>NC_134455.1:169610574-169935574 GCF_047948215.1 Lycorma delicatula | reverse complement strand
TTTTGTCTTTTTATCTTGCAATTCAGATAGCATCACCGAATTACTTTATATTCCAATCATAACATTTTGATAATAATTTTTTTAAGTTCCAAATTTAGGCTACTTTCTTGCACTGTATACCTTTATGTAGTTATACTTATATATTTTTCCTACATTTCCTACATGCTTCTTTTACTATCCGTTATCCTAATTTCGTAATTAAAATTTCCTTACGCCAGTTTTCTGTCATTTCTTTTCTTAACGTTAATTGTTTACATTATCTAAATCGCTCCTCATATAACATACTACTATATGATCAAAATAATCGATTATAACTACTTATCAGTAAACCGTCTTCATTCCGCATAATGTGTTGCATCTACGATAATAATAATAATAATAAATTTTAAAACTGTAATAATAGATAAGATAGACAGGTTTTAATTAATTATTAAACAGATTACCGTGTTAATTACATCAAAAAAAAATGTTGATTTCAGAAAATACAATTTCCTACACTCTTCTTTTAATATCCGTTATCCTAATTTCGTAATTAAAATTTCCTTACAAAAAAAAAAAAAAGTTTTATTGCTTTACACTATGAGAATCATTTAAATATTAATTCTGTCCGTTAAGAGCATACCTCCTTAATGCTTGCTTCTAGTTCGACTGGGCTCTATTAGAGTAGCGTTATTAAAATTTGTAATCTTAATTCGTAATCTTAGTTTTGTAATTCGTAATCAAATTAAAATTTGTAATTGTAATAATTTGTGTTTTATTTTTGTTTACTCTCTAATTTCATAAAGCTATAAATGAAATAAAAATTTATTACATATAATTATTCTATACAAAATAGAATAATTGTTTTTAAACTACTCCAAATGGGCAAAAATAAATGTTTTAGGATTATTTACTTTTCGTTTTGAACTTATTCTTAGATTATATTTATGTTGAATGCATTTAGATTTCTTCTTTTTTTTGTAAAATAAGAATTCATGAAATTTCATTGACTTGTGTAATCGTCGGTGTAAAAAGCTTATAAAATACATTTTTTTTATGTTTATTCAAATAAAGTCGGCACATGATTTGTGCTTGAAAATAAAATTTTATCTTAGTCGATTCAATAATTCTTACTTTATAATTAGAAAAATATACAGATTGATTTGAATCTAGTAACTTAAATTTTTTCTGTATTTTGAAGTAAATAAAAAAACATAACACTACAGTTAGTTGTCTGTACCGCTCTTAGGCAACTTCGTTACTTTATTAGAAAATAAATATATTAGCATTCGATCCTAACATCACTTGTAAGTTATCAGAAGAGAAGCTATTAACATTCACTTATGTCTTTTTTTTACTATTGTGACGACGCTGGAATTATTTAAATTAATCAGAAGAACTCGATTACAAGTTTTTTTCTACCGATAAAAATAAAATGAAATAAAATTGTTTTGATAAGATTTAGAATCGATTCTTTATAAGCTAACACTAGAATATTTTCAAAAAATAGAAATTTATTGTTGACGGTAAGTTATGTAAAACACAGAATTTTATACCGCTAGTCTTTTTTTAAGAAGTATGGAATCAATTACACTAATAGAAAAAAAAATTGTTTTTAATGTTTCTCTAAGTATGATATCATTTCTTGCATTGCTTTTTTGCGTATGTTACAGATCTGCAAATACAATATTTCTATCACCCTTAGTATCCAACAAATTACGCTTCAAAAAAAATTAAGGGAAAATATCGTTAAAACCTGTAAAATTTATAATTTTGCATGGCCATACCCGTGTTAGAATGATTTCGCTGATGCTTTTCTTTCATAAATAGCCTCAGGCACATCCCGAATTAATGTCCAACAGTAATCGACTAGCATGTTCGTATTTCATTTCCATTTATAGAGCGGCTTTCCATCACCGAAATGTCTTGGTGAAAACGTTCACGGTGTTCGTCACTTACGTCTCCAAGATTTTCCGGGAAAAAATCCAGATGTGAGTGGAGGAAACGTATTTTCAAAATCATATTACATCCCATAGCACTGTGTGAAGTAAGAAGTTGATTAACAATATCGTGGTAATTGTCAGATTTTTGTTTGCCGAGATAACTTTTGCAAACTTATTTAAATGAAGTCCAAGCTGAACTTTTACATTATTTAACATTGAGTTAAATACGTCATCTTTGACCAACTCTCTTATTTGAGGACCAACAAATATCCTTCTTTAATTTTTCCTTCACTTACATTCAGAAATTTCTGCCTGATCTACAAAAATCCGGGACTGTCCTTCATTACTTTTACAAAATTCTTCATTAGTCTTAGCTTGATATGAAAAAACCATAATCGATTAGTATTGAAGGATATTTGTTACCGTTGTGCAGTAGAACCACTTCTAAACTACACTTGGATGAATCTATAAAAAGTCGCTAGTCCTTAGGTTTATGAACTTGTCCTAAGTGCAACATAATCTCATCAATATTTCTGCAATAAACCAAATTATTTTCATCAATAAAGTACTGAGAAAGTTCTTTTTGCTGGCTTTGATAGCCCAAAATTTTTGTATTGTTTTTAAGTAAATTTCAACCTTGCAGTCTTGACCCTAACAGTTCAGCTTGATTTTTTGTTTAATTTAAATCCAAGCCAAGTCATTTAATTCACCTTGTGGTATAAGATATGGCTTATTGGAAGATAATTTAAAATGAAAATCATTGTTGTCTTCTTCAGTACTGCCTGATTCTTTATCGCTGCTTTCGAAACATTCATTCACAGGTGGCTCAGGCACTGGAATAATTTCACTGTGAGGTACAGGCATGATTGCAGATTGCAATTAAGGATATTTTACAGTGGGTTTAGATTTTTTAGAAATTTCAGACACACTTGTTAAAAATAACAATCGGTAAAATGATCCTTTGGTTCACGCCAAACCATAGGTACACCAAATGGCAACCCTTCCTTGTACCTTTCAGTCATCCTCCTAAATATACAGAACAATTAGTGCATACTATATAAGGAGGGGTCTTATCCTGATCACCAATTTTACACTGAAAGTACAAATTATATGCTTTTTTAATTAAAGGTATAATATTTTTTCTATTTGATTTTACGGTAAACTCATCACATACATAACAAAAGAAATCCACATCATTTACGCAATTTTGAGGCATTAACTGCATTTATGACACTGCACTGTTAAAAAACTTAAGACAGCAATAAGACTGAACAAAATTAATTCTTTCCTAAATCCAGTGCTTAATACAAACGACACAGCTGTGTTTTTAGCTACATGTTTGACCTGCACAGACATGATTAATCTTGTCCATGAAAGCTCACTCTTCAGTATTAGATATGATGTCATAATATGTAACTATGATACGATTTAATTTTTTGTCTAGTATTGTTTATTTATAGCTTACAAGTTATGTTAACAAAGATAAACAATAAAAAATCAGCTAACAAATTGCAATATAGGAGCTTAAAGTGCTAACTATATGTTGAAAAATGAAAAAGGTCCTTTAATTAAAATTAAACGATTTTTCAAAAATGGTGGGTGATCGAAAGATTCTGAGTACATACGTGTTCAGCATCAAAAAACAGATTAAAATCATGTATCATGATTAAAATCATGCATGTTAGGAAACAAATATTATGTTTACATAATACATGACTGGAAAAGCATTTTATAACAAATGTGAGCTTATACCGTTCACAGATGGTATAATTATTTTATTTCTTTTGTAATTCAACTATGTAATACTGAATTCGAACGCAATAATCCAAGTAATTTTTCAGATATTGCAGCTTATTATTATTATTATTATTTTTTTTTTTGTGAAGGGTACGGGCATCCTCTACTTTGATTATTAGTCTTTTCTCAAACAAAAAAAGAAACAGAACTTTCCCACTCTTATAATAAAAGCTAAAACTCTTAAAAACATTACTGAAAATAAAATATATTAGAAAACCTAGAAAATTTATATTGAAACCATAACACATTTGTTTATCGCCAGGTTTTTCCTTAAGCCATCTCTTTTTACTTCTTTTCTCCATCCTTCTGATGGCCTCCACCTCCGATGATAGAGTGTCTGAGGCCTTGGAGATGGTATCTTCATCCTTCTCGGAAACACAGGAAAGTTCTGCGACCGGCATCAGGTGATACCGACCTAGATGGAGAGATTAGCATTGTTGTCTCGCGTCCAAACTTGATTCACTTCCCGATGACATTTTTGGGGCTGAAGTACTTGCCCTTTCCATAGGACCCCTCTGGGACTTTGGAGGCTCCATAGCTGCATGTTGTAAGGTGTCTCTATCCAAGGCCTTCTCTATCGTAACTTGATCCTGCATCGTACCAAACTCAGACTTCTTCTGCGCACTTGCCATATCTTCCTTCACCCTATAACTGGTCGAAGGACTGGTATTTTTTACCTTTTCAGATATCTTCTTGATATCTTTAAGTACAACATCCACGGTGGCTGCATCTTCGCGGATTTTACTGGTTCCTTTAGCTGAGAAGATTCGATCCTAGTATCTATGATTCTCTTAATCATAGCAGCAAGGCTTGGCGCAAGTGCAGCAAGCAACTGCTCGATGTTAACTTTGGATGAAGAAGGGGCAGCAGCCGCTTATGCATAACTCGTTGTCGGTTGACATGTTCGACTGCTGAAAATGTTACTGCTATAGGATAACTTAGTTTTTGCACAGTTTTATCCTCCTGAATCGCCGTTTCCATTTTGTAAACCGGACAGTTTCTTGAATGGCAGTTGTGGTGACCTTTGCAGTTGATACAAACCTAAAGGATCTTTGCACGGATCGCCTTCATGAGTTTCCGCTCCACACAGGCTGATTTTTTGCCTTTCACATCTGCTGCAAGTGTCCGAAACGCTGGATATTAAAATATCGCATGGATTGCGGTATGAGTTTTTTTTTTTTATTACTGCAAAATATCAATCCGTATTTACAAACCGTGGGAAATAGTTTCACATTAGTAATAGTAATTTGATAATTTAAAGTTTTAAAATAAAAATGATGACCAATTTTCTATTTGGCCTATTCTAAATTAAAAATGTCTATTTTCCTACTTAAAAAAGCAAAAACTATTGATTATATATTACCCTAATACAAAATTTAAAGAACTTTTTCTATAAAAATTCTTTACTTGAAATGTAATGAAATTCTGTTCTGTAACGTATACAAACATGTTATACATCTAAATAATACAAAAAAAAATTTAATTTTTTTAAATATTTAAAATGTACAACTTAAAAAACTTTTCAAAATTACAGTTTATAATACATGTACTTTATAATTTATAACTTTTTATTATATGAAATTTTAGTTAGAAAATGCGACAATATTTTACCAAACATATTAATATTTTTTTTTTTTTATTATTGTTCAATATTTAAATTTGAATTATTTTATAATTATATTAATACATTTTCAAAAGATTTTTATTTCTTAGTACGAAATAAAGGAAGTATTGTGATAGCAAAAAATTTCGGTTTCTAGATTTCAACGGAAATATCCATTTTGACCATCCCTGAATCCATTTTGAATAGTTTCGGCATGACGTCAGTACGTACGTATGTATCTCGCATAACTCAGAAACGATTAGCAGTAGGATGTTTAAATTTAGGATTTAGGACTGTTGTAACATCTGGTTGTGCACTTACCCTTTTGATTGCAATCCACTGAATCAAAAGTGTCCAAAAAAAGCCAAAAATCAAAAACAAATTTGAATTTTTTACTTTTTCTTAACTGCAGTAATAAGCCATCATTGAGAGCTTTTCAACGATATATCATAAGTGGTACTTATTTTTACTAGTTCCAGAGTTATAGCGCCTGGATGAACGGTGTCGGGCTATGTATGGCGCTGGAAAAACCAAGGCCGTAGCAATAACTAGGACCAAGGGAGGAGTACCATGACGATCACACTTGAAGGTCAGAGGATAGTGACACGACAGTCGGTTAAATATCTGGGCGTCTAGGTAGACGCTTTGGAGCTCACGGTCATGAGGCATTTGAAAATAACGGTAGGACAATGACGTTGGTGGCTGGCCTCCTACCGAATAACAAGGGTCCCAAGCAACAAAGAAAGAGACTTCTGGTTAGGGTAGTGTACTCCACATCGCTATATGTTGCGGAGGTCTGGTATGGAGTCACGAGATACAAAACATACAGGGATAAGCTAGAGGCACTTCAGAGAAGGTGCTACCTCAGAATAACGATGGCATACAGAACTGCAACCAAAGACGCGGCTGAAGTTCTTGCGGGACTCCTCCCTGTAGATCTTCTCATCAGATATAGGATGAGACTACGCGAAATGGGGACCCTGTCCCCCATGAAAAAGAAAGTACAGTCTCAGACACTCATGGACGAAATTCTCAACGAATGTCAGGAGCGCTGGGACGACAGTACAAAAGGAAGGTGGGCGCATAGTTTGATAAAGGATGTCAGGCGCTGAAGTGAGAGGCCCTATGACTCGTTAGATTACTGCCTCACGCAGTTTCTGGCGAGCCATGGAGGATTCTACCTCTTCAGGTTTGGTCTTGACAGCGTAGATAATTGTCCGGTCTGTGATGAGGAGGAGACTGCTTATCACATATTTTTCCTCCGCCTGAGATATGAAAGAGAGAGAATAGAGCTACTACACACGCTTGATAGAGACAACATGTTTCTGTCTGAAGATCTGCAGAGCATAATGTTAAGAAATGAGGAACACTGGAAGGCGATTGCAGCCTACACGAAATCATGGATGACCTCAAATTATGGGAGTAGTCACGTATTCTCACGAGGTACAGGAGAGTGCGGGGCGGACAGTTGAGCGACTAGGAGGTTCCCCGGGCGTGTGGGGTCGTCTAGGAGTAATGAGGCCGGGGGCACTCCGTTCCCTGCGCCTGAAATCGCACTACCCCTCTTCCTGTCGAAATGCTATAAGAGCGGTACTTAGAAGGGGAGGACAGCCAGGGATGGAGGTTTAGTCTGTAGGACGCAGACACACATACGCAGTTAATAACATCTTGCGGACCCCGTTAGCGAGCCCGACAAGTTATAGCCAAATAAAATTTTAATTAATGAGATATTTGGATCTTAGGGGAAGTCACATGAGTTCGAATCAGACTTCATCTCCTTTTTTGTTTTAATTTAAATATATTGATTTATTAATAATTATTAACCTCTCATTGTAAAAAATTGTTAGGATGAATAATAATTCAAAAAAAAAAAAATATGACAAAATATCCGAAGTTTTTAATGAAATAGTTTTATGTACTTTTCATTTTAAAAGAAAATGTGTAAATATAACTTAATAGGTGTAAAAGGAAATCATGTGTGGTCTAAATCAGATTTTTTTTTAATAAATACATAATACTTACGAAAATTTTATTACATAAAATATAATATACTTTTCTATTATAAACATAAATTCTTCGTTTGATACCGTTTAAAAATTTGTAAAAAAAATGATTAAATCTTTATCTTTATAAACTAAAAAAAATCTTACCTTCTGCAATAATTTAAATTTCGAATTTTAGAAAATGACGTCAAATTAATAACCCTTAATTTGGCTCCCACTTCAAAAAGCCGAAATTTAAAGAGCTGAAAGGTTTATATATATATATATATATATATTTATTTATTTATAATTTTTTTTAGTACGGTTAGGAATGCAAAAATATATTAACGACGTGAAAAAACTGTTACCGAATTTCACCTACAGCTCTCTGAAATGAGCTGTTAAAATATATTATTTTTTCGCCGTAAATTGGCAACCAATTTTCACGATTGATCGTGCGTAAATATTTTGAATCTCAAAATAACATCAAACTACAACTCATTACGCTATAAAGATTCAGTACTAAGCAATGACGACAACAAAGATAGAAAAATACCTTCAAATCGTTTACCTAAACAATTTAATTTGTATAAAAAATCTTACGCAAGTTACCTGGAAAAACTTTCAAGGGATAACAAGAGGACTAAAGCAACTATTTTACGCCAAATAAAATTTTTTATGTAAAATTAAAGCCGCAGAAAGAATTAATTTAAATGGCACTTAGCCTTCGAGTTTAACAATTGCTGCTTCTGTAACTTTTATGATGGAGCAAACATCTAAAACATCGGATTGTTAATAACCATTTCTCCAGTATTCAAAAATTTGGTTTCAACAGTTTATAACTCTCTTCGTTTAATAAAAATTGTACGTTCATGTTGTCATACTTAATCCAATCTTTCTTGTATCAATGGGCATCTACGTTTCTATTATTGAAAGTGCGCTGTGATTTTTTTTGGTAGCAATGGGAGGTTGAAATCCTGGATCTTTAATTTCGTTTTTGAAATCTTAAAATAATATGTAATATTATTTTATCGAAAAATACAGAAGTATTTTTGAATACGTACAGATAAGAATTAGAATTATTATAATTTAAAGTAATTTTAGTTATTTTAAACGACGAATAAATGTTTAAACTTTTACTAACAAAATAATTTTTAAAGGAACTCGGCTTCCATGAACACTATTATAAGTTAACAGTCCTACAACAGAAAGACATTTTAACTTACATTTTTGTTTGGGATTTCGCAAAATGATAATTACATTATATTATACTGGAACCGGGGGAGTACAAGTTTTACTGAATTGCGGACCGAATGGAATTCTTCTGTTTGAGGACATGTCTAAAGAATGTTGGAATGTTTGGAACGGTATGGAGACATTCTCCGATTACATGCTTCTTTAAAACTATTCGTTAAAAAGTCGTGGGTAATAATTTTAATCGTTAATCGATTAACAAAAATTTATATAAGATATAAAGCACGTGTGCCTACATCCACTTTCGTGTGAGTTTAGTACGTACTTATTATTATTCATTCTTTGAGTTTTTAAGTTTTGCAACTACATATTTTCCGTCATGCCTAAATATAAATTAACAAATTATAATTACACAAATTATACGAAATATTTAGTTAGCCTATATTATCTTCACAGTAACAGTTTTCAATTATTTTTTTTTTTTTTTTACTTTACAAATACTGTGCAAGGTAATTTAGTAAAAAAATATAACAAAGAACATCTCCTGACTGACCTAAAAATCAACGCCAAGTAAAAACTACTAAAGATAAATTGATGAAAATTTGTATACACGTTCTTCTTACGGTGAAAGAGCGCACTGAGAAAAGAGTTTTTGTGATTCCGGGTTAAAAGAGTTAAAATGGGATAACATTAAATTTTAATATTTTTTTTAATTTATCTGTAAAAAATGAAGATATCAACTTGATTTTTGGTTGAGTAATCTTCATCTAAAAACTAATTTTTAGATTCTTTGAAATTCAACCTTGAAAGAGTTGAAAAAAGGTAAACTTTTAGAACAATAATTGCAAATTTTCCCCATTTCTGACTATAATTAACGAGATATTCACTCGATTTGGGCTTGCGAATCCTCTTCAAATAAATATATTTTCGGGTATTTCGAATTTTAATATTTTAAGGGGTAAAAAGACGTTTTTACATTTTTTCTGTTTTACGCTACCGCTATGGAATCAATCGTTGTGAGATTTGGTAACGTCGTGATGGTAATTTATGTATAATTCTGATTATGTATTTCCGCGACGGGAAATCTACGAGAGGTTATCTCTAAAGTAAAGACCGTTTCATTGTAAAAAAAGTTATTCTGAAAACTTTGTAATATCTTTTTATTTTTCTTAAACTGCATACCTTATACTACTTCTCTATGTAATCGCCGCAGGGATTAAAACATTTATCGTTGTAATACACCAGTTTCAATGAACCCTCGTCGTATTCTTCTGCCGCCAGTCCATTTAGCCACTGATCAACAGCATTTTTAAGTTCATTGTCATTCGCGAATTGCTTACCGCTCAAAAATTCTTTCCCAAACAAACCGTAATCAGAAGGTGCTAAGTCCGGACTATATGGTGGGTGATCGTAAATTTCCTATCCAAATTTTCTCACGTGTCGGATACGCAACATGTGGACCTGCATTATCGTGTAGCAGGACGACGCCGTCGGTCAATCACCCACTTCGCCGATTTTGAATGGCGCGCCGTAACTAACGTAAAGTTTTGCAATAGTCTTCTGCATTTATAGTCGTTCCACGTGACGTGAAATCAATCGGCAGTTTGCCAAACCGATTCCAAAAGACTGTGGCCATCAGTTTGCGTCCAAATGGTTGTGACTTAACCTTTGTCGGTCTGGTTGGTGACTGAGGATGATGCCATTCACTTGACTGCCGTTTTCTCTCTGGCGTGTAATGCGAAATCCATGTTTTTCGCCGGTAACGATTGAATTAAGGAACTCATCGCCTTTTTCTGTGTAGCGCATCAAAAATTCCAAAGCAGATCCCATTCGGATTTTTTTGTGACGTTCTGTTAAGACGTGCGGCACCCAGCGTGCACAAACCTTCCTGAAGCCTAAATGGTCGTGAACAATGCGACAATGGGCGATAAAAGCTCTTGAAACATCATGAAAAAGAAAGGCCAGATCGGGAATCGTGAGCGGCGATCTTTTCTGATTGAGCCTTTTCCGATTGGGCCTCCCCAAACGTTCTTCATCGTGCACATTAATTTTGTTATTTCTAAACCTTTCACACGATTTTCGGACTTTTCTTTCATTCATTGCATTATAAACGTACACAGAAACCAACTGCCTACGAATTTCAACCAGCTTAACGCTTTGATGGTTTAAAAAAGTATTACTCCACGTATTTCACAGTCGGCGACAACACAGATTTTCCTATTCATTTTATAACGTAAACTCACACGTAATCAAAGATATTACAATACTACAAGTTACAGACAACAATGCAGTGTGTATATTACTACCGTGGCCATGAACGACACAAGCTTGCCAACCTTAAGAAGAAAAATTTCCCAGCAGTCTTTAATTTAGAGATATCCTTCGTAAAAACCATTCAATGGTTCCTGTACTGACAAAACTGCCGCTCTGAAGAAATTACAATAAACTGATATTTTTGTTAAATTCGTCAGGCTTTAATTTTTGCTTATCATTATTATTATTATCAAAAGCATAAGTTTAATTACTAGACGGGAAGGACGAGCGAAACGTGCCCTGACCAACTAAACATTCCGTAACCGCGACGGGAAACGCAAGTAACCATATAGCGCTGGCAAAGCCGCTACGTAGATACTAGTATATATATATATATATATATATATATATATATATATATATATATATATATATATATTTATAATAATATAATATCTATGTTTTATAATATATATATTTATAATAGTATAATATCTATGTTTTATAATATATATATTATAAAACTAGTATATATAAATGCCTGTTCCAAACCAACACTAAAGTTAAATAACATTTGGCACGGATGGTTAATGAATGAATAACCGTCACTTACATTGTAAATGTATTGGCATCCTTTAAAAAGTATCGTCAAGAAGAGCATCTGACCGTAAAATTTGTTAAATTCCACGTTATAATTTTAAAATGTTGGTAAAAATCATCGTTAATTTCTAATAATTATGACTTATAGATGTATGTATGAAATTAAATATTTAGAGTATACAGAAAACGCTATCCAATTTTCGATAGTGTGTTCCTCAACATTTTAAGTAAGAAACAAATGTTATTATAAACATATCTTCATTCAGTAATAACAAAGCACGTGTGTTTATATTTTAAAAATTAACAGTAATAAATAAAAAAAAAAGAATAACTAAATGAACAGTGCAAAACATTCAAAAAGAAAAATAATTTTGCAAATCGATTTGACATGACCTTTGAGGTCACCTGCCACATTGATTAAGACAAAAAAAAACCTTACATATATTTTCAAAATACATATATGCCTCGTTTTTCTTTTTTTCTGATAATAATGTCTAGTCTAATAATACAGATAAAAATTGAAATAATTAATTAGACTTATTTTGATAAAAATTAAATTAATACACTACGTTTTTTGCAATTATACTAAGTAGATTAAACATTATGATAAGTTCGTTAAAAGAATTACCAATCAACATGAATTGATAATTTAGTTTGAAAACACAATAAAATGATTCAAAAAGAATACGTAAAAATACTTTATACAAATTAAAGATTAAATTTGTTAATCCATGGTCCTCTCACTTTCAATGTACCCTTATCGTAATAACTAATTTAACCCAATTCTGGCCATTTAAAATGCTAATTATGTACTGTTTTCTCCTTTTCCTAACCAATAGAATCTGATATGCCCAGGATTTGCAGAATTTTCCTGCTCCCGGTTGTTTACAGAGAACAAATTTCATTTATTTTTTTACCAACTACAGCCGATTATGATTGATGAATTTTGTAATGAATGAAAAATCGCAAGTCTAATCGGGATTCGAACCCAGGAGTTTCCGGTTGAACGGCAGAGAAGCCCAACTTTACCACGGATTTGTATCTATTTGTATCTATTTATATCTATTTGTATCTCTGAATCGCATAGTATTAACAGGGAGCGTTCAATCTTTAGCTCCAATTACAAAATGAATATGAAATATATATTATTTATGCCAGTAACATATTCCCTTGTTTCTGGATTCAAAGGTAATTTAGAAGATAGATCGCGAAACTGTATTCGATGAGCTTATCCACTCATACAACTTAACACCTCTCTTTATCATCTCTATAATAAGGTTGCACTGAGGTTTCTACATGTCTATAATATATATGAAACATAATATCTGATTTTTAATTCCTAATTAGGAGCATATCTAGCCATTCTTTAAACATACTAACTTTCCTGTGTACCAGTTAACTTTTTAGTTAGCCTGTTGTCTTTGTAGAAAGCTTATTGTTAAATTAATAAAGTTCATTTCCAGTACTGGTAAATTCAAAAGCTCTGATTTAGCTAGTAAATTCAGAGTATAATTGGGGGTATTTTTTTGGGAAGCCCAAAAAACGTCTTTAGAAAAATTTTTGAGACCTTCCATTTCTTCTTTCCTGCTTGTACCTCCCAAACCTGAGCCTCCTATAGAACTAAGAGCCAAATTCACACTTTTTTTTTATTTTCACATAATTTTACATTTTAAAGAATTATTGCAGTGTTAAGGAATATGCTACTTCTGATGGTGATTCTTAGAAATGACCTCTGAAATACAACTAGTGTAGAGTGACTCCCTGATGCTTATAACTATTTAGTTTGAATTAAATTATAAATACAGTTATGTATGAAAACGCTTAATATTCCGATATTTTGCGTGTTTTTTCTTATACTTATCTTGAAATAAATTTTAAAAAATTATATATTTTCAAATTTCAGAATTGCTATAATGTTAACTATTTATTAAATTATTATTACCTCAGAGATTATAATTTAAATCGAATTACGTTTATCGAGAGTTAAATTCTTTAGCAGTTTTAGTTGATTACTACTGTAAGGAAAGAACTATTCTAAAACTGCTACCTCAATTTTTTTTAAGGAGATATCAAAGATTTTTTCTACCATACGAGTGAAATCGGCTATAAAACGATTTGAAGAAAACAAGATTCTGAACGGCAGATACCATTTTTTTTACAAGTTAAAATTTTTTGAAATCGTATTGCACACGTAATAGTAACTAATATTTTATATGAAAAGTAGTTACGCGTATACAAATTTTAAAAACGAGACCATTTGTTAGAAATAACTAAAGTAATATTAATAATAAATTTAATCTGAATATCATTTATTGCCATTGTTTATAAAAATCAAAATATGAACAGATAATAAGTAAATATGTTCGGGTTAGTAGTTGAAAATTTGTAGAATAAAAAATAAACAATCGGACACTAACACTGTATCACTGGAAATCATTCAGAAAAATGGTTCGAAATTCTTACTTACAAAAATCTAATGTGGACTCCACATGATTTCCTTGTACGCCTATTAATAGGCGTATAGTATAGAATTAATTTTTTATTTTTTTTTTTTTTTTTTGCTTGTTTTTACGGGCATCGACTGCTAGGGTCATTAGCCCTCGTCCCATTCTTTAAAAGAAATTAGTATCACCATCTGGATCGTCATATGTAAGGGTGTAAAGGGCCCTTACATTTTATTTGAAAAGCACAAACTTCACAAAATATATTAAGACAAAAACAACAAAGACAAACACAACACTTACGGGGTGTAAAGGGCCCCGATAATAAAAATTGAGAAAAAATTCTCAATGAACATGAAAATAAAATTATATATCTACAATACCATTTCCTTCTTCTATCTGTCTCGTTTGTAGTTTAAGCACCCTCGGGGCGACAAGAACCGCCGTGAAGCAGTATATTAGTCGCGGTATTTCTCTAGTAGAGACTGCTAGTGTCTCCGGAATAGCAATTTCGTACTTCCTTTTTAATTCGTAGTACCTAATTCCGGCTAGTCTGGAATAGGTAGCACGATGTTCGTATAATGCAGCCCTAGGATGTTTGTTGAAAAGTCTGTTATTTATATGGGCAGGAAAAGCCCATATATTTGCTGCGTATCTTAGCAAAAGGATCTCTCTTCTATAATGTAGTGGCAGTATTCCGGCTTCAGACATTAGACTAGTCGCCGGACTTGTGCGGAAAGCGCCTGTTGCATGTCTTATTCCGCTATTGTGAATTACGTCTAACTTTCTTAAATACGACTTCCTAGCGGATGAATATACAATACATCCGTAGTCGAGTTTCGATTGAACCAATGCCTTATACAGTCTCAACAATATCTCTTTATCTGAGCCCCAATTAATATTCGATAAACATTTGATAATGTTTAGAGCTTTTTTGCATCTAACACTGAAGTCCTGTATGTGTAATCCCCATGTAAGGGATTTATCCAATACTAGTCCTGAAAATCTCACTTTATCTTTATATTGTATTGGATCATTGCCGATTGTCAACGTAGGACTTTGATGAGGAATTCTCTTCCTACAGAAGTGTACACAGCACGTTTTTTCTGGTGAAAATTGGAATCCATTATTCCTCGCAACTTCGTTTAAGGCATCGATCGCCCGTTGCAATTTGTATTTCACCATAGCAGTCTTGTTGCTGGCATACATAATTGCCAAATCATCAACATAGACGCTTTTGCTGATATCTACTGGAATGGCTAATATCAATTTATTAATTAATGGCGATCATAAACAAGGTACCGCTCAACGGCGAACCTTGTGGTATGCCATTTTCCAAGGTTTTTATAGATGAATATTCGTTGTTGACACGTACTTGGAAAGTACGGTCATTCATATAGTTGCTCAATAAGATTGGCAGTTTGCCACGAATGCCCCATTCATGTATCTGGAGCATTATACCATGACGCCAGGTCATATCGAAAGCCTTCTGTAGATCAAAGAAGACTCCGACACAATGTTTTCTTGTAATAAAGCTGTTATATATAAGTTCTCTAAGTTAATCATTTGATCAGTGGTAGAATGGTATTGACGAAAAGCTGCTTGATATGGTGATATCAGGTTTTCTTTTTCCAAAACCCAAACGAGTCGATTATTAATCATTTTTTCGAATATTTTTCCCATACCGCACGTCAATGAGATAGGACGATAGCTATTGGGATCTGTTAAACTTTTATTTTTCTTTGGTACTGGAACAACGTGAGCTTTTTTCCACTGCTGCGGGTACATTCCATCCCCCGATATTTGATTATAAAGTTCTAATAATCTGCGTTTTGAAGTGGTATTCAGCTGCCTGATCATATTATAATGGATTTCATCCGGACCAGCAGCTGTGTTACCTGCTTTTTCCAACGCTTTCACGAATTCTTCCATTTTAAATGGTACATTGTATGAGTAATTATACTCAGTTCTAAAATTTAGTAGACCTTCAAGTTGTTCTTTTTTGGTCCGAAAACCTTCTTCGTAGTTGGCCATTTTGCTGGCCTTCTCGAAGTGATTGGATAATAGCTCTGCGATTTCGTTTGGAGTATCTTTAATTTCATCTTCATCTTGAAGGCTAGTTATGGGAACAAAGTTTTTACGCCCACAGATAGCCTTCACTTTCCTCCAAACGTCTGCTGCAGTAGTAGTTCTGTCAATGAATGACACGTATTGATGCCAGGATCGTTTCTTTGAATCTATCATAAGACGTTTTGCATACGCCCTGTATTTTTTAAAGGCAATAAGATTCTCTGTGGTTGGACTTTTTTAAAGGCGTTATACGCACTTTTCTTTCTTTTAATAGCTTCACTAATTTCATCGTTCCACCATGGAACAGATTTCTTGGTAAGTTTCCCAGATGTTTTGGGAATGTATCTCGATGCCGACTCAAGTATCGTATTTGTTATAGCGTCGACATCGTCCCCGATAACTCGTTGTTTCAGGGAGTATTGTTCTAGCCGTGAAGCTCGTCCAATCTGCCTTTTCAAAGAACCATCTTTTAGAGATGGGATATGTTTTTCTTGTAACATCAGTTACAATTTGCACCGGGAAATGATCGCTTCCATGCAAATCGTCTAAGACATGGAAGCTGTACCTCGGTGCTATCGATCCGCTTATAAATGCAAGATCTATACAGGACGTCGATCCATCTCTGGAATTGAAAAAGGTTCCTGATCCGTCGTTTAAAATAATAAGTTCAGAATTCATCAGGAACCTTTCCAGTTCTCTTCCGCGGGGATCTATTCGATCCGATCCCCAAAGAGAATTATGAGCATTAAAATCACCCACCAATAAGACAGGTGGGGAAGCTCATATATTAATCGCGCTATGTCATCCTCCTTCCAATCAAAAATCGGTAAGTATATGCTGCAGACAGTGACCTGAAGCGGATGCTTCATTCTAACGGCGACCGATTGTAGGTTTGTATTTAGATCAACAGCTTCGGTGGTAGCTCTGGTCGATGTTAATATGGCTACTCCACCTCTAACTCTTTACTCTACATTTGGCGGTTGATCTCGCCGAAATATATCGTATCCTTTTAATTTAAAATTTTCATTTCGGCTGAAATGCGTTTCTTGCAGACATATACAAATCGGGTCTACATCATGTAACAAGCGTTGGAGCTCATGGATGTTTGAAAAACATCCATTGATGTTCCATTGTACAATCGACTAGCTGATTTTAAATTAAATTATAGCCTAGGTTTTCCCTTCGGCCATCCTTTTTTCTTTTCTTCTCCATGCTGCGAACAGCATCGTGTTCGCGGAGAAGTCGTCGCCCGTGTAGCTTCCGGTCTCCGAATCGGAGACCACCGAAGCCCCCGACGACGACGGGCATGAATCGGCACCGGTTACAGGCGCCGATTGTGGGGCGGCAACCTGGCCGCCCCCAGACACGGGGGTCGCACCGGTCACCGCCTGTAGAAGGGGGGACACTCGTCTCCCCTGTGAAAGTTTTTGTGGCCTCTGAGGCTTAGAGGCCACTTCACTCACAGGAGGCTTGGGAGCCTCCATAACAGACTCTGTAGCTGTTACTTTCTTTTCATCAACTAAAATCTCACTAAGACGGACTTAGATTTCAGGTTTAGCGTCCGTTTTCTTCTGTACCGGAGCAACTTTCTGTTTCGGAAGTGTGTCTTCAGGAGGCTGTACAATTATTCTTGGCTTAACAGATTCTTTAGTGCTGAGAGGCTTCATTTTATTTTCAATGATCCTCTCAATTAAGCCAGCCAAGGTAGGTGCAAGTTTGTTGATGATTGCATTCTCATCAACAGCCACTGGTGCAGGAGCAGGAACAGCAGCCGCAGCCTGAGCATAGGTTGTTGTTGCTCTAGGTTGCGATCTATCTGTTGTCGCTCTAGGGCGTTTACGATCTTCTTTGCTTCGAAGTAGCTAACCTTTTGCAGGGTTTTTACTTCCTGCACAGCCACTTCGTCTGTAGACAGGACAATTCCTGGATCTACATGAGTGCTGTCTTTTGCAATTGATGCATGTAAGGGGCTCTTTTCACTTCTCTCCGTCATGCACCTCTTCGCCGCACACGCATATTTGCGTTCTCTCACATTTGATAGCGGTGTGGCCAAAGCGTTGGCACTTGAAGCATCGCATTGGATGTGGGATAAATGCCCGCACATCCAATCGATGTATCCCCGCTCTTATCTTCTCCGGCAAGGTAGGCCGGTTAAATGTGAGAACATGAGAGGCTGAAGGTAGGACTACGCCATTCCTCCTCATGTTCAATCGGCGACACTCTACTACTCCTTGTGATGACAACTCCTCAACAATTTCTTGCTCCGAGCAATTTAGAAGATCCCGACAGACGACCACACCCCTTGAGGTGTTGAGCGTACCGTGGGGATCGACACGTACAGCCAGTTCTCCAATCTTTTTAAGCCCTAGGATCTTTTGAGACTGGGCATCATTTATAGTCTCAACATGAAGTCCCGTGAAGGTCTTCCTTATTTCTTTAACAGGGCCTCCAGCGCATTTGGTTATCTCCCGAGTGATGAGAAAAGGACTCACCCTCGAGAAATTTCCATCCTCCTTTGTAATGCCAAATATTTGGGTTTCGGTACATTACTACCCTTAAAAAAAGCATTTTGTAAGCTTTTTCTAGCCTCAATCTCAATCTTTCTTGATTCTGCACTCTTCCTCCGTTTCGCTTCAGGCGAAACGGCCGTTTCTAGACGAGGGTGTTTACGTGAACCCTCTGCCACGTTTGATTGTTCAATATTCACGAACGGTTAATCCCTTCTGTAGAATGGCTAGCCGCCGGGGTACACCCCCACTCCAGGGCTACTAATCTTGGTGGTCCGATCCGGTACTCCGGTGGAACCGGCATATGTCCTGGCAGAGAGCGGATGTGCAATCTCTGCACTGACTCCAGGCTCCTACTCACCGAAGCTTTCAGAGCTCCCATGCACCGACATACATGGGCACCATTGCTACATGCTTGCCATCGCAGGGGGCATGTGGACAACGGAAGGGTCTCTATTACACCTGAAATAACATTGACCCCGGCCGCCACATTGCCAGCTCTAGATATGGTGTGAGTTCATTTCCAAGTCATTAGTAGTTCATATCCTGCAGGTGGCCGAAAAATCCAATCCATATGGTGGCCTGAAGATGGAGAAGGTCAAAAGATAAGCATATCCGAGGAATTTACTCGGAGCCCCGTTAGCCAGCTATATATATTGTACATAAGTACAGTTGTTGCCGCCCTAGACGTGGAACGTAGATGTTGTGTTCCGGACGTGGGGATTACCTACCTCAGGGTATATAGTATTAATATTATTAATAATGAAAAGTACATATTCATAATAACTTCTAATTTTATTAACAACTTCTGATGTTTTTCTTTTCTTTTATTGTTAATATTATATATTAATATTAATATTATAATTATAATTAATATTAATAAATATTAATATTATATATTATTATATATTGTAAAAGTTTTTTTTTTATAATCAGGGGATTAATAATTTTTAATAAATCAATATATTAAAATTAAAAAAAAAGTTAAAAAAAAGGAGTGGAAATCTGATTCTAACCGATGTGCCATCCCTTTGTAAGATCCAAATATTTCATTAATTAAAATTTTATTTGGCTATAAGTCTGGAACCAATGAAAATAATTACCACTTATGATAAATCGTTGAAAAGCTTTCAATGAGGGCTTATTACTGCAGTTAAGAAAAAATCAAAAATCCAAACAATTTGGATTTTGGGCTTTTTTGGAGACTTTTGGTCCAGTCGATTGCAATCGAAAGGGAAGGTGCACAACTAGGTGTTACAACAGTCTTAAATCCAAAATTTCAACATCCTAGGGTAATCTTTTTTAAGTTATGCGAGATACAAACGTACAGACGTCACGCCGAAACTAGTCAAAATGGATTCAGGGATGGTCAAAATGAATATTTCCGTTGAAATCTGAAAACCGAAATTTTTCGGGATCACAATACTTCCTTTACTTCGTACAAGGAAGAAAAGAAGCAAATGAAAAAATCTAACGTTATAAATCAAATTATTAAAAGTAATTTGAATACTGATATCAATATTCAAATTGCATATTCACTAACTTCAAATGTTCAGTAACATACGAATTTTTGTAAATACGGTATCAAACTCTTCGTCTGTCTAGTAGATATATTAAATAGTAAATAGTAATAATAAATAATATAATAGTAATAATAGTAGTAATAATAAATAGTATATAGGTACAGTAATAGTATGTAGGTAATATAATGTTTATCAGGAATATTATTTAATAAACTGAATACTGAACAAATAAAACTCTTCAAAACTATTATAAACATTAAAAACATTATTTAGTATTTGTGACCTTTATAGCTTTTTTTGCGAGTATGTTATTGCCATCTGTAACCATATGGTTTTCTTCTTTTTAAAATAACTTACTACTTCTTACTTTTCAATCGTAACAATAGTAATAACAGTAATAATAATAATAATAATAATAATAATAATAATAATAACTTACTACTTCGGTAAAGGTATTGACATAATGGAATACGAATCGACTGTAATATGAAGATTTTAAGTAACCGAGTTTTTTTTAATTTTTAACATCCTTCTTGTATTGTGAACAACATGACATCTAATTTATTTAAATACGTTTTTAAACAACCGAGTCATGACGGAAATTATAAGAGTGAATCAAATACTAAAAAAGAAAATAATTTTATTAAAGAAGTAATTTTATGTTGAATTTGATCTTGCATAGAATTATTTTTTAGAACACGAAATTATTATTATTATTATTATTTATTATACAAAATTATTCATTTTGAAAACTACAATGATTATCGTTTTTATTGCCAGTTATTATTTTCCTGTATACTTTTTAGCGTTTCGTTAGTTTCAAGCCATATGACATTTCATTTGTCAATATATAAAAATGCCGGTAAAAATTGGCGTTAATTAGCTATTTATGATTTTTATATTTAAAAAATAAAGTTTGTTTTAATCTTTGTAAATAATAAAGTTATTGTTTTATTGAGAAAGTAATTAATTTCCACCTTTTGATAGTCACTAAATAGACTTTTTTATTGATGTTTTCGTCACGTAAACTTAAAGCTTGTGCGTGTGATACGGAAATTGAATTTTTTAGCGTATGAAAAATGCCCAGGATTCTAATCCGGGACCTCCGGATGAAAGGCCGAGGCACTACCACTCCGCTACGTAGATTGGCATATTCTACCGTATATAATAGCTTCAAATGAAAATAATATATTTCTTTATTCCTTCTATATAAACTTATAACACGTTCAAGATACTTTATATTACTACGAGCCACCACTCCTTATACACCACTGAATAGAGCATTGAAAAATATAATGTATTGTTTCTCGACAGAAAAGACAAATTAATTTGTCGTGTCAATTGTGTTTACTGGAGTTCTTATGGCCGTGACGCTTGTAAAGCACCTAAGATAAATATAAAAGCAGTAAAAAAGAGTTGCTTTCTTTGAGAGTTATGATTTTCACTACACAGCCGTGGTAGTGAAAACATGAAACAATATAATCGGCTCAGTGAAGACGGCAGTGGGAAACCTTAACCTCTCCCTTTCACCAGTAAACCCGTTGTGGAATGCTTTTTTTTGATGGATAAGCCATTTTCGGAGTGACAGCGCATTGTATAACTGATAGCCTGCAACCATAAATTATGACACTTAACTAACGCGGACTCTTCATTCCAGATAAGAAAACAATTAAAAATCTAAATGGCTGCTAAAAGTCATTTAGGATATTTACTGATTCGAGAAGAAAAAACCTATGTAATAACATACAAATAATTTATAAATAATCTAGCAGATCCGGCAATGCTTCGCTATTGCTAGATTTAAGAATATATATAGATTAAATGAGCACGATTGAATGATTGATAAAACATTAAAAAACTGAGCATTACAAACTTTACAAAATTTAACCTTTCACTTTCTCCCTATTTCCCTGTTTCCCTATTTCCATTTCTTCCTTTCTACCTTTCTCCCTTTTTCCCGTGTATAAATTGGACCAGTAGTTTTTTAGTCTATAGCGGACACACATACAAACTTTTTATATATACATGAAGAAAGTCTGTTTGTATATTTGTTTGTTTGTTTGTTTGTTTCTTAAATATCTCGACACCGGCGCCACCTAGCGGGTGTAGTTTTTGCAGAGATTTATCTTTTCATGTAACTAATATATTTTCTGAATATTAGCCGAATCGGACCGTAAATACATTTTTCGAAATACCTGGACCCCAGCCCCACCTAGCGAGTCCAAACTAATTCAGAAACCTTCGCGGGCGTGCGCACAACTCGCCAAAGTTTCATCGCGATCGGATTAACGCTGTAGAAACGCGTACGGGGCAAACAAACAAACATTCATTTTTATATATACTCGTATATAAGATAAAATTACTCGTTTATTCTGACAAGATATCGGACTTGCTACCGCACATAAAGCTGTAAAGAAAGAACTGAAATTTTTACCCTAAAAAGTAATGTGCGTTCAAGAACCGAAACCACCTACGGTGCAAAAAAACTAGATTATTGTCAGCGGTTAAGTTTTATCGACCAGAACTCCGTAGGTATTCTCAACGTTACGTTTTTTACAGATGAATCTTGGTTTCATTCGAGAGGGTTTATTAATTCACAAAATACACGAATGTAGTCTAAACTACCCCCGTAAATTACACGAACAATTTTTACACAAAGCGAACATTGGAGTCTGGGTCGGTGTGAGTAGAACGCGCGTTGTGGGTCCAATCTTTTTGAAAATACGGTTAATAGTGATCGTTATTATCCTGTTTTGACAAACTTCATTAGTCGGTTAAAAAAAGTGGAAATCAAATCACGGTTGGCTCCAACAAGATAGCGCCAAAGCACATACAGCTAACAGGTCGATGATCTTTTTACGAAATATCTTCGGTGAATGAATCATTTCGAGGGGTTTGTGGCCTGCATGATCTCCCGATTTGGCTACCCCAATTACTTTCTATGGATCACAGCGAAACAAGAAGTGTATCGCAACAGACCGTGCCGAATGAGGAACTAAAAACCGCAATAATGGCATACGTATGGGACATTTCAGTACATCAGCTGGTTAAAGTGTTGAAAATAAATTGAAACGTGTGCAGCGTTGTATTGTTGTTGTACGACAACAACTTTTATAAACTACACCGGTTGTTGTAATATCCGTTTCTATAAAATAATGAAGTAAAAGTACCGAGTATTAATTAAGAAAGTATCGTCATTATACTTCCATAATTCCATTGCACAGCAATCTTCCAAACGCTCTGTAGATAATGTTAGGAACCGGTAGATATGCTACTCTACAGAATAACAAAGAAATTGCCCCACCAATTTCCTGAATGAATCCAGGGAAACCATGGTAAAACATTGATCAGAACGGCACCCCAAAATAAACATAAAAAATAGAAGCGGTGAAAGTTTATATTAACAATTAATGTACAACCAAAAAAATAAATTAAAAATAAATCACGATTGAGAAGCCGTTAATCAAAATTATTTGAGCCCGTATTTATGTACACGTTAAACGGAGATGCAGAAAATTCTGGTTTTTTTGTTAACGTTTTATAAGTATTATTTAAAATCTCTTCTGCTTCTGTAAAATAATCTTTAATTGTATTGTTTGTAATATACAAATCTAAGAGAAGATTTTTTAAACGGTTCAGTAATTTATTGAAAATGGAAGCTTAATAAATCTCTTTCTCGTGAATTTAATCGAACAAGCACCTAAGTCTACAAAAAGTTTACGCGAGTAAATTTTTATAATTTTTGTGACCGTAGATGCTAATCTTACACTCGCTTAAATAACCTGTTTTCCGTACAATTTCAAATTCATCCTAATATTTAAATCAAATTTGTCGTTTACAGCCTAAGTGTCTTTCAGCGAATGATCTACCGTTAAAACCCTGAACGATTTCCGTAAATTCTGTTTGTAATCCTTGTTGTTTTATAAACTATCGCTATTTTTTATAAAGAATTGTGATAAACGTAAACAGTACTGATCCCAGTTAGACCCAGAAGAAAAATAATCCCACCTTCAAGTTTTTTTGAAGAAATTTTCTCTCTTATAAAACTGAAAAAACGTTTCGATCCGTCTTTTTAAAAATAGACTGCAGTTTTTTAGATTTTCTATTTAAATGTTCAATCGATGAAAGTATCGTAACATACAATTTATATTAACTTCGCTATAAAATTTGTTTTCTTTTTTTTTTAAACGCTTCAAGATTAATTTCTGTTGTAGAATAACAAGGAGTAATAACAAGTTATAGAATACACGACAGTAAGAATTTTAGTCGATCTAGTAAGCGATGGATTTGCATTTGGCATTTACATGAAAAACGTATAAAAAAGAATATTCTTGTAAATCTCAACGATTTTACTGATAGTAAAACAAAGAATAATTATTAAAAAAATCGTTTAATTAATTATTCTAATTAAAAACGTAATTACGAGTACATACCAAATTAAGTTCAGACGATATTTATGTTAACGATACAATTTATCGATGAAACAATGAAAATCAGAAGGACTTAAGAACAGGAATTGTGAAAAGCGTAGACAACATACAACACTCTTGATTTTAAATCTAGTAATTTCAGAGTTTTATGGTTTCACTCTAACAGTTTTAGGCTGAAAGATTAAAATAAAACTTTATTTTTTTAAATATGTTTCTTTAACATAATATTTTACCTCCGTTATACGAGAAACCATCTAGCTTCTAGCTCGTTTGGTAGATATCATTTGAAGAATCAGAAAATGGATTTGTTTTTAATTATTGAAATAGTAACTTCAGGTTTTTATCATTAATGTAGCATCTTTACACCGGCTAGTCGTTCAAAATAATCACTTACATTTTTATCTAAGTCTTTCGCTAATTCTTTTTTTAAAATGATACTAACCCTTATCCGTTGAGAAATCAATTGCATTCATGCATTTTTTTAATGTGAAGATGTAACATTTTTTAGAACCAGTTTTATGCGAGTTCAGTATAACAAAACCTAGCTAATTTAATGAAAATTATAAATTAAAATGAAATATTCAAAATTTAAATCCTTCACGTTACAGAAATATGGTATTTTTTCTCGTTTGGAATACAGTTAGAGTAGTCATACATTAATAAAACAATTAAAAAATGAGAATTATATTACAAACAATTAAAAATGGGAATTAAGTAAACTATTGTATCAGTTGCATCGAATATACATTAGATTTTAGCTCTGAAATAAATTTTCTCAAACGTTTGTATGCATTTACTGGTTAAAGAAATTGTTTTTTTTTTGTAATAATATAACAAACACTTCATGTTCGTAAGCTCGTATATGTGCTATGTTTCTGGTGTACTCGCAAAATTATTCTAAAAATTGGCCCCGTACAATATCAAAAATAGCCATATTCAACATCGTTTCGCGTAAACGTAGATTAGAGTATAGACATCTTATTGTCGGTGAAGCTATTCAGATGTTAAGGTGTGATACGATATTCTACGTATTATACATAATCTTTTCTGATAGATGGCCAGGTTTCCTCAGATTTTAATAGAAATTCTTTTTTCTTTCATAATATTTTTCCTATCGCGTTACTGAAATCATCTACGACCTTTCTAACCTCAATAGTCGTGAAATTACCTATGTACCGTACAGTGTCATTAAAAAACCATGATTCAACTCAAAAAACGTTTTTCTAACTTCATCAAAACCCGAAACAGCAATTAAAAAGAATCGTTAGCGTATTGAAACCAACCAACGAAGCAGTTATGTTTTAGTGCTTAAACTACAGGTAAAACTCAGTTTTTAATTGCACGATTAAAAATTCATTATCTAAAATAATCTATTAACGAAGTTATGGAACGTTGAAATTTCATTTCTGTGAAAATGGGGTAATTAATTTCCTACAAATTTTCTTCAGTTAAATTTAAATTCTGAAGTAGACTTTAACCACAATACTACAATGAGGTACAAAACTCGGTTTTTTCCAACGAGGATTCTTAAGATGTAACTTCAATAGGTATTTTTTCTCACATGATGAATATTATTGTAAAAAAAAGTAAGCAATTGTTCTCCGAATTGAATGGATAACAGTTATACTTTTAAGTTTCTGATATTCTTAATATCAAAATAACCACAGGACGCGTATAATAATGTTGTAGCAATCCGATACCAAGCGACGGTGACAAACAAACGAATATTTTTAACTCTAGGCAATTTTCTCTACAAAATAAAGAGTTTTCAAAATCAGTGCATATAGAGAAGAGTAACGCTTTGACATACTTTTAAAAAAATAATAACAAACACATATGCGTCAGATTGAGAATGTTCTATTTTGAAATCAGGAAAAAAGTGTATACCTACCAATAAAATGAAATAAATTTATTTCAGTAAAAAATGTTTAAATATCCTTCTATTTAATAAACCTCTACTCGTGCGGAACCTGCTCGTTTAGTTAGTCAATTCTCCTTTGGCGACTCCGTCCCACCAATCTTCTAAAACAAATTCTATTTGTCTTTTTATCACTTATGATGTGATTTAGCCAAAACTTGTTGGCAAGAGTAGAAAAATAGTCGACCTTTGTGGAGGAGTGGCAGCACCTCAGCTTTTCATCCGGAAGGTCCTGAGTTCAAGTCTCTGTCAAGATTAGTACTTTTCGTACTATACAAAAAAAAATGTTCGAACCACAATCCCCCACAAAAATTTAGATTTATGTTGTTAATAAAAAAAAGATGAAACTTTCAACTTTTTCAAAACAAATATATCCTAAAAAACCTTTCCAAGCTTGAAATGATCCTTTGTATATAACCAAGAATATTATTTTCATCACATTGAGCCTTGCAAGCAAGGCTCAATCACATTTCATCACATTGCTAGCAAGTCACACAGAAAAAATTCCAGTGCAGGAGCAAAAGAAAGAGAACAGTAGAGAAATTTTTCTTTAATGAATGAATTTACAAGGGTCATGAAAAAACTGTTTAAATGCTTCCATTAAAATATGTAATTTTCTTCTCATTTGATTAAGTAGAAGTTTTTCAAGAAAAATTTATCACTACAAAACAACTTCTTCCATCTTCTCCAATCTTGTTGGACGTCCCACTATGCGCCTGATCCTTGGCTCTGTGAAGTGTAAACTCAAGATTCCCCGATACTACGGGCAACTTCCGTTGCCCATGCGATGTTCTTATGCCCAACATCTGTAATATTATTTACATTGGTCTCTATTAACTAATTGTTCATCCTCAACTAATCTTTCCTCTAACTTAATAAAATGAGAATTAACACTTTCTACTCATCTCTAAGTTCAGTACTAAGCCTACCTAATTTATTATCAATATGAGACATATTTTCTTACGTTTTACATAATTTATTCATACGTTTACATAATTTCGTTCATATTACTCACATTTTCATTTAGTTTACTAACATTTTTATTTATATTTCCTTCCATTCTATTCATATTTTTATTTAGCTTACTAAAATTTTCACTCGTGCTTTCTTTCATATTTTCTTTTACACTCTCACTCATCTGAGTAAACAAAGCAATAATGTCCTTATTAGTAACGGCCACCTTACAACTAATAAATTACTGTTATAAACACAGAAATAAAAAAGCCTTATCAATAACTTACAAAACTATAGTGTATGTAAAATCTAAAGGAGGTCCTCCTTACAAGCTGCCTCTTTTTTCCTCCTCACTCCACTCATATAACTCGACATGCGGAACATGCGTGCTACTGGTTGCCACAAAAATAAGATCTCTAAAATGATATAGACTTGTATTTGTTTATTTTTTTTATTATTGTTTTTTCAACCATATTTATTTAATTTTGCTATTATTTATTTATTTAAATCTGTCGTTTAATTATTAATTATTTATTTCATCTGTTATTTATTTTATTATATTTATTTATTTGAACTGCTATATAAATTATGTTACTTTCACGTTTATAGAACATAGTACGGATTAACGTTTTAATTAATTAATCTTACGTTTATTACTGTTAATATCTCTGTAGTATTTTATTTTTTTATTTTTATAATAAATTACTAATGATTACACTTTTATTACTTTTACTCACCTTTCTTTAATACTTTATCTATTTATGTATTTTCTGTACGATTTAACATTTTTATTTTGTAATTTTGATAAAATTTCACTGGTAGAGCCATGTTAGATAATCAGTTGAGTGAAACAATTATCAATGTTCTGTTTGGTTCTCCTTGATCAGTAGCTCCACTCTGCTTGAATTTCACTCCTATTTTTTGTTTAATGGCAATAATACTTGTATCATTTTAAAAAAAATATGTGTAATTAATAAACTGATGAACAAGATTTAATGAAAAATATTTAATACTGCACTTTTCAAAAACCAAATGCAGAGAGGTATCAGTTTCTGTATTTTATTTTATTACTCAAAGAGCTTCAACCAGAAACCATATGATTCCTGTTTGCTACATACAATTTTATTATAATAGTAATAATAATCAAAGGAAATCATTTTTAATATAACGTCAATGATCCAGTAAAACCAGTGAAAAATGCTAAACTGTCACATGCTCAAAGAAATAATACCATTACATCTTTTCCCAGTAACTAGATAATATGTAAAATTAGTCAAAATGTTAATCATGCAAATCTGCCCAAAACCATAGCAATTTACCATAGTAGAAAACAGTTTCACTAGCTCAGATTATACCAATAATACAGCTGAAAACATTCACTAGAAAATCTTCAGAAAATAGACTAAAGAATATAATATTCAAACATACTCCAGAATCCATCCTTGAAAGTTTAAAAAAAAACTCAATTTTAAAATAGTATCTAGATAATCATTTACCCATCTGCGGCCAGACATATCTACTACAAATAATATTAATTTATTCCAAAATAAGGTGAAAAGTATTTATTTCATGTCACGGAAATAGGAAGACTCCAGGAACAGAATGATGTTTATAAACGTCCTTTTGTGAGTTATTCTTACCTGCCATAGAATCAACTTTTTAGAAATTGAACTTATATCAAAAACCACAAAATCCAATAACATGCATGTTGTGGTGTAAATCTTACAATGAATATAAATAACACAAGAGGGATTAATGATATAGATGAGTTTTGCTCATTCTATTTCCATTGAGTCACTACACTTGATGGACAATGAATTACTTATGAGCATTAAAATTTAACAATATAAAAATAACATTACATTGGTGCTACAAACCCTGTAATTCAATAAACTTGAACAATATGAAATTTGCAAACATTCCTATTTGAGGCAAAACATCAAAATTATATGAGTAACTTAATAAGTATTCATTTGGCCACATACTGAATGGTTCCTTAATCATTATGAATACCATTAACAACAGTGTCATTTGCAACACTGGTGAAGCAGAAACCCAATCATAATATCAATAAATCATCTCAAAGTGTATATTCATTCATTTAGAAAGGACTCATTTTTATTTTATAAATTTAAGCCACATATCAGTATGCTATTTACAAAATAAGGACAACTATCAATAATCAAGCTTTATTTTTTAAAAATGGTTGCTAACATCTTGAACACTTGAAGCTACAATATTGTTTGCAACACAGAATTTTTATAACGATGAAAATTTTGGTTTAGACTAATAAACTCTTTACTAACTCTTGCCACTTAGTAAATGAAAACAAGAAAGTATCATTCATTAAAAACCAACTGAAAAAGATTAAATTTAAAAACTATGGTCCTAGAATATCACTATCATTTAAAATATGTATCTGTAGTTTAGATACATATTTAAAATATGTATCTGTAGTTAGAGAATTAAGAATTGCTAAATGGTATTAGCTTCCAAAAATTTGTTGGTTCTAGTCCTGTTCAGGTGAATTAAAACTTTTTATTTTGAATTCCACCATCATGCACAGTATGATGGCAAAATTTTGAAATAATATTGTTCCTATTTACTATGAAAGGAGGTGTTGTTATTTTCTGTAACAATATTGCACTCATTTATTATTCATTATTAGCAACATTGTGTAACACTTTTTGGTACATTATAAAAATTCATTGTTATTACCAATGCTTTACCCAGCAATAATATGGTTTCAAAAATACTGTCCTTGCAACTCAGTTAAAATAAACTCAGTGCTAAGTAGTTTTGTACTAAAAAAATAGCCTACAGTTACTCTTAGGTAACTGAAACAAATTTTCTGATAAAATTTGTTGTAACTTTAAAATATTTTTTCAAAGAAACTATACTGAACCAGATTTTATGATAAAATATTTTTATAAACTTAAAAACATTTTTAATTTTGTTTAAAATTATCATGACAACAGTTGTCACAGGCTAAAAGATAGCAAAAATAGTTTGTTTTTTTTCTACAAATGCATAGGATAATGACATTTAGTAAAAAAAATATGGTATAAAATGCTGAAAATATAAAAATACAAATATGAAATTAAATACTGAAAAAGTGTAGTTGTTTAAAAATAGTTATTTTGTTTAATGAATAATATGAAATGTGTTATTTAAAATAAAAATTAGGCCTTCAAAACAAATAAATCAGAAGTTCGGTAGTCTCTTCGATACTTTGTAATAAATTATACAAAATTCAGTGAACCAGACAGTATGAATCACTGAATATCAAGTTGGTACCAGTCACATGGCACCTGAAGAATTAAGTAATGTACCTTAGCAAACCAACTATAGCAGATAACTAATCTCCATTGATAGCCAGGCAGGCATAGTTCTAACCACTCCGTTTTTATTGTTGACTTAATTTGCAGTAGCAAATCCTGCTCGCTATTATAAATCTCTACAGAGAACATCAAAACTTCGTATCTAAAAGTTGCTTCCTTTTGTCTCCTAGAGCGCTCTGAAAAACGTTTTACTCATACTTTCTGCCATTAGTTACGAATAAATACTAATAATCGATTTAAAAGATTAATCAAATATTTGATTTTTTTATTCAATGTAGTCTTTAAATTTTGTTATAAATATTCGCCTCTGATAACTTTTTAAGCAATAATTTTAAATGATTTTGTTCAAAACTATAACTGTATCATCGAGAGCTATTCACACAAATTTTAGGTTGATCTTGTTGGCAACTTCAATGAATAAAACAGCTGATAAGTAGACTACAAGACGTAAATGTTTGGCGTTTCTGTATTCATAAATAGGTCAAATCATATGTTGACGTTACAAAATTTCAGTATGATTTCTTCAAAAATGTTACCGTAAAGTAACTGCATGAAATAACCTCATTTATTTTAATTAAGTTGATTTCATGTGGTGTTTTGACTAGGTTGCAGTTTAACTGAAGTAGTTAGCAAATGGCGGAGTAAGTATTTGTAGTTTTAACCTGACATATCGATAACATTATCACTTATTTAGAGTTCACGGACTAAACCTAATTAACAGTGGTTGAGTGACCTTTGTTTTTAAAAATTAATATTTTTTTTTGAGATTTCGTTTGTACCTTATTGCTCTTATATGAGTTATTACTTTTTATTTTTAACCTCGTAATTTCAGTTGGTCGTGTTGATTTCCGTTTGTAATGGTTCATACTATCGGTTTTAATTTCTTTTTTGTAATATAGAATATAATATAAACATTTTTTCATTGTTAGTGAAATATTATACTTTGTGATTTTGTTGTTTTTTTTGTTCATTTTATTATAAAATGAGCAATACAGTTACGGCAGGTAGTCATAACTGCTACCTGCAGAATATCATCCAGTAGTTATTTTCATTTGCGATAACGCATTAAAGTTAATAGTTTATATATATCATTAGTTTTTGTTAGTACATATATTCATATTAAGTTTGATTTACTTACATGTAAAAAATTGTAATTCATAACAGATTATTTTATATTCATATTTTCTTGTTTACAATTCGGTTGTTAATAGTTAATTGTTCTAATGGTTTCAAGATTAAACATTTTACAATAAAATTGCTTATCAAACAATCCTGTCAATCTATATTCAAATTACACCAGATACACTCATTACTCATAATTAAACATATTTTTGCTTAAGAAAGTACTTTTTCATTGACCCAAATATACCCATGTTAACATAATTGACCTGGTTGTAAGTCTCACATACAGAGTTGCGTAATCCCTTTTGCTGCTGTAACTAGTAAACAATGCAGTTTCTCAAGTCTGATTTAGGGTTTATTTTCAAGAATTACTTCAAATTTGAGACATTTGAAAAACTCAGAACAACCTTGATATACCCCTAGTAAGACCATCTGTTCATTTGTATAGCCATTCCTGAATTATAACTGTTTAATAATTTAATTATTCTACTATTTTCAAAAACTACTAATTTTCAAAAAAGTGGTAGTACTAACAAACAATTCAGCCTACTTGAAGTTGTCATTGGAAAACATTTCTGAACTCTTGAAATATTTACCACAGACATCACTAAAAATCCACCCCAAACACTCACTGTTTGCATGAACATAAACATGATAAAAAAGAAATACTTTATTTCTGCTGTTAGGTTGATGCATTTGATTCGTAACTATGCAAGTTAAATTTTTTTTATACTTTGGGGAAGAACCGTTTAATATAAAGGTTTACATAAAGTGAGAATAAAATTCTCATTGAAATTGACAAAATCCTCATCCATTTAAAAGTTGTTGAATAAGAATGCTGCCTGAAGCAATTCAGTGTGAATGAGAATTCAGCTAGTGATAAAGTTGTGTTAATGATGATAGTGCTGTGTTAATGTTGTACAAGCTCATCAAGGAAAGAATAATTTTTCAGACAGTAGACTTTTAGATTTCCAGATTTGATTTCCAAGAATCTTGTCTTGTCCTACCTAAAGAAATTGTATTCAAAAATTATCTACACATAATTGACCAACTAAATCAGAACGTGAAAGAATGAAATATTTCATGTCATTATACCAAAGAAGAAAGGCCTGTATCAATGGATGAAGAACAAGTATAACACAGAAAACACTACAGAGCAAGCAGAATGCTCTAAAATTATACTCACTATTCCGCATTAAAAGCATAAAGTTGTACATTAGGCAAGCAAAACACAGCTTCAATGAAAAGTACATTGATATCAAACTTCTCCGGAATATTATTCTAGTCTTGCCATTTGTTGTAGAAACAGGTCACAAGTAATATTATCAACAATCTAATATTCCAGAAATGCAGTAATCCAAACCAATTGGAAAATCTACAATTTTTGTGTAACCCCTTATTTCTAAAAAACAGTTAACGTGATTTTGATAAAATTTTAATTAATGTTTTGTAAAGTATCAATTTTTAATATGTTTAGACATTTTTCACTGTAGAGCTTTTCAATTATCAGTTTTTTCTTTGAAAATATTCCTCTGAGATACTAAATAATAATCTCTTAAGGCCTGGTGCACAATATACTGAAAATGACAGTTACTATGACGCAGGTGCATTTTTTCTCCTTCATGAAATTCTTTTTTTATGTATTATGTTTTATTTCATGGATATACTTTTCCAACATTTTTGATTATTAAGTCTTAAAATAAAACAGTAATTATTTATAAAGATGACGCGCATTTAAAAATCAATAATCTTTATATATGTTGAAAATATTTTTAAAAAAACTGTTGCTTTATAGTTTTTGACTTGATTTTAAAATGAAAAATCAAAAAATCTTACGTGGACACCACATGACTTCCTTGTACGCCTATTAAATTACATTTACACATTTTTTACTGCTCTTCATTTGAAAGTGAGATACAATCCTCCCAATTCTTTAATAAAGTGTTTAGTTCACAATTGCTAAAATATTAGTTTTTATTAACATCAATAATTTATACAATTATTAATTCAACAATCTTACCTGAAATATTAGGATAGAGTAAAAGTCCCTTTATTACGCTTTAAATAAATGTAAGTCTTATATCTATCTAATGCTATGTTTTTTAGATTATGATGTAACCATCAACAAAATTAAAACAAAAACGAATAATCAGATGTTTCACTAAATCTGATATAGACACCATGTAACTTACTTGTACGCCTATTAAATTACATATGCATGTATTTTTAAAATGAAAAGCACATAAAATTTTATTTCATTAATAACTTATGATATTGTTTTTATTTATTTTTTTATTGAATTAATTATTATTTATTTTAGAATTGTTTTTACAATCAGAGGTTAATGATTATTAATAAATCAATATATTTAAATAAAAAAAAGGAGATGAAGTCTGATTTGAACCAATTTGCCTTCCCTGTATATGATCCAAAAATTTCATTAATTAAAATTTCCTTTGGCCGTAACTCTGGAACCAGTGAAAATGAGTACCACTTATGATATATTATTGAAAAGCCCTCAATGAGGACTTATTACTGCATTTAAGAAAAAGTCCAAAATCCAATTTTTGGGGGATTTTGGGCTTTTTTGGACACTTGGTTCAGTCAGTTGCAATCAAAAAGAGAGGTGCACAACTAGACATTAAATCAGTCCTAAATCCAAAATTTCAACGTCCTACGGCTACTTGTTTTTTAGTTATACAAGAAATGTACGTACATACATACATACATACAGACATCACGCCGAAACTAGTCAAAATGGATATTTCCTGTGAAATCTGAAAACCAAAATTTTTCGCGATCACAATTCGTCCTTTACTTCCTACAAGAAATTAAAAATTACATATTCCTGTAGCAGCAAGAGTAATATTTTGAATTTGTATCAATATTCTCTTGTGTTTCTCTCTTTGTGATCTTCACAGACTTAAGGGGTCCATGACTTCCATTGTCAGCCTCTTCCACCCATCTCCATCATACACCCCCACCAACAGTCACCAGAGTATGGCCATCTTCTCTGATGATTTTCCTCTCCCTACCTCCCACCTTTTCCTTGGCTCGAACCTAGTCTTATGACTGTTGTACTTAGACTCAGAGCTCTTTTTAAAGTAGTATTATGATCCATTCTTCCCATATGTCTTGCCCGCTATATTATTTTAGATTTGACAATGTTTAGTATTGTTGGCTTATTGTACAGCTCATGTAGTTCTTTGTTTTTCCTCCTATGCCATGTTCCTGCCTCTTCATCCAGCACTGGTTAATATATTTTCCTCAAGATTTTGTTCTTAAAAGACATTAGTTGGCTTTCTAACTTTCTCTTACACAAGTTTCACACACATAGGTTAACACCAGATGTATAATTGTACAGTGCACCCTCTCCTTTACCTTTCTTGAGACTGATCTGAACTTAAGAATACTGTTAATTGACCAGTAGCTTTTATTTGCATTTGAGATGTGATGATGGTCCACTTCAGTGATTTCATTTTTACAGTTTATATTACTCCTAGGTATTATGAAATTATTTGCCTTTTTAAATGAATCACCATTAATTATAATGTATTTGTCTTTACTGACTTTTCCTTTTATAATCATCGCCATATATTTAGTTTTACCTAAATTGATTTGTAGACCCATTTCTTCTGAATTTTCTTTAATTTCCTCAATGTATTTCTCACGACCCTGTGCTGTAGTTCCCATTATTACTATGTAATCAGCAGTCATGAGGATTCTTAACCCTGCTAACTCCACCTCACCAGTATCATGATGTTTTGTAAATGGACAATCAAACCATCTAAAAATGGTTTGGTAAAATAAATCAGTAGTTTGTAATGAAAGTAAAACTATTATAAAATAGTGTTCCATTTATGAACCATAAAAATTATATTTTTACAGTGAAAAGAAATAAGATATATGAGGTAGAAAAACATAAACATTAGATAAAGTTGTTAAGTATGTAATAAAATGTCAGCAAATCAAATAAAAGGATTAATTAAATGCTATGTATTAAACTAATGATTTAAATCTGTTTTTATGTAATTATAATTATTAACAGAAATGAAATGTTTTGAATAGAAAAAAAACATAAAACTTAAATTTTACCTAAAGAAAATCTTATTATTTAACTATTGTGAAATATTTTGAAACAATTTCTATTTGATGTTTTGCAGAAATAAACCTTGCATTTTTGCAGTATCCCAGAAATAAAATTTACTATAACCATTATTTTTACATCAGTTCAGTTCTTTGTTTTCATTAGATTCCCTTAAATGGTTGACTTTGCCATTATAATTTGAGGTAGAGGGATGATTTCAAAGTTTTTTTCTTCATGCATTTTCAAGCGATTGATTACCAATCATATTTCCAAATAATTATTTTCTCTACTTTTTCTAACCAACCACAAATGAAAAGAAAGTAAATCTGAAATATCCTTCCAGTAGCTATTCAAACTGTTACAAGTTATCCTATATTCAAACCTACTATTTTTGGTAGATATAATAACTGCATGAAAGATTATGCTTGGCATCAATTTTCTTGATGTGATATTTATTCTGTGAAGGTTGCTTAAAAAGAGAACTCTTTCCATAGCTTCATTTTATTATAACTGCTTCAGGTGTCTTTATTTTAATGACATTCTTTTTCTCACTACTCCATCTTTTAACTTGGTAAAACTATAACTCCTTATTGCATATCTTCTCTCCTGCCGCTGCATAAAATGTTTTATCTTTATTTACATGTCGATCAGCATACTGTTTTTAATTTTAATATCACTTTCAAGCAGTAGATTAACAAATTTATGCAAAAAAAAACTGTAAGGTTTTTTTTACTTTTGATAATGGCAGTAGGTTGTGTGATAAAATATATTTGTTAAACTATAGAGTATGGCCAGGCCTTTCTCATAGTTTCATAACAACTCTGGCATCCAATCACTTAAAAATATTCATTCAGCTCAGTATTTATTTCTAGAAAAAAAAAATTGTGTGCCATTCCAAGTTAACTGCACAAAATGAAATTTTGCATACTGTAGGGTGTTGGATTTTGTACTGCAAACTATTTGTTTTGGATTTAGAGTGAATTCTAAACCGATTGGCCTAACTTTATTAAAATATATCCTTACAGCTTGTGTTATCTATCAAAGTTGTTTCTAAAATGTAATATTTTTTTTTATAATTGGAAAATCTCTTGACATACAGGCAGTAAAGTTATGTCAAGTGATTTATTCTAGTATTACCTTATTCCTGTGAAATGCATTTTAAAACAAACATTTAGCTTGCAGAATATGCACATTTGTAAAGTCAGTTTCAAAAGTGACGTAAGAGAGTATGTAACAATTGTATCAGAAGTGATAGGGATAGATAATATTTTTTCTCATGTAGTAAATTACTTTTCCTTTATCAACTTGAAGCGATCTTCAACATTCTTAACACTTTTATTATTTCCTGTTCATTGGTCCTAATGTAGGATACATTGCATAACCATCTTCTGTCATTATCATGATTACTTACCCGTGTAAATCAGATTTATTACCACCATTCAAGTCTCTAAAAATTTCTTTCAAATAATTTTAATTAATTTACTATTAAATTACAAATACTAAGCTGTAACCAAGCAAAGTTCTTTGTTTTTAAATTGTATATAAAAACGTTAATCTGATTTTTTTTTTTCTTACTTAAAGAAACAAGTCCTAATATTAAAGCCTTTACAGACTGCTTCAATGCCAGTCCTAATTCATGAATCAGCAAATTTAAAATTTAAACTTAGGTTACAGCAAATTTAAAATCCAAAACTTAAAAACTCAATTTTAATTTGTTTAAATATATTGCACTGGTCAGCTAGTCGGTGCTGTAGACAGCAGTGCTCCCTTCTAAATCACCTGATCCCACATAGATAACTGGCAATACACAGATATTTTTCTTTCATTGTTATTCCACTTGCCTTTTACTTCTCATTAAAATATATGTGTGAAGCTTGACGCAGTACTACACTTATTTGAATGGGAAGTTGGATTGTTGGCTCTTCAAATTTTTTTATAATTTTCTGGAGATTTTACAAATTCAGATTATGTATGTTTGTTTTATAAGATAAATATTGCAAAAAAATTATACAAACATATTTTCAAAACCTTGAAAATAGTTAATAGAATTTTCATAACCTGAAAAATTAGTCATTACAAAAAGTTTTTAATAGTCATTTATTTGTTATGCACTGAGCTGCCTTAGTATACTAAATTTAATATTAATTCATTTATAATGGATGAACTTAAAACTATGATATTAGATTTGAGGAAGGATTTAGCCAAAGAAATGAAGCAGAAAAGGAAAATTGCCAGAAGAAATTAATATGTAGTGCAATAGTTAATTTAATGATGGAATTAATTTCTTTTTTAAAGAATATTGAGAGATATTAATCTTATTATTAATCTAATTGAAGAAGAGTTTAGCTTGTATAGAGACTTGGAAAAGTTTGTTTTTAATTTAATTTAATTACTGATCAATAAAATTTGATCTGCTTTTAATTTTTAATGAAAAAAGATGAGAGGCAAAAGATGATAAAATTAGAAATGTTTTAAACATAATAAATCTTAAAAAATTATGTGAAATTGAGAGGAAATCTGTTAGTGATTAAGCAAAAAAAGAGGAAACTTTTGCATCTGCAGCCAATTCAGGCGTGGAAGCAAAGGAAGTATACCATACCATGATATACAGGCAAGGAAACAAAAGGAGCCTGATTCAAATGTTACAAAAAACTAATTTCATTTAGAATCACCACCAACAGAGAATATTAGCGTTGTAGAAAACAAATTAGATAAAATTATGAAAAGAAACAATCCTAATTTTGTTGCTAGTTGTGAAGAATAACAATTAAATACTTACTATATTGGCATTTAACTTATATGGCTTGAGGATCAAGAATAAGGACTCATCTCTGCGTTTATATAATAATTCCTTTTGATATTATTATTATATTTGATACCTTTGTTAAAGATAAGGATATTCATAGGTGTAATGCAATTTTTCAAAAATTTGACACCATAAAAGATTAACTGCTGAAAGAAAAATCAATATTCGAAGAGTGTCTAGAGACTGTGCCTCTGCTTGAAAAAAAATTAGAAGATAATTGTTCTATTAAGATAAATTTGCATCTTTAAGTAATCATGATATAATGGGAATGCAATCATGTGATGAGATTGTATTCTTAATATCAGTTTATATTAGATGTTACAATTGGTACCATGAGTTTGACAGGCTTAAGAAGTTTTTATATGAATGCCAAAAGAAATTGTTCTCAGAGACTAATTAATTGGGGAAGAACAACCTTTATCTAAACAAGGTCTTACTGCTTTAGCTTTTAGAAGTAATTATAAAAGATCTATAGATAAATCTGTTAACTCTGATGGTGTAAAATTACTTGGATTTTGAAGTGATTTTTGGTTTGACTGACTTAGGGGAGAATGCTTAATGATTTAGCAGGTGAATTTATGTATGTTAGTAAAATTGGGTTGCCTGTCATTGATTATATTTGAGTAAGTTTAAACTTTGTTGTTTTAATTCATACCTAATTATTTTCAGATTATTTTCTTAATATTACTTTTTCTTTCCCGAACAAAAAACATAGTTCAATCTTGAACTAAATAAGTCTTAAACTGAACCTGGTCTAAACAAAACTTAAATACTTAAAATAATAAATTGCAGTATTGGCAAGTATCTGTTACTAATATTACACATAAAATGTATAATATACATGCATTGTAAAATAGAATTTGCTGGTAATCATAATTCAAACCCTGAGTAATGTTTTCAATATAAACAACTGGTTTGATGGGAATTATTATAATTGTTGTAAAAATCTTTTAAATACTAAATAAATTTAAAAGGGTTTTATTCGACATGTGTATAGATAAAATTTTAAAGAAATGCAATTGTGATATGAAAGATTAATTCTTCACAATATCTGAAAGACTTATGGGATGCCTAGATCAGTAAAAAGAGAGGAAGTTATTGTCAGAGTATCAGCCAAACAGTTTTCACTATTTCAACTAGCCAGTGAATGATGTACTTTTCTTCATTCTGTAATATTCATAAAGACTGCTAATTATCATCAATATGTGCAGCCTTTTATTGAAATTATCTCTTAAAGAGGCCTTTTAGATGGACTACAGTGTGGTTTAAATAAAGCAAAGGAGAATAAGGCTCCAGGATTAGATTACTTAAGTAATTATTTAAGTATGTAACAAATGATTTCTCAAATTAATTGATTTTAGTGTTTGACAATGTGAATAAAGATGATTGTTTTTAAGATTATTTCAATGGGATATCACTACTAAAACTATGATTGTCTCTACAAACTGTTCTGTGATGTTTGAATCACCTTGAATCATTTTTTGAAGTTAAACAGGGTTGTGTTTAACTTCTTAGCCATTTTGTAATCGGGTCAGAATGACTAAGAAAGAAAAGTGGCCCTTCCAGAAAAATATAATTGAATCACAGCTTTTATTTAAAATAACATTTAATTAAAAAACTGAATAAACGTGAGTTACATCTTATGGTTTGGCATGATTTTATAGTTATAAATATCTGAATTGAAAAGTCAAAAAGACAAGTTTTTGAAATGGTTTCTCAGGCTGTTTTATGTTATAGTGCACAAATTTGGGACAGTCCAAAAAAATTGAAAAGTTTTGAAATACTTTATCAAAAAATTGCTTAAGTTGCCATTTTTGCATTTGGAAACTGTTATATTGCCACACGTATACACTTTTTACATTATATTTATATCTGTAAGATATTAAAAATACCTAATGATGGCCTTATTAAAAAATTATCATGGTTTAAATAAATGTATGGTATTTTAAAGATTTCAAAAATTTGAAAAGAATTGCCCTTGACTAGTATACATGATTGAAGAAGTTTATTTGGAGGTGTGCATAATAAATTAGAGAAAATTTTATAACAGATAGGAAACTCGGTTTTAATTTGGGTAATAAAGGTTATTTCTATAGTGAAATGCCTTTTTCTAGTAAAAGATGGATTGTAAAGATTAGAAGCAGTATTCCTAAGCTTAGTTGTTTACCATAAAAAAGGAAATCTTCTGGATTGTGCCTCGTATGTGGTAGTGGGAAGTTGAAAGTGTTAAATCATTTTCTGATAAATTGATCCAAGTCTTGCGGATGTTAAATCAAGATGGCTAGGAAGGAGTATTGTATGTATACATCTATGAAACGTAATATCAGTTATTGAATGAAAGTGGCTGAATTTCTTTGATTATTTTTTTACTAAGAATGCTTACTTTACTTGTTTAGAGAAGAGTTTATAAACCCAAAGTTTGGGATAGTTTAGCTTGAGTTATGTTTTAAGTCTCAAAGATCATTTTTTTATTTTGGTTAAAGTTTAATGTTTTTTTTAAGTTTACTGTAGTTCTCATTTCACATTTACTTTAAAGAGTTTATTGATAAGTTCAGTTTATGTAGTTATAAATGTATGTAATTGTATTTATTATGGCAGCGGTGCTTTGAAACACAATAACCTGTCTAGAATCGTGGTGTAAAATGGCTGGACTCGCGTTTTGTCCGGACATAATGAAATATATTTGATTTTCACACTTGAAAAACTACAGGGTTAGATTTCTAGGATTGTGATTTGACCAACAACTAACATGGGTAACACATAAAAGGAGTTGAAGATAAATGTTTGACATGCTGAGAGTTCTATCCAATACTCGTTGGGGAGCTGATCATGTATGCATGTTGTGCTTCTACAGAGCTCTGGTCCATACCTACTTAGATTATGACTGCATGGCTTATTCATTCACACAGACCATCACATGTAAGATGCTTGATGCAGTTCACCATTCATTTATCCGTCTGGCTACAGGTGTGATTCTTTTAAGCCCTGTAGTAAATCTTCTAGTGCACAGTGGGTGAACCATCTCTTTGGAATAGATGAAACCAAATGATATGCTCCTATGTAGATTTCATTACAGCGCAGCCCAACCAAATTATCATCCTATCTTAGATGCATTTTTCTCTAACCTGAATGTTAATCGATATGAAGAATGGCCAAACTCTACTGCCTTGCTAGCAATTAGAGCCTATTGCTTTTTCTTATCTCTAAATATACAATTACCTCCTGTTACTCTACGTTACTACACCCCTTGGTGACCTTCTCTCATGAATTATTGTTTTAGTCTTTGTCAATATCCTAAAAAGGACATGAATCCAGTTATCTTACGAGAAAACATTTTTAATATTGTAAATAGCATGAATCCCGATGCTATAGTTTTCAACAGATGGCTCTAGACACAATAATTCTGTTGGTTGTACTGTTGTAGTTGTCAGAAGAACATACATGTTTGGTCTTCCCAGTGTCTTCATTGTGGAGCTATATGCTACTAACAAGGTCTTAAATATATTTATCCCAACATTCTGACACTTGTCTGTTCAGATTCCATGAGTGACTGCCTTGCAGAAGATTTGTGACATGTACTCCAGACACCATGTTGTCTGTGATATACAGTCTGTTATTTCTGAAATGACAGCGCAACACAACCAACCATGAGCTTCTGCTGAATCCCTAGTCACATTGGAATTTGAGGTAATGAACACACTGATCGTGTAGCAAAGGAGGCCTGTTTGTAGCCTCCTTTTACTAATTTTGTTGCTTTGAACAATGTTTGCTGTTCTCTGAAGAGAGTGGTTCAAGATAAGTGTCAAAGTGAATGGAATGCTACTATTAACAATAAACTTAGTCCAAATATACTAGACAGTTTTCAGTAATATGGGTCACATGTACTGTAAAAGTACTTTGTTTTTTTTTTATGAAATTTATTAGAACCTCCATAATTCATCACCTTTCAGGTCATGGAATGATAAAATGGAAAAATGAAATTATAGAATTCATGAACATTTTCTAAGTTGTACTTTTCAATACATTAACATATTATACTTTCAACATTTAGCTTTTGTCTTGCTTTATCCAGTATATTTTATCTTCGTTGTTCAATGTGTTTTCACTAAACAAAAGTAATGATTTCTTTTTCAATCACAAACTTCATATTTAACTTCTGTATAATTTTTCTTCATTTTCATTCTCTTAACTCTTCATCTGATATGTTTTCACTCCCAAATATATTTTAGTATGAAATACAGCCAGATTGTTTTTAATAAACACACACGACTTAAAATCTCATTTTATTAAGTGTGTAAATTTAAATTAACCTATATCATTTTGATTTTCTCTCTCTCTCTCTCTCTCTCTCTCTCTCTCTCTCGCTCTCGCTCTCGCTCTTGCACTCTCACTCACTCTCACTCGCTCACTCACTCACTTTTTGTTTTATAGTAGAAAAACCAAGGTGATGCTGAAGAAGACAAATCCCGAAGTATAGATGAAATGGAAAAGCTAAAATAAGATCAGTTTAATTCAACATAGTTGAATTTTCTCAAGCAGTAACTTTTTTCGGAATAGTTATGTTTACTTATAATAATCACAACATTTTTCTACACATGGAATCTAGAACCTTAAAATACAAAAATAATTTGACTGATAAAATTTGATAGTTTTTTAATAAATTGCAAAATGAATATCTCTTAATAAAAAACACTAGAATGTTAAATTTTGATCCTTTCCTGTTTCTTTGATATTCCTTATTGTTTCATTTGCCTTTATGCCATTCGCTTATCATGCTAGATTTTATATTAATTTGCTATTAAATTTTATGCTGTTTGGTTTGTTAAACAATTTAATTGCATCACTTTTTATCAGTGATTTTATTCCTGGTAAATTTTGCTCATCCCCTTTTGTGCCTTTTTGAAATTTATTGAATGTTTCTAATATATGGCCATGCTTTGATGCTTTGGTAGCATAGACATTTAATTTGTATTGCCAGTGGTGGATTTGGAAGGCCTGTTTTACTTCATATGCACTTCAGCCATTAGGTTAGCTTGTGCAGCTGCTAAAAAGTAAATAGAGTCCATCCACAACCCCCTGTTGTTCTACAGGTGTACACTGACAGCAGGGATATGCTGATTGTTAAGCCCTGGTATCCTCAGCTTGGAGAACCTACAAAGGTGGTGTGTGTAGGAAACTTGCATACAAAGCCAATAATAGGGAAGAAAACATCAAAAATATGTAAAAAGATGAGTGATGAAAATAAATAATTAACCCATCATCAAATAGGATCTTACCCAGGACCCTTTGAATGCAAAGAAGTTCTGTTCTTTGTTGATTGAAAATTTTCTTCTTTTAATGTACTAATAAGTCTTCAATAAAAAAAGTCAAGCCAGCTTCTCAGTTGCAAAAGATTAAAATTTCATTCTTCTGTAAAACTAACATTCTTTTCTACTACACTGGCATATTTTAATAAACCTGCCTGCTAGCGCGCGCGCGCGCGTGTGTGTATGTGTATAAAACCTTGTGAAAATTCAAAAAATTCATCAACATATTGTACCACTGTGCCAAATAACCCAAAAACAACTACTGTAGCTGTTATTTCTTTTTACTTACTTATACGAAGTAAAGAAGTATTTTGGTTGCAAAAAATTTTGGTGTTCAGATTTCAATGGAAATGTCCATTTTGACTATTTTCACCATGATGTTTGTATGTATTTATCTCGCATAACTCAAAAACGATTAGCAGTAGGATGTTGAAATTTTGAATTTAGGATTGTTGTAACATCTAGTTGTGCACCTCCCCTTTTGATTGCAATCAACTGAACCAAAAGCTACCAAAAAGATTTGAATTTTGGACCTTTTCTTAACTACAGTAATAAGCCCTCATTGAGAGCTTTTCAACAACATATCATAAGTGATTATGATATGTCTTATTTTCATTGGTTCGAGAGTTATAGCCAAATAAAATTTTAATTAATGAAATATTTGGATCTTATACAGGGAAAACACATAGGTTCGAATCAGACTCCTTTTTTTAAATTTAAATGTATTGATTTATTAATAATTATTAACCTCTGATTGTAAAAACATTTTTACAATAAATAATTCAATAATAACAATAAAAAAAAAAAAATGAAAAAAATCAGAGGTTATTAGTGAAATAAGATTTTATGTACTTTTAAAAATGTGTATATGTAATTTAATAGGCATTATTACATATATGTGTATGTAATAGATTTGATGAAACATCTGATTATTTAATATTAATTGAAAATTATAATTTATAATCGTATTATTTTTGGATTTTCTAGTTTAATTTCTGTTTAATTTAAATAAAAAATTAAAGATTTATTTAAAGAAAAGATTATTACAACTTTACAACATTAAAATCAATCATTTACTAGATGTGGCAAAAAAGTAATACAAAAATTTATTCTATTTTTATACATCAATCTTATCATCTTCAAAGTAGTTCCTTTGGACTGCTACGTATCACAGCAGAGGCATTATTTCCATTATTTGTAACAACACTGGAAGGCTTCATCTGAAATTACCTCAGCTCCAGTGACAAAATGATCTCGTTTTGATCCTGGAAAAAAAGTCACACAGACTAAGATCAGGCAAATAGAGGGCTAAGAAACCACTACAATATTTTTTTTTGTCTAAAACTGGTTGGAGATAGCCATGTAATGAGGGTGTTGTCATAATGGAGCATCCAAATGTTCAAAATGTCCAGTTTGACTCAAAGCACACTTTTTCTGAGCCTTTTAAGGAGTTCTTTATAAAAAAACTTGTTTGACTGTTTGTCTATAGTACACAAATTCAATACGAACAATCCAGCTACTGTCAAAAAACAAATCAGCATGAAATTGATTTTTATTTCATAATTCAAGCTTTCTTTGGTCGAGAAGTGTTAGTGTACCACTCTTGATCTTGATGTTTTGTTTCTGGATCGTTCTCGAAAATCCATCATTCATTACCAATGATCACAACTGAAGAAACCTGGAGAGGGGGGTCATTTTCTATTCTATTGAGAAGGTCAAGGCGCACATTCTTCTGATTGTCTTTCTGTTCAGTGGAAAGGTTTTTTAGCACACACCTTTCTCATGCCCAAATGTAGAGTCAAAATCTGATGAAGGGTAAAACTATTTTAATTGAACACACTACTAGGCATCATTCCCAACATGAGTCAATGGTAATGCACTACAAAAACATAACTTCACTTATCATGCTCTCTAAGGTTACATTGTTACCACACAAGTTGAAACTTTCACTGAGCGTCTGGGAGTGGCTGACTTACAAGCTATGTGAAGGAGGGCCTGCATTGTTGCCAGATCCCTCCCAGTATTGCCAGTTTCATTACTGTTCTGCCACACTTCATAATTCTGATACATATAACAATATGGTATCAAACAATACACTGAACATCATGTGAGATAAAAACATCAAAAGACTGAAAAAATCCATTTTTTTTTTTTTTTTTAAGATATTGAGTTACGGTGCATGTGAATGTTTTATAAATCTGCATCTCAATTGAAAAAGGGATATGAAAAATGAAAAAAATAGCATCTCTTACACAAGGCATAATATCAGTTATCTCACCAAAGCTAAAATCCATCAGAGAATAGTATTATATTCAGTATTATTAGATCATTTGAATGATGAAGTCATGTAAAATTCAACCAGTTCTGACAGAAAAGTATTTCAACATCATGGCAGTGAACCAGTTCACAGACTAGCAATTGTATAACCATAATTATATAAATTGCTCATAAAATTGCTTCCATATTCACCATACTCTCCAGATTTAGTTTCATGTAACTTTTTTCTGTTAATACTTTCGTAAAACTCGAAAAATGGCTTGCTGGAAAGAGATTTGAATTAAACAATGAAGTAATCAATGAAATATAAAATGCAAACTTTAGAGGTTTCAACAGGTAAATTTTTCTGATGAAATAAAAAAGCTTGAATATCACTGTAATGAGTTCATTGAGCTAAAAGGAGACAGTGTAAAAAAAATTATGTTTTCATTCCAGAAAATTATTAATACTGATTATATATTTAACTCGCCTTCAAGAATCCCCGATGGGGAGTCTTACTCTTTAAGACTGGGGATCCCCACGGCCCTAGCCTGCACAGCTTTTCTTCTCACTACATCTCAAGCTGCTAAACCTTCTGCACCATACACATACACTACACAAATTAGAACATAAACTCTTACACAGCAACACAACATCTTACTCGTACAATCGGTGTTGTTGAAACACATTACAAAATGAACTGTAACCCTAAGTGGAAACAATCATTCTATTGGGTGGATGGCTCTACATAGCGAGTCTCAAACGATGTCCTCTGGGCACCAGGGTGAACCCATTTGTATGCGGCCCAAGCTCCAGTACGCACGCACACTCTGCTGGAGTGGTTCGTTAAATCGCCAGTACATGTGGGAATGTCAGTCTCAATTAAGAGTCTTTCAGTGGTTGTTGGTCCACCTAAACAAACCAACAAAAATGGAAGTTAGAAAAGATTTCGATCTACATCAGCCGAAGATTTGTCAAGCGACAGAGACAAGTAATGTAAACAGAGTGCTAAATTATCAAATGTAAGATTTCTTATATTGAAATGTAAAGAAGAAGGTAGATTCTTTTCTAAGGTTTCTCCTTTTTAACAAATAAATGCATAGTAACAGCTTGTGGCTCATCGATATAAATTAAAAAGCTTAAGAGTGGCACCCTCTTGATTGAGGTGAATAATGATGAACAAAGCCAGAAGCTCATAGCCCTTAGGTACGTAGGGAGGGGCGAAGTGATAGTGGAGCCATACACTAAATTCCATCAAAGGAGCAATTTTTGGTGTGACTTGTCTGGGGTAGAATTATCAGATATCTGAGAGTAACTATCACTGCAGTCTGTCACTTCTGTATAGAAGATCTTGAGGAAGGAAATTGTGTTTATGTGCCAACATCCTCCTTTATCCTAACCTTTTCTACTCCAAACTATTTCTGGAAGATTAATAATTGGCTATCTTTATCTGTGTGCAACCTCATATACCTAAACTGAGACGCTGCTTTCAGTGTCAGCATTTTGGTCACAACAAAATTTTTTGCACAAAGGAGCAAGGTAGTGCGCATTGCAGCTATACAGGACATGATGATAGTGCATACACTAAAGCTGAAAATGTATTAACTGTAAGTTTTTACGTTCAGCAAGATCTTGAGAATGTCCCATTTATAAGGAAGAACTATATTATAATCCTTATTGTCCCATTTGTAAGGAAGGGCCATATTAAGGATTTGTATTGAACAGAAAATATCCTTTCTAGAGGTCTCTTCAAGGATGTTGAGGTGGATGAAATGCATGAAGAAACAAAGCACTTCCTTAAAGTCTTACTTCCTTAAAGTCTTTTTCTTATTAGTCACTAATAAGAAAAACCAAATAATATATGATAAATAATCTGCTCACAGAGTTTTACATATAACAGGGATAAAGTAATTCTTATGGGTACAAATATTATTCATTAAAATGTTTGGGGTCTCCATTCTCACCATGAGGATATCGAAATCCTACTAAAGTAAGAAAATCCTTTAAACTATATCTGCAGGAAGCACCCTTCCATTCCCAGGATGACGTATCTTTTTGCGGCTACATCTGCAAGAGTGTTACTATCAAACTGGGGGTAGAGGACGTGAAAATGTGGCTCTTTTCCTAAAGGAAATTGTATTAGCCACGTGGATTCCACTGGCTAAAAACATCCTCACAGTCTGAGTGAAGATATTGGCCAAATGAATTTGTGCCATTTGTTATTAGATATTCGCAAAATGAATTCTTTTTTCTTTTGATAAGCTAAGGCATGCCTTGAATAATTCTCATGACACTTCCACTGAAAATGGTAATATCAGGCTCAGTATTCTATCTCACTTCCCGGATATTACATTGTGATGTAGTTGTAATGTAAATTACTGGATTGTGGTTTGACCAACAATTAACGTCTGTTACACATTTAAAGGAGCTGAAGGAAAATTGCTAAACATGCTGAGAGTCTTATCCAGCACTAATTAGGGAGCTAATCGTGTGTGCATTTTGCACTTCTACCAAGCTCTGGTCTGTTCCCACTTAGACTATGGCTGCATCTTTTCTTATCTCTAAACATACAATTATATCCAGTTCTTACTTTCAACATTATTATCCACATTGGCAACCTTCTCTGATAAATTACTGCTTTAGTCTTTGCCAGTACCATAAAAACTGCACAAATCTGATTATCTTGCAAGAAAAATTTTATGTTTTAAATAGCATGAATCTTGATTACTTTATACAGACAACTCTAAACACAATAACCCTATGGATTGAGCTTTTGTGATTGGCAGTAGAACTTTCATGTTTGGTCTTCGCAGCATCATCCAGTGTTCTTATTGCAGAGCTGTATGCTATTAATAAAGTCTTAAATATAATTAGGCCACAACAACACATACTTGTCCTTTAAGATTCCATGACTGCCATGCAGTCAATTAATGGCGTACTCCAGGCACCAATCTGTTATTTCTAGATGTACAACCTTATTATTTCTGGAATGACTCAGTGAAAGATAAGTTTAAGCTTCTGCTGAATTCCTAGTCATATTAGAGAAATTTCTGGCAATGATCTCGCTGATAGAGCAGCAAAAGAAAAGAGGCCTGTTGGCCAGCCTCCTTTCACCAATCTTGTTTCTGATTATCTTTTCTGTTTTCTTAAGAGGGTGGTCCATGAAGAATGGCAAAGTAAATGGAATTATACCTTCAACAATAAATTTCATCCATTTAAGAACACTGTGTCACCATGGAGTTCCTCATGCAGGAATAACTGTCAAGAGGAGGTTATTATCTGCAGTTTGCAAGTAGGGCCCATTAAACTTACTCGTGGACATCTCATGAATCAGACTGATGCACCCGTTTGTGTTCCCTGTGACTGCCAATAAATGGTACACCACATCCTTTTGGACTGTGTCTGTTATGCAGTATTGCATCAGAACTTTAAACTAGGGGCTAACATCCAAATATTTTAGGCAACAACGTATTGAAGTTTTGTAATGTATGATTTTTTAAGGCCATGCATCTGGATTTAAATATTTGATTAAAACTAATATATTTTTGGCTAATGGCAATTATTGGTTAGTTAGATTTTTAACTTTTTTTTTTTATTTTGGTTGTATTTTGCATACCGCATAGGTTTTCTACATCTGTTTATTTACTTTAGTAATTTTGTATCCAGGTGCTGATAAATCACCCTGTTTTGCACCCAGAAAAATAAATTTTCAAATAAATTATGCATTTGTAACTAACTGATTTTCATTTCAATTTTTACTTTAATTTTAAGATCACAAATCAGTAAAAATAAATCTGATTGTCTGCATATGTTTTGTTGCAATTTATTTATCAGACTCATCAGTCAGAAACTAACTAAACTGGTTGTCTGTGTGGTAAAGTTCATTTGCTAAATATGTATTATGTGATGACTTCCTTTTTGTACTATTCGCTTATTTATAATAATTATAAGTTTTAGGATAGGATGTAATGTCAGTTTCTGGATTGATATTAATGTGAATAGTTTACATGTTCGTATTTATTTACTGCAAAGGTTAGCAGAAAAACATTTGTTTCTCCCTTTAAATCCCTTCATTAAACCTTTAAATAAAATAAAAATACTTAAAGGATTTTTCTTACCATTTTTTTTTTTTAACTAACCTTATATCATAATTATAATACAAACTCTACATTCAAATATTGCAAATTGCAATAGACTTCTCTCAGTAATTTGAACTAATTAAAACAGTGCTTGTTCAGATAAGTGAAAAATTCAATTACTGTATTGAATTAAGTATTAAATTATGTATTAATTAAGTATTGAATTAAAATTCAATTACTGTATTGTAAGATCCAAAAATCAAGTGTTATGTTGGAAATAAATAAAGTCCTCTTGTTAAAAACAAAATTTCTCAATTTCATGTAATGAATATTTATGCATTTTTTATTCACACAGAACATAATAATCATAAGAGTTGCAAACTTTTAAAAGGAAATCTTAAACATTTAATAATGGAAATACATTTTTGAAATGTTATGTTAGATTTTCTATAAATATATACTGAAATCTGTTACTTATTATTATTATTATTGAAATTGATTATATTTTTAGGTAATGTATATATATATATATATATATATATATATTTTTTTAGAAGTTAATGATTTTTATAGCATTTATTTATATTGCATAGAACATCTGTAAAAGACATATATCTTACACCATATAAATGCATATAGTTTCTCTGCAATCTTCATTTATGTACATGCAGCACAGTAAAAAATCAACGTACCATGATGAATAATGTTTTTCAGAAGTAAAATTGGTTAAAGCCATACATTAGAATGGTATTATTAGTAACCATTTTCATAAATAAAGATTTTCTTTTTTTTGTAATTTTATTTCTTAACCAGTTTTATCAATGAAAAACTTTCCCGAATGACATTATTATTCTTATTATGATTACTTTTCTCTCAATTAATTAATTTCTAACAAAGTTATCTCTAACTTCTACTTATACTACATATGTTACTATAATTTATTTATCTTGTGTATTGGCGGTTTTATGGGTTTTTTTTTTCAGTTATTAAAAGTTAGTTTTTCCAATTTTTGGCATCTTACACTTGATTTACAAAATTGATATTTGTATATTTTATGCATTTTAGTAAACCTTACATTAGTGTGTTTGGACCAACTTGATCGCTTACAGTGTTATTGCGTAATGATTATTATAAAAGTTTTATTTTGGCAGCCATTCATGTAATTTTGTAATCCTCTACTCATCTGAAATCAAAATCTGAGACAAAAAGTGTTCACATACATATGCATACATATTGAATTCATTAACAAACTGTTCGTTCATTAAAAATTACATTAAAGTTTTAAAAATAGATTTTTCATTTCATTTTTGCCATCAATCATTTGTTTTGTTTAATGCTATTTTCCATTCTTTTGTGTTATGTATTAATCTCTTAGCCCCCAACTATTTATAAATCCTATATGCTCAGTTAACCATTATATATTAAAATGTTTACCATTACTGTCTTTCTACCAATTTTTCCCTCTCCAGGTGTCCCTCTGTCATCAAATTAACTGAATATCCTAATACGTGACCCACCAATCTAGTTCTTGTTGCGAGATTCTGCCACAAATTTATCTCCTGTCCTATTCTTCATACACTCTTCATTTTAAATTTTATGAATCACCAGTTTTCAACAGCCTTTTGTTATGCTACCCTTCTAAAGTCTCCATTCTTTTACCTTTCTGTTTTGTCTATTACCCACTTTTGACTAGACATTTCAAAAACTCATTTCTAATTCTTAGTTGCTATTTAATAGTAGCAGACTTTGTTTTGTGTAAAAATTTTCCTTGATTTTGCATTTACTTCCTCAATTTGGTAATCTTACTACTTAATGACAAAATCTTCTCATTTCTTGTATATTGTGTTCTCTTTGTTAACATTTAATTCCTTTTTGCTTTGCTCTTATTTATTTATAAAGTAAATTTCTCCCCTAATAACCAGTCAGTTGCATATGATATTTCTTATAACTCATCTTTGGTTCCTGCCAAAAGAACAGTATCATCAGTAAATCTTAACACATTTATTTTTTTAATATTTTAATACATGGTCAAGTAGTGATGTAGTAAGAAGTTCTGCAAGACTTTTTATTCATCTCACACTGGAAATCATTTCCAGAAGAGTATGTGGAATTTTTTTCTATTTTTTTCTTATCATAAAAAAAATCTGTTCAATTGATCTCCAGTAATGTTATAATAAACAAATAACAAATTGTTTTAAATAAACTCTTTTTTATTAGCTATAGATTCTTATTTTAAGCAATTATTTTTTTTTATCATTTTCTTAATAAACTAATCAGAACATGGGGAAATTATGATTGTTATTTAAGCGAAACCCTCAAAAAATCCTTTACATTAAAAGTAACATTTTTTAAGAAAATCCTTGCAGCTTCAAAGAATCAATAATAGAAGAGTAAAAAAAGGATTGCTAGCATGCAGTACTACTACCAAAAATAATAGGATAATTATATGGTTATTACCACCAAAACAAATACCTTTTTTTCTAACACAGCAATCGTAGTTTTATGATGAAATTTGTAAATTATATATAACAGATTATTAATTAAAAATGTCTTTAATGTTATTTTAGAATGACTTTTTATTTTTACAAATTTTATTCTTCTGTGAGATTTTTTGTTTTAATGTTATTGTTGGACCCTTCATGTGTAATTTTTTGAAATAACTTTAAATTATGTTGTTAATTTGAATACTGCCTTTAATCTTGTTTTATAATAATGAATATCTTCATTTTTTAAGGCTAAAAATTTTACATTTGTAATACTTTTATGTATCTTCTAAATTGAAACTGTAAAAACAAAATATACTCAAATTACAGAAACTTGCCTACATGAATAATCACTTTTGTGTACAACAAAGTTTTAATGGTATTTATCAGAATTTTAAAAATTCTGTGTAGATTAGAACATGATGAAGCATTCTACAAAACAATTCCATGTATAATATAGTATATGACAATGAAAAATTGATGAACGGCCTTGACTTATTATTATTTATTATCTTATAAACACTTGCCTACAGTAACCCCTAAAAACAGGGATAATATTGCTGGTAATAAAATATGTCTCCATTGTTTTGTTTTTTGGCTGATAATATTTATGTGTTTTGTAAATAAAAAATTATTTTTTTAATTAGCGTTATAACAACATATATGGTACATTAAAAAACCTTTATCACCTATATTTTTATTTCTTTTATTGTATTGTTTAAATTACTTGAAACTGGAACATTTCAATTTTTAAACAGGTATGTAAGGTATAGGCTTTAATTTAGTTGAAGTAATTGAATTTGTTGGTTTTGTAAAAGATCTGAGTTTTAGAAGTATTAAGAATCTGTATATTCCATTTACAATGTTTGAGATTTTTTTATTTACTAATATGTATATGACTAGTTATGTGTTTATAAATTCCATTTTGCTCTTGTGATCCACGATTGTCAGTTTCCTTATTGTTATGACAGTATATTTAATACTTGTTTAATTATAAATGTTGAAGTGTAATTTTGTTATAATAATTAATGGATTCATATCCTGTGTGCATTTTGTAATAACAGGTTTTTTCTGTCATTTATTTCTTTTTACCTTGAATCTAAATACATCCTATAATTTCCTTTGATACATTTACCTTTATTATTTTTCCATTACCCTACATTTTTTATTTAATTATAAATGTTAATACAGGTGTTCTATAAGAACAGCAGTGTTAAACTTATTTAATTTTTATAATTTTATTTTATTTCTTTCAGGGAGGAAACTTCTGTTGCAAGCAATGGGGGAAATAGTTGGTGGAATTCTTGGATGAATACAGCTAAAACAAAGGTATTGTATGATTTTTATGCAGTTGTATTATGTATTTTTAGATGACTCAAGCTGTATGTCATCTTTAAACATTTAATGGTCCCTGAGGTCATGGTTTTTAGCTACTTTTCCAACATTTCCTTACGTTCTTAAGTTCAGGTAGAATTTGGTGATATTATAATCTAAAGTCCTTTATTTTTTACTGTATTTCAATGTATTATCTATGTTTAGTAGTTTTGATAAAAAAGTTTCAGTCTTCTGAAATTGAAATTGTTAGTGCATCCAAGCAGTCCATACCTGCAGTTAATATGTTGCTACTGTTTTGAAAGTCAATAAGATGTTCAGTTACTAAAAAGTAATTCCTTTGCTGCACCTGGTATACCTCCTTTCAAGGTCACTCGCTCATTCTATAGCAAAGCCATGGGATATAGTTAGTGTTGAAAACCAGTTGGCGACATGTGTTTAGGTGCTTGAAAACTGATGCACAGAGCAAACAACGCCACAAATAATGAATGTATTTTGTGAACATTTTAACAAGGACATACTTTGTTGTGATACCTGATTGGAAAAGAACATGCATTTTCTTTCAGCAGTGTGAAAGACAGGTTGCACAGTTGAAAAAGATGACACATATGCAAGTATCATGTCACCATAACTGATTCAATTGAGCAATCTCCATTTAAATTTATTTGTAAACAAATGGCTAACTTAATATACCACAGACAACAATGAATGATCATATTAAATAAATTTAAGAAATGCTTATAAAAGTTGGTTGACATATGAAACGTTCCATTGAATGGAATATTAATTTCTTTTTTTATGAATAAATTATTAGGTGGAAACATGGAACAGCATATTACTGTCTGATATGCTTTCCTAATACAATTTCTAGTTGCAGTGTTGTTTTCTGATGAATGTAAAAATTATTACAGTTCATCAGCCGGAAATGTGGTTTTCTGGACCAAGGGGAATCCTTATTTTGTACTCAAGTTGGAAAGAAATTACAGTATACATGTATGTATGTATATGGATTAGGATAAATCATATTTTTTGGAAGGTTACATGAATGATGATAATAATCTTCAAATGTTGGAAAGATGGTACACATCAAATTGAAGAGAAAGGTGACGTGGGATGTATGTCCACATAAATTGTAATTGCATTTTCGAACACATTGAAAGAACCCATGATTAATCAACTTGTTCTATGTTATTTTAGTTATACATTTGTGTTTCAGTTAAGTTTATTGTAATGTATTCTGTTTTGAACAATCAGCTCCTTTTTTCATTTGATTAAGTTAAGTTACATTATATTAATTATTGAAAAGGCACTAGATTTTAGATTCTTGTATAAGATTTTTCTACGTTCATGTTTTTTGATGATTTATATTATTTCTGTTTTTTGGAACTGTGTAATTGTTTTTGATAGCAGTGGATAACCAACAAAAATCTAGTGCTGTTATCTGTTTAGTGAAAATAGTTAATCTAAGTAATGAATTAGTATTAAAACAACTATCAGCTTCATATATAATAGTATTGAAAATTACAGTTTGTGTGATATTGTAAAGAGAAGCATGAACTATTATAATTTTCATGAATTAACATTATTACACTGGAATAAAAAAAAACGTCATGAGAAAAGAAATATCTTCTTATGAATACTTTTTTCTATTTAAAAAAAATTTTTCATGGCGTTACACAATCCTTTTGTTGATTAAATTAGTTTAATCCTTGATTTTATCTTAACATACAGCATACAGTCACAGAAAACTTTTATAATTACATACTGAGGTAAAAAATGTTTTTTTTAAACATACACAGAAAGAAAGAGGAGGATTTTGAGCGTGTTTGTGTGTGTGTCATTTTAAATGTTAGTCTATTTTATGGTAAGTTTTGTAAAATAAACTTGTTATAATTTAGTTAGTTACTCAGCTTTAAAAATGGTTAGTGTTTTAAATATTTCATTGTTATTTTTATATTTATTTATTTAGAGATTTTTAATATAAATAAAGAAAGAGCCATGGTAAACAGTTATTGGAATAAGCTCAGAGATAGAAAACAGTCCAAGCCAATAACAAACAGAAATGTACCACTATATACACATTTTGACCCAAATAGTATCACCAGTAGACAATAATGAAGATAAATCTACATTAAAAACATATGTATTTTACATGATGTATTATATCATGGTATTTATTTTTTATGTCTAATAACATTTTCAGAAGTATTTTAAACATTTTACAAATTAAAAATAACTTATTTTGTTGATAATTTTATATATTTTATCAAATGAGAAAAAATTAGGCCTGTGTAAAAATAAGTTAAAGTATGATTACATAAAATATCTAGCTTATGATAACATTAGGTATTGCACGATGGTGATATAATAGTAACAGATATTGTTTAATGCATATTCATACACATACATAAATGAGTGTCATCGACCTCAAGAAATATGTTTCTACAACTAAACACACACACGCACACACATATATACACAATTATTCATATATGTACTTATACATATGCATGCATTTACTTTTTCAGGCCTTAGTCCAATTTTTTGCTTGTAGAATATAAATGTTGACACCTTCTGATCTAAGACTACATTCAGTAATTTCCAAGTTATAATTCATTTAAATAAATATATATAAATCGTATAAAATGTTTAAAATTAACAAAAAGAAACAACTACAGTCAACCCATATTGTCTTACAGCTTTTAATAAATTGTGACCTTATATTTATTGAAAGAATAAATACAATATTTATTATGAAATAAAAGGAAGAAGATAACTGTATGATTTGAGATTGCAGAATTCTTTAGACAGGAAATGACTAAACAAGCTTTCTGAATATTAAATAATCTTTATGATTTTTAACATATCATGTACTGTGTATCACTCATTGGGTTATTGAGTTTGCTAAATTATTTATAAACATTTTTAAAAAATGTTTAATATCTGATTTTTTTTTTTTAGTAAAATTTTTTAATAACTTGAAGAATTTTCAATAATTAAATTTAAAATTATGAATATATTTGAATATAATAAACTTAGATTACATGTTCATATTTATTGAATTATGATCTTCAAATTTATTACAATTATTTTTGTGGTTACTTTACATACACGCACGCACACAAAATGTATCACATAGTTCTCCCAGGACTTTCATAACTTATTCTACTCTTGAAATTAATGGAAAAAGTTCATATAAACATATGCCCTAGAATACTTCATTTCAAATTACGACTGGTGAAAGATTTCACTCAGATTCCAGCAACCCTGATGAAATGAGGTCATACTAAAATTTTTAGGATGTTAATTAAGGGTCAGAAGAGTGATTTCTTATGGTTTTTGATCTGAAAAATCGAATAAAATGGGTCCCAGTATTGTACCTGCAGTAGTTTTTGAGAAATTGAGGTGAAAACCATTAAATTGGAGTAGAACCCCTGTTTTTTATGTTTGGTATACATAACTTTGTTAAATAAGTAATAAGCACATTAAACTTTTAAACAAAACTTGTCAAAAATTTAATTCTGAACTAAACTATGTAAGATAAGTTGAATTAAACAAAGAGAAGTTAAAAAAAATTCTAATTTTTTTAGAAGCAGTACACTAGACCAAAATGCATTATACATACAAGTTTAAAATAAATGTTTAAAATGCCATTTTCAACACATTTCTTGGCATGCTTCTGTACTGCTTTTGTAGCCCTTTTTGTTCAGGGCTGTACGTAAGTTTCTCAGCAGTATTCATAATACAGACAATTAATTCCTCTCAAGAATGTATTTTTATTTTGTATGCGATATTATTACCTCCTCTATGAATCATGAGACCTTGCCGTTGGTGAGGGGGCTTGAGTGCTCAGGGATACAGAGTAGCTGGACCGAAGGTGCAACCATATCGGAGAGGTATCTGTTGAGAGCCAGACTAAGGAATGATTCCTGAAAGAGGGCAGCAGCTCTTTCAGTAGTTGTTAGGGGCGTAAATCACAATGACTTAAACGGCCATATCAACATCACTCAGTCCTCTGAGTACTGCGCAGCTGAAAGCAATGGAAAACTACAGCTGTTTTTTTTTTCCAAGAAAATGTGGCTCTGCATTTTCAAAAGCAATAATGGAGGCGCCTTCCTTGGTAAAATATTCCGGAGGTAAAATAGTCCCCCGTTCGGATCTCCAGGTGGGGACTACTAAGGAAGGGGTCACCAGTAAAGTAAAAAATAACATTCTACGAGTCGGAGCGTGGAATGTTAGAAGCTTAAAAAAGGTTGGTAGGCCAGAGAATTTAAAAAGGGAAATGGATAGGGTAAACGTGGATATAGTAGGAATTAGTGAGGTTCGGTGGGAAGAGGAAGGCGAGTTTTGGTCGGGTAACTTTAGAGTAATTAACTCAGCGTCAAATAACGGGCAGGCAGGAGTAGGTTTCGTGATGAACAAGAAAATAGGGAGGAGAGTGGAGTATTTCAAGACGCATAGCGATAGAGTCATTGTAATAAGGATAAATTCAAAACCTAAACCGACAACGATTGTTAACGTCTATATGCCTACAAGCGCCCATGATGATGATGAGGTAGAATGTGTATACGAAGAGATTGATGAAGCAATTAAACACGTAAAAGGAGATGAAAATTTAATAATAGTTGGAGATTGGAATGCAAGCATTGGAAAAGGCAAGGAAGGAAATATAGTGGGTGAATACGGGCTGGGCAAAAGGAATGAAAGAGGGGACCGACTTATAGAGTTTTGCACGAAGTATAATTTAGTAATTGCCAACACCCAATTTAAAAATCATAATAGAAGAATATACACTTGGAAAAAGCCAGGCGATACTGCAAGGTATCAGATAGATTATATCATGGTTAAGCAAAGATTTAGAAATCAACTCGTGGACTGCAAAACTTACCCTGGAGCAGACATTGATAGCGACCATAATTTGGTGATAATGAAATGTAGATTGGGGTTTAAAAACCTGAAGAAAAGGTGTCAGATGAATCGGTGGAATTTAGAGAAGCTTGAGGAAGAGGAGGTAAAGAAGATTTTTGAGGAGGACATCGCAAGAGGTCTGAGTAAAAAAGATAAGATAGAAAATGTAGAAGAAGAATGGGAGAATGTTAAAAAGGAAATTCTTAAATCAGCAGAAGCAAACTTAGGCGGAATAAAGAGAACTGGTAGAAAACCTTGGGTTTCAGACGATATATTGCAGCTGATGGATGAACGTAGAAAATATAAGAATGCTAGTGATGAAGAAAGTAAAAGGAACTATCGGCAATTAAGAAATGCTATAAACAGGAAGTGCAAACTGGCGAAAGAAGAGTGGATTAAAGAAAAGTGTTCAGAAGTGGAAAGAGAAATGAACATTGGTAAAATAGACGGAGCATACAGGAAAGTTAAGGAAAATTTTGGGGTACATAAATTAAAATGTAATAATGTGTTAAACAAAGATTGTACACCTATATATAATACGAAAGGTAAAGTCGATAGATGGGTGGAATATATTGAAGAGTTATACGGAGGAAATGAATTAGAAAATGGTTTTATAGAGGAAGAAGAGGAAGTTGAGGAGGATGAAATGGGAGAAACAATACTGAGATCTGAATTTAAGAGAGCATTAAAAGATTTAAATGGCAGAAAGGCTCCTGGAATAGACGGAATACCTGTAGAATTACTGCGCAGTGCAGGGGAGGAGGCGATTGATAGATTATACAAACTGGTGTGTAATATTTATGAAAAAGGGGAATTTCCATCAGACTTCAAAAATAGTGAAAGTTGGAAAAATATAGTTAAAAGAAGAGACAGACTTATAGGCCACATACTAAGGCATCCTGGAATAGTCGCTTTAATTTTGGAAGGACAGGTAGAAGGGAAAAATTGTGTAGGCAGGCCACTTTTGGAGTATGTAAAACAAATTGTTAGGGATGTAGGGTGTAGAGGGTATACTGAAATGAAACGACTAGCACTAGATAGGGAATCTTGGAGAGCTGCATCAAACCAGTCAAATGACTGAAGACAAAAAAAAAAAGAAAAAAATGCGATATTATTCATCCATCCCCAGACGCAAAAATGTAAAGTCGTTAGATCAGGTGATCTGGTGGCCAGGAATGTTGACCTTCACAATCGACCCATTTTTCAGGGAAATTATTTAAGTGAGTGGAAATGGCACAAGAAAAACGGGGAGGTGTGCCATCGTGCTGGAAATATACTTTACATCTTAACTCTAGAGGAAAATCTTCAAGCAGTTGTGGCAATTCTTGAAGAAACTGTAAGTAAACCTCAGCATTTAAGCAGACAGCTGATTGTGAAGTAGGTCACACCATACATTGATGCTGAATTGGTGTTGAAAATTGCCTTCTACCATTTCCTGAGTATTACTTCTGTCCATATATGCTCATTGCATAAGTTTTTGATGCCATCTCGAGTGAAATTCACCTCATCTGTAAATAAAACATACTTGTAAAGTTGTCGATTTGTATTCCATCAGTTGCAAAACTCCAAGTGAAGCAGACCATCTCCTAGGTGTAGATGCCGAACTAGCTGTTCATGATAAGGATAAAACTCGTTTTGTTTAAGCGTTCTCCAAACCATCAAATGCGAAACTCTGATCACATAAAGACATCATGCACTAACACCTGGACTGCACTGAACTGTATCGATAATAATGTCATCAGTAACATTGTCGTGTTGGACAGATCGTTAGTATCTGGTGTGAATATTAGGTAATGAACCTGTTTCCTGAAGATTGCGAAAAGTCGTACTAACTGTTGTAGGATCTGGAATCCTGAGATTTGGAAAACCTATTTAATATTCTATTGCAGCAACTGTAGCATTACACACTTGAAATGAATACCATAGTGTATTCCTCAGTTGTAAATAAGTACGGCATTACTTCAATGACAAACCAATCCTGTTCAAACTAAAATTCACAGAAAACCTTCGCTAACTGCAACACAGTTCATAGTATCCGAAATACGAGATGCTACCCAAAAGTTCGGGGAATTTTACCATCAAAATAAAATAGCTTACCATAGCTTATAATTTCCACTGTCTCCTTCAAAGTAATCCCCTTGGGCATTGATACAGTGATCCCATCGTTTTTCCCATGATTCCACTCATCCCTGGAAGTCTGCTGGTGTAAGTGTTCGAAACACTTACAGTGTTCTGCGTTTCTTCCCGAATCTCCTCAATTGTGTTAAAACTACGGCCTTTCAATTGAAATTTTATTTTCAGAAAGAGAAAAAAGTCGCACGGGGCAAGGTCAGGCGAATAGGGTTGGTGGGGAATCACTACCATCTTTTTGGAAGCCAAGACATTCCGAACGGCTAGCGATGTGTGCGCGGGCGCGTTGTCATGGTGCAGAACCCAGCTGTTGTTACACCACAACGTTCGCGCCTAATGCTTTCACGTAGCCACTTAAAAACTTCACAATAGAACATTCCATTGACAGTTTGACCAAGAGGAACAAATTCGTTATGGATAATGCCTTTGATGTCGAAAACAAACAATCATCATAGTCTTCACGTTGCTGTGAACTTTGCGTGCTTTTTTTGGCCGCGGTGAACTTGGCGACTTCCACTGCGACGACTGCTGCTTAATTTCAGGGTTATACCCGTACACCCATGTCTCATCACCGGTTATGATGTTGGAGATGAAGTTAGGGTCATCTCTTGCTGAATTTTTCAATTCACTACAGACAGCTACGCGATTTTGTTTCTGGTCGCTGTTCAACAGTCTCGGTACGAATTTTGCAGCAATGCGTCTCATGTTCAAGTTGTCCGACAAGATGCGTTGCATAGACCCATATGACATTTGTACGATTGCGCGATTGTACGATTCAGGGTTATACCCGTACACCCATGTCTCATCACCGGTTATGATGTTGGAGATGAAGTTAGGGTCATCTCTTGCTGAATTTTTCAATTCACTACAGACAGCTACGCGATTTTGTTTCTGGTCGCTGTTCAACAGTCTCGGTACGAATTTTGCAGCAATGCGTCTCATGTTCAAGTTGTCCGACAAGATGCGTTGCATAGACCCATATGACATTTGTACGATTGCGCAAACATCATGGATTGTTTGTCTACGATCTGCAACAATAGCCTCTCGCACTTTCGCGATGTTTTCCGGTGTTGTGCTTGTTGATGGTCTTCCTGAACGCTCATCGTCATCGACTGTCGTTCGTCCATCTTTGAATCGTTTATGTTGCTCTTTAAAATCTGCCATTTAGAACTTCGCCGAAGCAGTAAAACACAACGTTACACAACCGCAGGAAAATCAACAATGCCAGCCTCTCACCGTCACATTGATTCGTTGGAACACTGATTCACAAAGATTACTGTTAGCCACATCCAGCGGCAGCAGCAGGTCATACCAACAATGGTTCGTGCGCGAAATTCAAATTTCCTGAACTTTTGGGTAGCACCTCGCGTACTTAACACGCCTTACAGAATGTTTTGAACGCTAATACAGTACTGCTCATTGTTGATCGGCTGTTATTATTTTGTCAACTTTAAAATAATAATTTTTCAAAACATTTATTGTATTTTTGTCTTTTATAAGAAAATCATTATTAAAATAAATTTTATTTTACAATTGTGATGTAATTTTCAGTTTTTAAAATTTTTTTTACAGTAAATTTTATTTTTACAAATTTTTCACTTCAGCAGAAATGAATTTGGTTTTTGTTTACATTAAATAAGTACTTTTCTGACAAAATGTAGTAATATACTGTTTCTAAATAAAATTTCAATTTTTCCAACTTTTATTTGTTTTATTCAACAATGGTATCCTATACCATTTTGTTCAGGATTAAATTCTCCACAAGTTTTGTTTTTAAGTTTTATGTGTTTATTACTCATTTAACAAAGTTATTACATAAAAAACCGTTTTTGTTTTTACCCCAATTTATTGGTTTTCACCCCAGATTTCTCAAAACTACTGCACATGTCGTTCTGGGATCCATTTTTATTCGATCTTTTAGGTCAAAAACCATAAGAAATAAAAAGGTCTGTCCCGTAAATAACATCCTAAAAATTTGCATTTCATTCTTACGGGTATTCGAATTGGGAAAGGGGTTGGCAATTGCATTGTGATACGGCGCATTGTCAAGAATGATAGTGGATTCATCTGGCAAGTTGGGGATTAACATTTCTTCAACTTTTTTTTAAAGTTAAAAAAGTTCTTATCATCATGATAGTTCATTGACATCAAGCCTGACTTAAATGTTAACAAACAGTTCGAAACAAAACTTGCTTCTCCACCACTATCATTAACTATTCTTTAGACCATTTCCTTTAGAAATTGGTGCAGAGTAGCCTTCTTTACTTCCATCTGTCCAAGCTTTACCGGTTGTAAAGCCTGGTTCTAATTGCTATGGATATGTCTCATCTAGATAACACAATATTTGACTCTCTTTCCAACAGTGTAGTGCACTTTTTAAAAAATTAATTCTTATATCCTGTTTTTGAAGAAGAATGTATCTATTATTATGAGTTTTCCTCCATTTGAAACCAAATTCTATATGAGATGGCGAAATGACATTTTACTTCCAACAGAACTTAAGTCTTTAATAACCTTATTGTAAACAGATTTACTACAAGTTTTCTCTTTTCAGTTATGTGAAAGTTATTAATAATTCGTCTAACAGTATTTGCATCAGATTTGTTCATTACCGATTTGGTTTTTCTCCTTGTTTTATTAATATTTGGTGTGGAAAATGCCAGTCGGCATAACATTTTAGATTCATGATAAATCCTCCAAACTGTGCTTGTACTAACCCCAGTTGCAGTTGCTGATTTTTTTTACAGTATTCAGAGAAAGTATATGCTCATTATCCTTAAAATAACTAAATACATTGATTATTACCTCTCTAGTTTGGTCCTTAATGATTCTACTTCTGCCTAACTTGCTTTTAATTGTGACATTTTAAAATTGTATAAGCAACAATGGATGATAATATTCATAAGTGATTGAAAAAATGAACAAAAGGAAAATTTTATTTTCCCTACATAAACTTTTAAATAAAAAATTATGCGCTTAGTATTTACTAGCAAGCTAATTGAAAGCAAGTGTGTGTGTGTGTGTGTGTGTGTGTGTGTGTGTGTGTGTGTGTGTGTGTGTGTGTGTGTGTGTGTGTGTGTGTGTGTGTGTGTGTGTGTGTGTGTGTGTGTGTGTGTGTGTGTGTGTGTGTGTGTGTGTGTGTGTGTGTGTGTGTGTGTGTGTGTGTGTGTGTGTGTGTGTGTGTGTGTGTGTGTGTGTGTGTGTGTGTGTGTGTGTGTGTTTTGTTGTTGCCTAGTTCATTCTGTTAACTAGTTCATCACCAACAGCTTCTGCTTGCTCAGGTTTTAGTCTACATTCTCTGATTTTCCTAATATATATTACATTCAAATTTAATAAATTAATATCATTAAATAAATAGTTGGTATAAAATATTTAAATCAACAAAAAGAACTACAGATCAATCCACATTGCATACAGTCTTTAATAAATTGTGACCTTATATATTTATTGAAAGAATAAATACAATTATAAATGTAATATATAAATCAGAAAACTCTAAGATAATTCTTACCATATGTATCTGGAAAATACATTTGTTAAGATACCCCCTAAATTCAGTTTTTTCAATTTTAATTTCATTTTTTATTCAAAAATCAATCTTTATTAAGTAATATATTTATTTAAATGACTACTGATTATTATATAAGCAATTAACTTGATATCCCTATCTATGTAACCATCAAAAGTGACTAGTCATTTCACATAAAAAATCTCTAGATTGCTGAAAATGCTACAAGTTAACTTGAAGTGTTCACTTGATTTCAGTTCTTATCTGTATCAAATATTTTATCACCAACAGCTTCTGCTTGCTGTTCATTAATTAAATTCAACAAGTCTAGTTTCTCAGCATTTTAGCCTACATTCTCAGATTTCCCAAAATCACATTTGTGTATGATCAACAATTTTGAATAGACACTATTGAAGGCCTCATATATCTTGCTGCAAATTTTATCTAAGAATTTTTAGACCAAAAGTTGGATATATTTACTCATTTATGAAAAAAAGTGTATTCTTAACTACTGACTATAATATGGGAATTCATCACTAAGTATTTCCATCACAGAGTTACGTATTTCATCTTGAGTTCTCTTCTGGAAGAACAAGAATTTCATAATGGCCTAGATTTCAATGCTTGAGATTCCACATTTTTGTCTAGATGGTTTTCTCAGAGATCTGAAAGAGTATAGAAATTAACACTGTGATTATATAAATTCACTCTTTACAATAATAAGAAACGTATTTTCAAACATAGTGACAGATTTAGTTAGAATTTATGAAGTCGATTAGGCCAAGATCATTTCAGCATCTCAAACTGTAGGACCACTCCTATTTTCCATTTTGTAAAGGATATTCTAATTCTTATGAAGAAAAAAAAAATTCTTGAAGTGTTATATTTAATAAACCCTTAAATTCTTTTAAAGAACATGGACATATTACAGTCTTTTCTTAATTTTAGTTAGCTGTCTTCATCATATTTATTTACACTTTACTAAATCCTATTATATTTCATAAATCTTATCTTCTTATCAATATGATGATAGCTTTCTAGTTTTCAATATGCTACTTTTTTGTTGAGTATGAGCGCTTGTTAAGGGAAAGCATGAAACCATTTTTAAATTCATATTTCAATTTATTTAAAATAAAGACACTGTGTTTGTTCAAGTTGTTTTTAAATGCTAGAAAATAATTTTTCTTATAAAACATTGTGTTATTTTAAATACTATTTTAAACTTTTCCCTCCTAGTACCTTAGCTATCAAGGTTGACGAACTGTATTTTCAACAAAAAAATTCATTTGAAAATTATTAATCTTTTTTGTTCAAAGTTATAATTAATTTTTTTTTTCAAACCAATATAAGAAAGAGCCATTTTTTATAGTGGTTTGAAGGCCTATTGATGTAGAAAATATAGGTACAAAAAAACTCCCATTAACTTATTTTATTAAGCAAGCCGTTTATCTAAAAAAAAGAAGAAAAATATATAGGGTCAATCCAGTCGAAGTGTCCCCAAAAAAAACATAAGCTGGTTGCTTGACCAATTCAAAAAAAAATTGGAATTGTTGTTTCCTACATGTTGAACACTTGTTTCCTACATGTTTCAGGACCATAAAACAATTTTTTTTTAGATTTTTTATTTAACCAGTTTACCTATGACCCGCCATTTTTGTTATGGTGTTCACACCTATTTTTGTGATTGTTTTACGGAATACGGATACATTTACGGAAAAACTCAAACTAAAAAACTGTTAGTCCTGGAAGGATGAAACAAAAAGCAATTTAATCATATTTTCTAAAGGTAAAAGATTGGTCCAGTGGTTTATTTACCTATCTCTCTTCTTTCTTTGAGAAAATTACTGGTAAAGTTAACATGAAAACCTGTGAAGTTTCACTTATGGTCATTTTTTCAAGAGGCAGGGATGACATACACAGTTTGAATTATTTTTTTATGTGTAAGTATATGTTAGTAGTTTTACCATAAATAATATTAATTGTTATATACTTACCACTAAATTTTTATGAATTTTTGAAAACTAATTTTTTTTTTAAAACTCAAATTTTGGCTTCAAATATCAATAATAATATTTATAACGGGGCTGGTGATAAAAATCTCAAATTTGCACAACTTGTAGTACTTTTGTAAATCTTTATGGCAAATAAAAAAGTTTCTTGTGTATTTTACTAATAAAAAAGCTACAACCTCTCAAAAATCATGAGAAACCTGTTAAATCATTACCATTTTGACTTACTAAATAAGTGCTCCAAGGAGGTTTCTTATCTTCTTTACACTTGACATTTTTTATGTATTTTTTATATCTAGCCCCTATGTTGTTGATGTTTTCAATATTTTTAAAATTGTTTTTTTTTTTTTTTTAATTATTAATGATAGGTCGTAATTTAATTAACCAATACCAGTAACCTTATATAATTTTGATTCAAAAATGCTTGTAAAATTTACCCAAACTGAGATTTCCATGATTAGCCTACATCTTTTTCCAAGAATTCGTTTTTATTTTTATATTGGTTTATTTTTTAAACACTATCGAAGAAAAAAATAATAAATTGTAGCAAAATTTTAATTAATCTTCAATGAAATAGCCTGTTTTTGTAGCAGTGAAAGTTTATTGTTTGGTGTGGTTAACCAGCAGCTGTGATATCTCTTCTGATAATTTTCTTGAAATTGTGTAAGAATGACCTGTTACTGTAGTTATTTCAAGTGATGTCAGCTTTCTCAGGACTTTGCAGATCAGTACCAACACTTTGTCTTGTTGAGACTTTTGAAATGATGTACGTGGTCCAGCTGGGTGGAAAAAATGAACATGCAAATCGTCATTTTCAAAGCTAATCTACCACTTCTCCTATCCACCCCTGATCGTCATACACACAAGCAATAGAGTATTTTTCCTTAAGTGAAGGGGGTACAATACTTGACACAGGGTAGTCTTCATAGTCCTTGGAGTCTGAAGTAAAGTAACATCTTACAATGCCTTCTGACACAGAAACATACTTGTGGTACTTTCTAGTACAAACAACTCTTTCACAGCAGTCAAAACAGTTGTTTAGAGTTTCTGAAATCTTAGCTATCTCATCTGGTTTAATCAAAAAATACTTTTTGTTTTTCAGCTTGTGATTACAAAGTGAATGCATTTCAACATCGTTTAGTATCTGACTGTTTAATGGCCTTTGCAGACTTGCCTTTATCACCTCTCATTTTGTTGTTCCTCCCACACTATCACAGGTGTATTTCCCATTAGATGATCAAAAGAAGTGCCATTTGGCTTCAAGATCAAAGTCTTTTTTGTGACAGCGCAAATTAGCAAAATTCTTTTTATTTTTATACTGACTTAAATCACTGTCAGTAAAATAGACAGTAATACATTTTTTTTTTGTTTTTGATTAGAAAATGATGATTTTCCTTTTGTCCAACATTTTCTATTTTCTTTTAAAAAATCTGTGTCTCAAGATCAGACTGAGAAATCATTATAATATTTGGTACACCAGTTTTCTCCAATAAACAAAAAGTTACTGTGTAAACATATTCCAAATTTAAGAATTGTAATCATATCAATTTTGTAATCTTTTTAAATCTCTGTAATCACTAGTTTTATCAAAATACATTTTATTTGCTGAAATATTAGTTTTCCATTCTTAACAATATGTCACCTTATTATTTTAAGATCTGTCAACAAACAACCTAGTAATTGCAAAAAAATTGATGATGTAATTGTCAGCTAGATTTTATCACTACTTATAAAAGTACTAACTAAATAGTGAAGATTAATAGTTAATGATAATATTAAATTGATGATTAAGCTAAATTAAGTTTAGAAACAACAGCAATACAGTTGCTGTAGTTTTAAAACAAATAATTTTAATTAAAAAAATAATTTTTGTTTTATAAAAATAATATTCTGTTTTTTAAATGGAAGTTTATTCTCACACTGGAAGTGATATTCAAAAATCTTATGTACGTACTGGCATCTACAAACCAGCTGAAGTGCACCATCTGTATGAAAAATTAAAGAAATCAGAAATTTTCTTCTAGTTCTCAACATCAAGGAAAACAAAGCCCAAGAACACTGGAGTTGGAAGAATTTGTGTTGGAACATATTAAGGAAATTCAGAGGCCAGTACAAAGAAGTTTGTAATGTGAACAAGTTGGTCATGTGACTGGAGAATTCTGCAAAGCCAATAACTGTTGTCTGTATAATGTTCAGAATGCAAGCGATTAATGAATTTGACTACCTGCCAAAATAAGCATTTTATAAGATAATTTTGCAAAAACAAAAACTGACAATTAACCCACTTTACTCGTCAAAATAATTTTCACTGCTGAAGCTGGATTCAATCAAAATGGAATGATCTGTTTTGACAATAACACTGGACAACAGAATTTTATTTTTTAATCTTAATAGCTGAATCTTAGAGAATTTTTGATGCTGACTTCAAATATGTAAATAGTTTCTTTCTGTTAGGCATAATTTTTTTTGTAATTACATTTTTTTTTTTTTGTAAGAAAAATGTATTGTGGTAGTAGTTTATCAATATTGTGCAATTTCAACGTGCCTAAAATCTTTTTGTTTTGAATTTTGTGATGTACTCTTTTTTAACATAATGATTCTGCCCATGTCCTATAAAGACAAAATTTAGTATACCCAAATTGTAAACCAAGTAACAATATTATCACTTATAGGTCACCATAAAAATGCCACAAATGTTTGTCATACTGAATCATATGTAACACAAGTTTCATATTTTCATATTATTCCTTCATGTGAGCTTCATGAGCTAAAGGTATTGATGGGATATTTTCAAAAATGAAGAAGGTCTGCTTTCAAACTACGCTTTGAGGAGTCTATAAAAAGACTAGCTTTGGTGCATATGCCCCAAAGCTAGTAAAGATTCCATCTCATTACAGTAAACTTAGTCCTTTTACTGGAAGAAGAAACATTCAAATTCACACAGCCTGCCACAGAAAGCACTTATTTTAATATTGTGTTGCAAAAGATTCCGTCTTTTCATTAGTGAATTTCTGCTTGATTCTTGGATAAATTTAGATCATTTATTCATACAAACGAGATCATTTAATCCTGACTAATTAATTAAGTGTGGTTCAGTATTTCCATGGTTTTAGTGGTACTAGAATTGGAAACCGTGAACTATGAGGCACTGGTCTTATAACAGAGGGAAATCAGGCTATTTAACTGTATGTCTAGTCTTAACTGTTATTTTCATTATACAAAAATAACAGTCTGTGAAGTGATCTTTTGCTTATCTCCAAACCATTAGAATTGCAAATGTCATGTGACAAGATCCATTAAACTAACTTCACTACAGCTTTAACATGAATTGTAGCAAATATGAGTAGCCCAGGATCTGTTCTGATCACCTACTTTACATCCAAAATATAGTTCACATGATTTTTTTTATCAATGGAATTATATTTCTTATTTGACTTTAATGTTACCCCACAACAAATGTAGCAGATACTGTGTGGATGGTTAATGCAACTGCATGGAATTTTTATTAAAAAGTTCACTGCAGTACACTCACAAACAGATATTACAAAACTTTAAACACTTTATACACATTAATTTAGTATATACACTTACTTTACAGAGAAGAATAAAATCGCAAATTGGTAGGAAAAGTAGCTGCACCTCTAATTAAAAAGTAGCTGCACTAGATCTCCTCGAACTTGACTGATATAGTTGACATTTTTTCTAGCCAGCATGACATATTGTTTACTCCATTACATGCAGTACTAAGTCACCAAAACAAAATCATATAAGCTGCATAATTATGTTGACTAATACTTTGCACCTAATGGGTGACGTAATTACTTGTAGAAAAAATATATCATGAATATATATACAATATTATACTTTTGAATTCTGTTCAAGTTTAAATAATTCTATTTATTGTAATTGAGTAGAATTTATTAAATGATTAAATGCTATTGTTTTCCTATAATAATAAATATCTTCACGCGATCATTATTAAGAGTAGATTATATAAAATCGCAGAAAACTGCATGTTAATAATTAGTTTTTTAAATTTATTTAATAATTTTTAAATATATAAAAAGACCACCATTTTGCAAAGTAAATAATATTTCAGAAGTTAGTTTATTCGTATCTACTTAAGTTTAATAAGCCATTATTTAGCAACAAAAGGATGAAAAAAATTCAAGCTTGTTCAAATTAATTAATTTAATAATGATGGATATGAAATCCAGCTAAAAATTATCATCAATTTTCTGCAGTAATTCAGTTTTTCCACCAGTTTTCAGAAACTTGTTTATAATGAAAAAAAAAATTTTTCTTATAAAAAATATTTTGATAAAACCAAATAGTATCAAGACAGATTATTAAAAAATTGCTTTGCTGCCATTTTAAAATCGTTGTGTCTGCATTGTAATTCATTTGTTAGCAGAAGTTTGTGTAAACATGTATAGCAAATATTCCTCACTTTGATCTTGAGATGTATACTTTTTGTTAATAAACATAATATGGTGGATATAATGAAAACAAAGCAGAAATTGCCACTTTTCTCATCAAACAGTTTTTTATACCCTGTATGTATAGATTTACAGTGAATAGATGAATAAAAATACACCATTTTCCCACCTACTTTCTGAATGTTTTTATAAACACTGTTGACAGCCTAAAATTATTTTGTCCTTGAAGCAACTTCCAGTATACACTGTTTGAAGTAGAAGTATAGAAATAAATTAATTTCTATTGATAATGTTACTGTTTAGTTTTCTTACCCGTGTTTACAAATGGTGGTTCAGCTTAATGCCCAATTTAAATAATTCTTTTATGTTTTATAATTATTACAGAATAGTTTATAATTATAATTATTAAAGAATAGTTAGAATGGAGTCATGTATTTAGTTGCCAGTGATCAGGTTATGCTGACACAAATGGATGTGCCAAAAGCTGAATCTCAGTTGACCTAAATATGGTGCCTGTAGTTATTAAACAATCATCGTTTGAAGTACAAGAGTGCCTACTATAACCAACCAAATCACACAAATATTTCCATACTTTACATACTGCAGATGGCAGTGAAATCTAGAAAGGAAAGGTACTGAAGTAAGCTCTAGGAAGACTGAGTAAAGTTAGCTACAAGAAAAACTATCTATACCCAATCTTTGATGAACAAAGAAATGATAATTGGATCTTATTACTTACCCACCTGATATGCATTTCTTCAGTATTGATACATCACTCATATAAATTAGGTAACATTTTCTTAAAAATAAAAAAATTAAATTTATCCAACCTTATTTTTTTGTAACATTTTTTAATAACAATCATTATTGTGTTTCTTACAGTCAGCTGAAGTTTTTGAATTTGTTAAGAGAGACCTTGATGAATTTTCATCAGCTGTTAAGCAAGAAGCCACTGCAGTTGTAGCAAATACAACAAGCGCCTTTAAAGAAACACTCCAGGTATTTAAAAAAACAATTATATTCAAAAAAATATTAAAGCCCTATATTACACTCTAGAATAAAACCACTTGTGATATAGCTGTTCTAATGTCACTAGTATCAACACTTACCATTTGTTTTGTAAGCTGTCCTGTGTTACTACTAGACTCTGATGCATTCTGTTTAAAGTTTATTAGATATAATATTTCTGCTACTGGTTTTCTTTGATTTTTGGGATTCAATTAACAGCATTTCTTCAGAATGGTAGGCCTGGAGATAGATTGGGACTGACCAATTAATGACATAAGGTGAGACTATTATGCTATATGCTGCACCTGTCTGGGCTCACCGCTTGGCTTTTTGGTATACGCAGACATTTTGCTGCGGGCCCAGTGACTCCTCTTGCTGGCTGTTATAAGCGGTTGTAGAACAGTTTCACGGGAGGTAGTGTGTGTTTGTAGCCAGGTTCAAACTAATAGATATCTTGACTAATGAGTGTAAGGAACTCTACATTTCCAAGTTAAATAACCTATTGATGTCAGAATGAAAACAGGAGACTGAAGACCGGGCCTTGCGTCTTGGCAGGTCAATTCCCCACTGGTCGCTACACACATGGTATATTTCCTGTATTATCTGATTTGAGTGCGATTAGATGGGTTTCTCCCAATCGATATATCGCACAGTTTTTCTCTGGGCATGATGGTGCCTTTCAGGTGAGTTTGGCTAGGTTTCATTTGGTGGATTCAAGTCAATGCCCAGATTGTGGGACTGATGATACAGTGGATCACATCCTCTATGTCTGTCCTCGATATGAGGTTGAATATTCACGAGCTGTTAGGGAACTTCAGAGAATACATTCATTTCTGGATCTCCATATTCACTGGATGATCTGCGAGGATTGGTCTATGGTGGCTGGTTTTCTTCACGTCCTTGCGGTGTGTAGGTCTACAAAGGGAGTTTAATCGAGGTATTTGATCATGGCAGATTCTTCTCTGTCAAAAACTAAAGTGTTTGATTGGGCCAAAACAATTTGAAGTGGCTGTGATGCAGTGGAAAATGAAAGTCACAAACATTGTCTGCAGACCAGCGTCAATGATGACATTCAGGCTGTTCATGACCTTGTAGAAGGTAACCACTGTAAAACTGTTGCTGAAATTGCATCAGACGTTGGCATAAGTGTTGGGAGTGTGCAAACAGTGTTATCAGACACTCTTGGATACAGCAAAGTGTCAGAGAGGTGGGTTCCTCAGTGTCTTTTCATTGAGGCACAGAGAAATGTCCAGAAACACATCTGTCACCATGTGATTTCCACATGTTTTTGTTTGGTGAAAGAAGCTTTAGGAAAGAAAAGATTTGAAGACGATGCTACAGTCTAGCATTATGTGCGCAATTGGTTATTAGGGCAGCCTTCTTGTTTTTTTAATCAGGGGATCAGGAAGCTACCTATCTGATGGAATATATTTCTGTTGAAGGAAGCTATTTAGAAAAATAAAGTAATTTATTTGTGATTTTATCTGATATTTATAAAACTATGTAAACAAATTTTGGTTTTTATTTAAATGGCCCTTGTACCTGCAACCCATTAAAGATGTAAAACTTTCTAAGAGACATCCTGCCTAATATCTTCATTTATAGGTGGTGTGAAAAATAAAATATGAGAATTTTAATTCTTATCAAAAAGGATTTGCTTATTCTTCTATATTGATATTGTCCCCTTCAATGTGGCCCCTCAGAAATATGACACACTTATGCTAGTAGCATTTCTTCCAATCCTCAAAACATTTGTGGATTTTTTTATGTCGCCTTAAGTTCTTGTAGCGATTGTTACTTTATTTCATCTGCCATCACAAATCATTGTTACTTTAATATTCTCATAATCAATAAAAACGACAAAAAGTCACAGGGTGCATATATGGAGAATGTAGAAGCTGTAACACAGGTTTGGTATTATTTTTTAGCTAAATAACCATAAATTAATAGTGATGTGAGCTGGAACATTATCATGGTACAAAATCTAAGAATTGTTTGCCCACATTTGTTGTTATTTTCTTTGGATTGCCTCACAAAGATAGCATAGAATTGCTAATTAATACTGTTTGTTGACTGTACAACCTTGTGGTGCGAATTCTTAATAGACGACATCATGGTAATCGAAAAAAACAGTAAGGAGAACCTCATCATTCAGTTAAATTTTGGATGTTTTTTCATTCTTGGTTCCTCAGGAAGTTCCATTGAAATGACTGGATCTCCATTTCAGTAACTTAATCATACTCATGTTTTGTCACCTGTTGTAAATATCAGTCAAAATTGTTTCACTCAAAACATAAAAGATTCCCACATCTACAGCCACTTGTTTAATAGTGATTAGACAATTATTGATCACATTGTCCTTTTTTTCTTTTTTTTTCATATTTGTTGTGTTAGAACCTCAAACAAACTCTTTTGTTGTCTTCATGATCTTCTTGAATCTATTTGTATTACTGTTGGCATCAACATAACATCCTTGCAAAAGACTTCTCTAACATCTTCATCAGTTAACTTCACTTTATTTCATTATAATTACAAACCCTTTATTTCATCATTTTCAAACAAATTAAATCGCCACTTGTAATAAAATGTATCTTAATTATTTGGGTGCTAAATTTGAATTATGCATCTACTATGGCTGAAATATTCATTATTTATGTATATTATAGAAAGTGCTGCCATCACGTGAAAAAAAAACAAACTCAGTTGAAAAGGTAAAGCATGCGGAATTAACTCATTGATTTTTTTATTTATTTGTATTTATGTTTTATTTATCATTTTCCTATAGGTAGTTAAATATATATACTCATAATTTAACTAATTCTAATGCTATCAGGATATTATTTTATTGTGTGATTTAACTGCACTTTTTTACTTTCCTGTTTTCTAATTGTCTTCATTTTATTTCAGCTTGACAAACCAGAGAGCACTGTGAGCAATGTAAAACGCTCTTTCTCATCATTCCTTGGCCAAGTTAGTAATGCCCTTAGTCCTCCTCCAGATGATGGTGATGAAGAAGCAATTCTAATACAAGGAGACAGCCCAATCCTTCTTACTAGGTTACAGGTATACAGACTGTTATAATTTTAAGTTATGACTATAACTTAACTATTCATAACTATTTTAAGTTATGATTTAAGTTTACTTGTAACTTCTGTCACAGAATTTTTTTTCACTTATTGATTTTTAATGCAGTCAATCTAATAACTGTCAATCTAATACACTTTTATCTGATAAAAATATGAAAAATTACAGCGTATTTAACAAACATTAATAAATGAATATATGCAAATGTCAGTTGTTACCTTCTGTCATTTTTTAGTTATAAATAAACAATTATTTTGGAAAAGCAAGGAGAAAACTCTACATTCAACTATTTAGAATTTATTGTAGATAACATTATTCTAGTTTACAAGGAAGTATCCAAAAATATCAGAGTAAAAAAAATTAGTTTTAATTAAGCTTTATTTACTGAAATATTAGTATTCTTCAAAGTAATGCCCATATGACTAGTTACATTTGTCCCAGTGTTTTTCCCATTGCTAAAGCATTTTCAGAACCTCAAAGTGTTGTTGTCCATAACCTGTTGTGATTTTTCTTTCACTTCATCGTCATTACAAAAAAGTTTTACTTTGAGTTTTCATGTATAGAAACAAAAAAAAAATGTGCAGAACATCAGGCAAAGAGGAACGGTAAGAAACAACAAACATCTTGTTTTTCTACTAAACCTGTGGGACAAAAGATAGGTGTGGGCAGAAGCATTGTTGCAGTACAGAAATCAGTGACTGATCTCCAATATTTCTGGGCGGTTTAATTTTCTCACACAATCTTCTCAATCAATCCAAGTAGAGATGTTATTAGTTCATTTTCTGTTCAAAGAGATTTAATCAAACTTTATATTCTTTTATTATTCATGCCAAATTCAACAGTTTTCACTAATTTGATTAGTTTCATGTTCATAACAGTAGCACCAACTGTCAACCTCCATCATAACTTTTGAAAAAGATTCTGGTCCATTTCAAAGTTAACCTCTCAAACACTGTACATAATAATTAACGTGGTTGTTTTTTTATTTTTTGTGACAACTAAATCACAAATTCTATGGCAATGATTTTATATTCAAATCTGTTAAAACTATTGGCATGAACTCAGACTCAGACACACATATCAGTTTAGAAATCTCTTCAGTTGGACAGTGAAAATCTTCATAGATTGATTGCTTTGCAGACTTTTTCAATACTTAAAATTACTCCTCCTGATTGAAGCAATTAATACTTCAAAAATGGCAAATAACTCGAAAGTTTGTTTTTAATTGACATTTATTCTCATTTGAAACATGAAAATCAATATAAACTTGTGTTTTACTTCAAAACTCATTTCTTAAAAACATCCTGGTTGTTTTCCTGACAAGAAAAGAAAATTTTCATGCAGATAGTGTTCTTTATCATCAGCCATAACAAAAATCACAGTTCATATTTTTTAACATCCAGACAAACTAACACTGAATACTTTACAAATCAAATATAACAATCTGGATTGGTAGTCTGAAACAAAATACTTCAGGCTTTCTATACTAGTGGTAGAACCCATAACTACATCGAGGTTGTCCACCAGATACAAATTCTGTTTATTTTTAGGTAACTCTCCAATATAAACTTTCTGTAGTCCATTGTAATCTATTTCAGATTAATTTATTAAAAATGGAATTTTAGTATAGGCAGATTCATTTCAGAATACAAGAATATTTTTTGGCCACTACAAGATGGGTAGTTATCATATACCAAATATCAAAATCAAAAATAGTGATGCAATAAAAGTTTTGAAAATTTATTGAATTAAAATGGAATACCCCTACATATATAAAAGATTACCAGCATTGTTTGAGCATGCACTCTGTTAGTAATCAACTTGGCTTGTTATTATGTTTGGTTAAATAATGTAATAAAAATTGCTGTTTTTTTTTTTAATGCTTCTTAGGTGTAAGTAGTGTTGTGATTGTTGATGTAAGTTGTAAGTGTAATTAAATTACCAGTTTTTCTCCTGTTTCATACATTGAGTTTTTGCAACATGGGAGAAAGTAAGTTTGTTAACATGTAGTATACTGACCAGTTTGTTAAATCTATAGTAAGTGATGTCTCCTTTTACATTTAGCTTATTAAAATGGTTTATTTAGAAATTACTATATTGAAAGTGTTCTATAATAATCATTTCATAATGAAGTCTTTTTGAAGCCCTAGAAAGCAAAACTTATTTCACCATTATTATAATTCGCGATATTAACTGTGTAGTAGTAAATATAATGTCTATGATTTGCAGAATCTGTACCAAAAAAGTAGTAATCACTTTCTCTGAAAATTCCATTTTTGTGCACAGCTGTACAAGAAACTCATTGGTAAACTTTGACATAATCATGAGAAAATGGTTTTATCAACTTTCTTAAAGTGTATGTTCTTAATTAATATACCGTTTTATTTGTAATCAAAGTCCCATTTCAAAAAATTTTACTTTCAGTGAAGTTCCATGATTGAAATTTCAGTCATGCTAGACACTTTTCTCAACTCAAGTTTTCACATAACTTTTATTCAGATTCATATATTAAATTAAATTATTTAACAAAAAATAAATAAAATTTAAGTGCATGAAAATATTGTTTTTAAAATATCATATTATGTGCCTTAACATGTATTTTATTAAACAGTTTATAATTGATCTTGTACAATTTGTCTTTTATCATTGTTTTCCAGACAAGACTGTACAATATATATAATGATACAAACACATTCACAAAAGAAATAGAAGATGAACACGACGCAGCATTTGAAGCATGGTTAGCAAATCTCGATGAACACCATCTAAGTAATGAAAGATTAACTCGTCTTCTTGGTGCAAACCCTGTTCTACAGCACAATTATGAAATGCTTGTTCCTCATCAGGTTAGATTCCATTATTGTAAATGAATGTTTAATATACTTTCTCTTTTTTTCTGTCTGTATTCATAGATAATATAAATTACATTGTAAAATTTTAATTTATTTCAGTATTTTAATTACTTCTATTTCTAGTATATTAATATTAGATAGTTTTAATATTTCTAGCTTTTTTTCAGTATTTGAATTTGTTTAAATATATGGACTGGATGACTCCCATATTGTCTTTCTTTTTGCCTCAGACCTTCTTTAATTATTTTTGAACTACTTGCTGTGTTGTCTGTTAGTATTTCAAATCTCCTTTTGTTTTCTGTAAATAAAGAATTTCAAAAATATTAATTCTCTTAATGAAATTTTATTTGATTGATGAATGTCTCACAGGAGTGTTTAATGGTTTTATAATTATTCTTAAATTTTACTATATTACAAATTCTATTTTTGTTTTCTGTACTTTTAATCAAGTGTAAGAGATACTTTTTCTGCATTGTTCAATCATTATTTTTAATTTGATAAGTATTTTATTGTGGTGTTCTTAGCCACTTTTTTTTCAGTTAATGTTTGTATTTTTTTTCTTTTTTGACAAGATGCCAATTTCAGTGATATTTTGTTAATGTGGTTATTATTCAGTACCAAATAAATATAATGTAATCTAGTTTTCCCTTCCTTAATCCTTCTCTATAGATAATTCCTACGTACTGTAGAGTTGTTTCTTCTTTTCCCATTAAACTGACTCATCCTTTTAAAGTCTCCGCATTCTTCATTCTTTCTACCCAGATAACTTTCTGCATGATGACATGCAGGAAGCAATATGTTTATTGTTCATAAACATATAATTGTCCATTATTTTCCAAAGTACTTTTTTCTTTCTCTGATGCTCCATGATTCAGATACATATAATTCCAAAACCACTGGATAAATATCCTTATAGTTACATTGAATTGTTTCTGTCTATCAACAATTCTTTTATTTTCCTTTTGTTCTGATTCCTACTTCCCACTTTGAGGTTGTAAATTATTTTACTTATTTAATTTGCCCTTCAGTAATCAGTTAATCCTTTTTAATCAATCAAAAATATTTCATTCTGTCATCATTCTCCTTTCCATCATAACTATAGGTTCAATCTTGCTTCATTTTGTAGCAACCACCATGAAGCATTCATGACAACATAATTCAGAAATTTTTTTTTAATTTTTATAAAAGCGATATCTAGATTGGATAAGTAGATCCAATGAGATTTAGAGTAATAAAATATATTTTCAAAACAATTTTATTGCTATGAAGTACACAATTTAGCTGCTTTTCTGTATATTTCCCAATATTGTTGAAGCATACCTCATGTTATCATATACTTCATCATGTGTTAAATACCTTGTTTGATCATTGTTAACATTAACCACGCACCGGCCCCAAGGAGGGATTCAGATATTGAAATAGATGGAAATTTTTTATTGTGATGTTTGGACTGTAGATAATAATAAAATTATTTTCAGCTAAAAGTTAGGAGAAGATTTTGCATTATACCAGCAGTATATGGGTGACTTTATAATAAGTTAACTAAACAATCCAAGAAAGAGTGCCACTAGCACAGTGGCACTCTGTGAAACAGTCTGAATTGCATGACACAGTTTCATAAGTGCATTGCAATAGACTTCTACATGGGCTCCACGTTGTTTCTTGAAATAAGAACTTCACTAGCAAAACTCCTTTTCCGCCTCAAAATGTTGTTCTGAGTGCAAATGTTTTCTTCAATTTCAGTTTTGTTGGCAGTGAAGTGTCCGTTCCATGGATTATTTCAGTTCATAAGTCGATGCAACACTAAGCACATTTTCATATCCTTTATTAAAAGATCACATCCATTTCCATACCACTGAATCAATGATTGATTCATGTTCCCCATAAATGTCAAATTTGACCGTGAATTTCATGTCATTTTATAACATTAATCTGTACATTAATTTACATAAAATTAATATCAAAACGTTTATGAGAGCAAAATCAACATCACAGTAGTCAGCTCTTGAAGGTGCATCAAGGACCTTTTCCTTTATTTATTCATGCTTATCCAAGAATGAATGGACTTGTCTTACAATGGAAAACATTTTCAAAAATTAAGAGGCATACAAAAAAAATGATTATAGAAGATTGACTACTCAAGCCCTTCAGAATATTAAATACAATTTTTATAGAAGATATTGCCATCATGGCTGTTTCAAGTGTGTATTTACAAAACTACTGTCAGGAATACCAGAAGAAGGAAACTACATAAGAGAGATATGTTCATTATCCTAATGTCAAACCATGTTTATTGGGGAAACAAAACAACAGACAAGGACCTAGAACAAGTTCATTACTTTGTCAAGATTAATTTTTTGTCTTCAAATGAACATGGTGGCTTTTGTTTAAATAAAAAATATATTTGCTAAATGTTGGAAAGCTATATCCACCTACATTGAGAGGGTTCATTGGTAAATGAGAGGTCGGAAAGGAGGCAAAATTATTTCTCTTCTCTTCAACCTTTATAACATCTTTGAGCTATGGTTGTGAAGGCTGAAGGCTTGGTTGTAACATCATGGCAATTCCAGTTGATGGCTATTTGGATGCAATTTTTTCAGAATGATCGTCCATGAAAGAAAAAAAGACAAGAGTAAAATGAAAATAGCCAGCTCAGATTAAAAGCATTTTTGTGACAAAAAGGAAATAAAATTGGCACAGTTGAGCCCATATTGCCAAAATGGAAATGGGACAAACATCCAAAAATTTCCCTAACTTTATTTTCAACACCTTAACACTTAGATAGTTATCTCGGTACTGAGTACCGAGCACTGATTCATACCAATGTGGCTATGTCAGTATTAGGTACGTTCCTTGACACTCCATCGCATGTTGTTGTCTTACTGATTTCAGACAAAATATTTGGACTTGTTCTTTATGTCAGTGCATAGAGAATAAAATAAGGAATATTTTTGTGTTTTTTTCCATAGGTCATACAATGTTTTTAAAATTCGTTATTTTGGTACTACTTGGTTACAGCCAGTTCTGTTGGTAAATATTTCAAAAAAGGTTATGATCGTACATTTTTTATTCTAAAACGAGTTTATTACTCCATATTGTTTTAATCTAATACTATTATTTTATATAATATATTATTTACAAACGCATTTTATTTTAATGTTAGGCAAGATTTGTTTTTAGTAATTCATTTCTGTTGGAAATGTTATAAAAATTACTGAAATTAGCACCGCAGTATGTTGGGTTATTAGCTGCTTTATTTAGATATATTTTTAGTGTGTTATTTCGATGTGTTAGTTTATGCCGTAATAAGTGTTTTTCAATTATAAATTGTTCATAAAAATAAGGCCTACATGTATAATAATAATAATAATAATAAATAATGGAAAGAGGTCCATCCACATCAATTAGCCCTAGGAACAATGAAATACAAATATTATTAAATGATCTAGCTTCATCTATTTCAGGTAATTCTGAACTTGAGGATCCTGTAGCTTTTACTCAGTTATTACCTGAAAATGAAATAGATTAGCATACATACATTTTTCCAAAAACCATCTTCTTGTAAATAAAAGTTTTCCTCAATCATGAATGATAAGCAATACAAAATAATGTCTAAATTTCTACATTTTGTAACCTTAATTTAAGTTCAATAATTAATTAAGTTAATTGTTTAATTTAAGTTAGTTAATTTCAGTTAGCTTATAATCTATCCCAGAATATTTCTGTAGATGAAACCCTATTACTGTGGAAAGATATTCTCTCATAACAACAGTACTTACTTCTAAAAGCAGTGAGCCACATGGGGGTATAAAAGTAGTCTTTTGAAGCTTTAAGCAAGAAAGCATCAAGTAAGACCAAAAATGAGATGGTTTGATAACACCCAGCATACCTGAAAAAGGAGCTTAAGAGAGTGGTGTAGATCTGGACTTTGGCACAAGAGTGGAAAGATTAGGAATTCTACACACAGTAGTGGAAGGGGAAGGAATTGGATACTGAAATCATAATGATTCTAGGAATAAAGGAAAGGAACAAGGAAAAAATCTCGTATAACTCCAAAACAATTAGCCGTAGAATGTTGAAATTTTGGATTTAGGACTGTTGTAACATCTAGTTGTGCACCTCTCCTTTTGATTGCAATCTACTGAACCAAAAGTGTCCAAAAAAGCCCAAAATTTAAAAAAATTTAGATTTTGGATTTTTTCTTAACTTCAGTAAAGGTGCTTTTCATTGCAACTTCATTGGGTGCTTTTCAATGATATATCATAAGTGGTACTTATTTTCATTAGTTCCAGATTTATAGTCAAATAAAATTTAATTAATGAAATATTTGTATCTTAGGGAAAGGCACATCAGTTTGAATCAGACTTCATCTCCTTTTTTAATTTAAATATATTGATTTATTAATTGTTGTTAACGTTTGTAAAAATATTTTACAATAAATAATTCAATAATAACAATAACATTTTTTTTTTTAATATGATAAATGTCAGAAGTTATTAATGAAATAAAATTTTATGTACTTTTCTTTTTTTTTTTTAAATGTGTATATTAATTTAATAGGCATACAAGGAAGTTATGTGGTGAATCAGATTTTTTACTTCAATGCCCTTTTTGAATGGTAAAATATTAAAGCTATTTAACTGTTGTATTTGATGACTTTGGTCTCCGTTGATGCAGACAAAGTTACGTTGAGTTTGAGTCTCTATCAGTGTTTTGATCTGTGGTTATGTGTGTATCTTCTGCAGTTCTGAGCAATTTGAATTGAGTACTTTATCAACGGTACCATCTTTTATAGACTCGTTAATCTTACTTCTACACATTACAAGGCGGAAAATTTGTTCGGGCACCTGTTTCAGCATGGCAATAAGGTGGCAGCAACTCCTGTTCATAAGTCCCCGTTATGAGTAAAGGGTTCACCCTTAGTCCTACTCGCATTCTTTTAAGAACGAGGGCAGTAATCTGTGATTTCTTGCCATACATTTATATATTGAATTTAATTGATTCAGTAAGAAGAGGCAAAGAGGTGCATAGTGTGACAGAAGAATATTTAAGGTCTCCAGCTGCCCATGCTCACTGCGGGCAGTTGTCATATTTGTGGGTTTGCCCAACCTAGTGGATAGGAGGAAGACAGCAAGAATCTCATTAGTTAGGCAGGATTAGGGAATCTTTGGCCATAGGAGGTTTCCAGGAGGTTAGGAAATCCAGGTGGAAGAGGAAGCCAGAGCCCGTACCGTCAAGCTCCTCCGAGGATGATTCCAGCACCATGGATACGCTCGCACCCACTCGGGTTAAGATGACCCCGGCAGTCGAGGCTTTCAGAAGTGCGAAGGACAGACCTGGCAGTTCTGCCCCGCTGGCTAAAGTAGTCCAGGATGACCTGGACTACTTGTTCAAATTCTTGTCACTTCACGGCAACATCAGCGTGGGGATGAGTAAGACAATTCTTCCCTGTTTGGTGAAAATAAAGAAAGCAGTGTCTGCATTAGCAAAAGGTTTCGAGACCTTGGCCACCAAGCCCAAGGAGGTCAAAGTCATGCCTAAGGTGGTCCAGGCCCCAGCACAGCCCAGGCACTATGCTGATGTGCTGAAGACTAAGCGAGAAGCCAGCAAGGTGGCGAAAAGCTGGAGGTCATCTTCGTGAACAAGGTGGAGGGCTTGAACATCATGAGCAAGGACCTCAAGCGTGACTTCCAGGTTGCTCTTTGTGACAGCTGCAAGCAGCTCAAGGTTAGGGACATAAAGGAGACCATCAAAGGGCTGGTAGTCGTTGCTGAAAATAAGGAGACTGTCTGAGTCATCACAGAACTCCTGTTGTCCAAAAGCATGAAATCAAGGTTGACTCCAAGCAGTTAAGAAGGCTCCGTGTCATAGTTTATGACACTGAACAGAGCCTCTCCATTGAGGAAGTTGTGTTACTCATTCGAGCAACACCAACTTGGACGAGGCCTCATTCAAAGATCAGTATAGGCTAGTATTCAAGACTGGCAAGCGTGATGCCCCACAGTATCACAGAGTTTTCGAGTTACAGGCTGGTCTTCACCAGAAGTTCATGTCGGAGGGACGAATCTTCATGGATTTTGCATCCTGTCGCATCAAGGAATACCTTGACGTACAGTGCTTCAAGTGTTGTAGGTTTGGCCAAAGGGCCAAGTTCCTTAAGTATGCATCGGTCTGCGCATATTGTGGCGAGGAGGACCACAAGTGTGATGACTGTCTGCAAAAGAAAGAGGCTTCGTCTTGCTTGAACTGTAAAAGGTTGAGCAAAAGTCATAGGCAGGAGTGTGGTTGCTACTTGAGAGCTGTTGAGGTATATTTCAACTCTCTTGATGGTTAGGTTCAGTCAACTTAATGCCCAGGGAGCCTATGCAGTCCAAGTTGAGTTAGGTGAGGTTGTTGAGAAACGGAGCCTCGATGTTCTTCTTCTGTAACACCCATATGTGGTTAAGGATTATCTGCCAGGTTTTTCAGGTTGGAATAAGTTTTTCATTGGTGACAGCAAATCCACCGTACTGTGCAGAAAGTCTATAGATAGTGTCTTCATTCAGCAAGCCTCTGACATGCATCACATCGTTGTTAAGCTTGCCATGGATGGTTTGGACCTGGTTCTAGTTAGCTCGTACGTTCAATATAGGAATCCCACTGAACAGCACTTGGAAAGATGGGATAGAATTGTTAGGTTGGTGGGTCATCCTATTCTTATAGTAGTATAGGAGTGCACAGGTGATTGGCCAAGGTTTTCAAACATTCTTGCAGCCAGGCTTAGACTTTTTGCTTGAAGTCTGGACGAGGTCTCATTAGACAGAGAATTTTTCTTCTGTGGTAGTTAAAGTCACTGAGCAGTCCATTCTCCGAAGCATGGGTCAGGAGAGAGTAGCTGGATGGTGGACTCAGGAATTGACCTTGATGAAGCAGACTGTAGGCCAGCTCAGGAGAGCCGCACAACGTGCAGGTGATCCTGATTGGCATACAGTCTTGATTGCGGATTATCATCAGAAGAGGACCAAGTATTTTCATAAGGTTAGGTCTTCTAAACGTGATTCTGGCGCTCTTTTGTGCAAGAGCAAGAAAATAAAGACCCATGGGGTGTTGTCTATAAAGTACTTGGTCACAAGCAGAAAAAATACATTCTTCTGTCAGCTCGCTCAACCCAGGATGGAGTAGTTATAGATAAAGCTTGTGTCATCACTTATCGGATGGACGATCTGCTTCCAGATGATACCGAGGTTGGTGAGACCTCATATCATCGACAAGTTCGCTGGGATGTTGTAGGTTTTCTGAGAATTTGTCTTCAAAAATTACTGAGGCGGAAGTCCGTCAAGTAATTTGTAGCCTGGCTAGGAGTAGTAAAGCCCCCGGATATGATGGTATCACAGTGGAGATCCTTGTTCACACGTTGCCATTCTTGGTCCTTTGACTAGGGTTTTTAATAGGTTGCTTTTCACTGGACATTTCCCAGTGTGTTGGAAAAGTGGTGTGTTAAAGTTGCTCTTCAGAGGTGGCAACAAGGATCCCACTGTAAGTTCTTACTGTCCTCTGACGCTCTTGCCTGTAGTAGGTAAGGTTTTCGAGACCTTCGCATTAACAGTAGCTTAACTTCTAACCACATGCTGATGGACAACCAGTATGGTTTCCACCCCAGCAAGGACATAGAGGATGCACTTCTTAGGGTCATGGATCTGGCTTCGTCCAGCAAGTGCAAATATGTACTTGGCATCTTTTTGGACATATCCAGGGCTTTCAATAACTCGTGGTGGCCCACTGCCTTCTTTCAATTGCAACAGCATGGTGCATGCTAAATCAGATTGAAACTCTCTCGAGCTATTTCAGCGACAGAACTGTTGTCCTTCGTGACAGCAGCTTGGAGGTAGGAAAGACGCTGTGCAAAGGATGTTCACAGGGCAGTGTACTAGGTCCACTCGTCTGTGTCATTGATTTCGATTCTCTCATGCAATTGCGGATGCCCAGTGGCTGCTGCATTGTGGCTTTTGCTGACGATGGGTTGCTGCTGTTCGAGAGCAATTCACATGCCAAGATAGAGCTCAGAGCGATACAGGCATGTTAGGTGTTAAGGTTGTCTAGCCACAGGTTGTGATAGATGGTCTTCCAATTAGGTATGTTACAGTTCATAAGTGTCAGGGTGTTATCCTTGATGAGAAGCTTCAATTCAAGGAGCATCTCCAGTTTGAAGGCCATCGATGCCTTCTTCAGTGTCCATAGAGTCATCCATCCCGATTGGTGGTTGAATTATCATATGCGTATTCTTTACAAAGGTGTCTGTGAGGCTGTAATGTTTTACGCTGCGCCCATCTGGGCTCATCGTTTACAATTCCAAATTTATAGGGATATTCTTTTGCAAGCCCAGCGTCTTCTATTGTTAGCTGTTGATGGAGGCTACAGAACTGTCTCGCAAGAGGCGGTCACTGTGATCGCCGACATGAAACCCATTGATATTTTTGCTACTGAACATAGCAAGCATTATATTTCCAAGAAGGGAGGCCTTCTTACTTCAGGGCATATTCGAGAAATTGAAGACCAAGGTTTTGACTCTTGGCAAGCTAGGTGGAACGATTCTTCTACTGGTCAATACACGCATGGTATTTTTTCAAATGTTAGAGAGTTGCAAGCCATTAGTTGGGTTTCCCCCAATCGGTATGTAACTCAATTCCTTTCAGGACATGATGCATTTAAGAATAGTTTGGCTAGGTTTGGTTTGGTTGACTCCGGCTTGTGTCCAGTCTGTAGGGTCAATGATACTGTGGATCCTGTGATCCTGTATGTCTGTCCCCGGTACGAAGATGAACGTATCAGAGTTGTTAGAGAACTTGCGAGAGTAACTTCTTCTTTGATCTGCGAGTTAACTGGAGGACTCACAGCGATTTGACAATTGTGGCTGGCTTCCTTCGTTTCCTCGCCCTGTGCAGGATGGTCAAGGGGATTTAGTAGAGTAGGAACCCAGGTGGCTAGGGACTGCCTGGACAGTTTGACTGACTGAAGGCATACTAAAGCCATCTCTGTGTGAGGGCCGGAACGTTTCACCCCACCCTTGTAAATTTGTTTACTTTTGAACACAATAGAATTTTTGAACACCACTTGCACACAGTGTTGCGTGCTTCTAATTAATATTATTATGGCATGGTTTAGAGCGTTCTAAAAAATGAGTCACATTATGACTTCAAGTTTTAACAAACACATTAAAACACGCATTGTGACAAGTTAAAATAGTCAAAATACTATTTCCAAAGTTTACCTCGATGAAAAGTATTAAAGAAAACTGTAATCAAACAGACAAACAAAAAACACCAGATGAACTCTGATAAATATTTTTGTAATATATGAAAAACAAAGCACTTAGCTGATGTAATCTACATAAGTAAAAATGTAGGTGATGTAAGCTACATAAGTAAAAAGGTAAAAATGTTCCATCAAAAAAATGAAATCTTCATGCTTATGTAGAATGAAATGCTATAAAAAATCTCGGATAAAGAAAAGCAAAGAAATTATTTATTCAAACTGGTGTTCCAATAAAAGCCATAACCTGGAAAGATAATTCATGTTGTCAAATATCGAAATAAAATTCAAAGAATGAACTAGGATGAAAGATGGTACAAAACCAAAGCAGAATATCTCATTCTTTATACTTTTTAAAATGAGATCAAAATAAGGGTCTGTAAAGTTATGTTTTTGAACACACTGTCCACGTCTAATACTGTTGTTAGTGCAACTAAAAAACAAGGCCCTGTGGATTAGATGAAGTAAATGATCAACAAGGACAACACATACCAAGTAACAAAATTCCAGACACATTAATTCAGAATGTAATACAGCATATAAATTTGGCTCTTATATATGTGTAAGTTGTCTTTACTTGCGGGTAAAGACAAGAAAAGATTTTTTAAGTTTGTGTGTAAAGTTTTGCAGTGAAAATGAAATACACCAAAGAAGTGGTTTTATACATATATTTTATCACAAAGTTCAAGTTATTATTTAAACAGCCAACTACAGACATCTGTGATGTGTATGCGATTCCTATGCACAAAAGTGAAGGGAGATTTAACAGCTGAAAAGAAATTAATTTAAGAAGAGTTATGATTAACACCTTTTGGACGCAGAACAGAGGTATACACCGAAGTCTATTGATATTCAGGCGGCAAAAAACAGCCAGACTCACAGAGTCCTTACTGCTGATCTGCAGAAATGTCTCCCTACTCCACCATTAACTAATAGCAAAAGAAAGTTGTGGTCATTTAATTGTTTAATATATGATAGTTCAAGTGGAACCACATATTCTATGTGGAATGAAACTAAGGTAAGGAAGGACTTAGAGGGAATGAAATAGCTTCAGCTATTCTAAAGTGAGCTGATCCCATCCCAACTTTACCATTGAGGAAATAACTTTTTAAGGTCTAATAATTGTTTTGAGCAAAACAAAAATTATAAGGTTGTGATGTGCTTCTTTTATATTTTACATAACTGTCTGTAGGTGAAGAATATTAACCACAAGTTTTTTTTTTTTTTTTGAGGATGCACGTCCACTTAGAGGCACATCCATAATGTCCATGCATTGATTGAATGGACACAAAAAGAAATAGATTCTTTATTGATCCTGATAAAGGATTGGCAGGTTTGTTAGTTTTCAAAAAAATACATTGTTTACAACATGGAACTAAATAACATAAAAAAATTTCAAATTACTCTAATAAACCAAGTCATGCTCTATTTATAGAAAACTTAGAAAACTAGTGCTGTAAAAATTTGTTGATCTTTAAGTAGACAAACAGAAAATTGGAGCATTTTTTTCAAATAAAAAAGTGATGCAGGTTTAGATTTCATAGAAATTAATTTAAGAAAGAAATTTAAAAAATATTACATAATATCTCCAGATTCACTTCATAGAATTAGGTGCAATCTGAAAATCAGTTTCAATGCTAAAACACAGTGATATATGTTTTTACCATCCAAATATCATCATTTTTACCAGAATAGCCTGAATCAAGATGATGTAGAAGCTTGCCATAAAGAACCAAATGATAGACTTATACAAAATGATAATTTTTTTTAAATATTTTTTTTTAAATGTTAACTAATAATTTAAAATAGTTTTATTCCTAATTGTTCTCATTATTGTTTAAATTCAAAAGAGTAATGGTTTTTGTTTTGTTTTTTTTTAATAAAATTAAAAATTTTCAAAAGACAATTTTTTTCTTCAAAGATTGCAGTCATTGTATTGGAAAGAATTAAAATCATTTAGAGGTAAAGATTTTTAATACATTTTTAATTAAATAATTGGAAAATACATTAAATTTTATTATTATATGATAATGGAGAATAAAATAAAAACATTTTTGTAAAAAGGAAAGTGTGATAGAAGAAAACACATGTATTCAGAAATTATGAAATAGTAAATTTTAAATCTGCTGTCCTGTAAAAACATAAAAATGTGACGTGATGTTCTATACCTCCAGGCCACCGATAACATGTTTACTTCATAAGTCTTCATTTCTAAAGGGAAATTAAGATTATTAGGTTAATCAAGATCTTCCTATACCACAGTGTTTTTTTTTTCAAAAAGATATAATGTTTAATGATGTTGGTAACCAAAGATTACAGATGTAAGTATGACCCCACAATGTATTAATTCTTATCATTTTTCCAGTAGATTTCTCATTTAAATAAAATAATTATAATTAATCAGTAATAACATAAAATTAATTATGTGAATGGATTTCTTTATCGATTAATGAAGCTTATTAACATTTAGATAAATTTATTTTACTCAGTAATAGGAAATTAATAAGGTATTTACTAATGTGAAACCGATAAAATTAAAATGCGAGTATCATAATTTCCATTTATTGTTACTGCTCTGCCAGATTCACTACATACATAGCAAAATTTGTTTATAATCAGAAAAATATTGTTAAAAAAAAATTATTTGTTGTGTTACATAAAATTGTTTGTTCATTTTCTAAATAATATGACAGAAAAATTATGATTTTGTAATTTCTTGAATTATTCTTAACTAATTATTATACTTATTGTTAAAATATCACTTAGGTTTCCCATGCACAATTTTGGAAAAGATTATTATTTCGTAAAGCGATGGTAGAAGATGAAGAGGCAGCTCGTGAAAGACGGGAGGAACGTGATAGAATAGCTGCTGAAACATTCCAGTGGGATCAAGGTGAATTAAAGTCATACTTTTTATTTTAGAATAAAAAAACTGCTTTTAATTTAATTATTTTGAAATTTAAAACATCATTTTTTAACTGAACAGCTAATATGCCTATGTTTGTTTACTTGTTTATTTTATTTCCCAAAACAAATTGATTTTAATTAACAAGTGAGTAGTAACCTTTCTAATAACATTCATATTGCATCTGAATATGGAAAAAATTAAATAAATCATTACTACACAGCACACAGTTCAAAAATAAGGGCTGACCAGTAACAAAATGGAATAGTTGAAAAAATGAAAAATTTATTTATGGTTTCAAATACTTAAATATTTATATTATTTCTCTACATAATCACCACTTCATTCCAAAACACTTTTGATATCATGAAACAAGCTTCTTCAAACCCACTACATAAAATTCCGCCGCCCAGGATTGTAGCCACTTTTTCACAGAGGTTTTCAATTATTCATTTTCCCCAAACCGTAGAGAACAAACCAGTTTTTGATGTGAAGAAAGAGATGGTTATTGCTGGCATAAGATCAGGACTGTAAGGGACGATAAAAAATCTTCCATCTGAATTTTCAAATTTTTTCTGTTGTGCATTCAACCATGTGCAGACATGCGTTATCATGAACAAGAACAATTCCTGATCACAGTATTCCTTGTCATCAGTTTTTAATGGCACAAGGCAGTTTAGAAAGTATTTCACAATAGGCTTGTGATGTGATGGATGTTCCAGGTTCTATGAAATCCATCAAAAGCACACCCTTTTGGTCCTAGAAAACATTTGCCTTGATATTCCTTCTAGACTGGGCTTGTTTGAATTTTTTTTCTGTTTTTGAACTAGAATGACACCACTGCATGGATTGTTGTTACATCTCAGCATTCACGTATGAAATCCACATTTCATCACTAGGAACGATATTGGAAAAAAAAATTGTTTCCCTCGTGGTCAAAGCAGTCCAGATGTCATTCTGCAATTTTTGTGAGCACTTGTCACCATTTTGGTACCAATTGTGCAGAGTGTATGATAGCCTAGAGTGTTAGTTATGATTCTTAACAATGTTGTCTTTGAAACTTCTGGAAATTCTAGAGAAAGATTGCTAATTGTAAAGCAACGATTTTCTCTCACTTTTGCTTTCACATGTTCAATGAGATCATCAGTAGGCCTGCCACTTCTATGTTCATCATCAACATTTGAATGGCCTTGCTTACACTCATGACACCAATATCTCACTTTTTCTTCACTCATTGCAATAGTCCCATATGTTTCACACAGTTGTGAATTTCAGCAGCATTATGTCCTCTTGCGTTTAGAAATCTAATCGCTGATCAAACTTCACTTGTGGCGAGATTTGTTTTAACTGCATGTATTTTAACACACTGTCTCGCAAAGGCAAACAACAATGAACTGATGGCAATGTGGCAACTTCATACCCAACAGATTACTTAAAGCTACTGCGCATGCATGAACTAAAATCAATGTTGCCAATCACTATTTGTAATTCATCGGGGCTTACTTTTGAACGGCACCTTATATTGCCTTCTATTTAAATTATTTTAGTGTCTATAAGTGGAAACTGATCTGCCTTGCTATTTTTTTTTTTCAATTTACTTGCAGAAAAAGCTTTGTAAAAAAAATTGTAATTAGTTTTCTTCACAGAAACATAAACTAGGAGTGTTTTGCATAGCAATGTTTGTTATACTTGCTTGTTTCATGAAGTAAATAAAGTGGGATTGTTCTCAGTTTGCTCTACTTAATGAAAAAAACTACTCATCACCTACTGCAATACATTTAATACACCAGTCTTCAAATTAAGCTTTCGTAGGAAATTTTTTCTGGAATTTTACAGTGTACAGTAATTATCCTCTAAGAGCATCCAACTGCAAATAACTGTCTAATCCACAAAAATTGGAAAAATTTATATAGAAACAAATGAAACATCACATTAAGACATTTGCCTTACTCTCATATGTTTTAAGTATACTTTTATTATTATTAAGGTATAATAATAGACAGAAATATTGTTTTGTATTTTCTTGAAATCTAATATTATAAGTTATCTTCTAAAATGTATATATTGAAACATTCCATGCAAAATTAATGTTCTGTAAGGAAAAGACACTTAACTGTTAAAATTCACATTCAATCTAACTTTATTTTCAAGTTCGTGGTTAGATTCACAAGCTGCCTTCAAACATTGGAGCTGGTAATTAACTGTAATGTGATCATTCATCGTATTAGTTAATTTCAACCGTATACTACTTTCTTATGTAGTCATGGAATGTTTTGCTTCGGTCTAATGTTAAAACTCATTTAGTCTTGTGTAGTTTATATGGGTTTATTTAAATAAAGTACTGAAACACATTCATTTTAATTATGTAACTAAATTGTTTTTAATATTTATTTAGTAATTATTATAATTTTTTTCAAGATGTTTTAACAGCTTACTTGTGATTTTTATAATCTATTATTTGCTTCATTGGAATTCAAATATAATTTTTTTTTATCTTTATAGTACAGCATTATCGTTAGAGGTTTTGTGTAAGCATGTAGGTTTTTGTCTTTTTCATATCCCTCCTTAGTTCTCTTTTGATGAGAAAACAAATGTGTCCAACTTTTATGACAAATGCAGATTCTGAGGTACATTTTCTTGAGATGTAACACATACTTTTTATTGTTAATTTTTTTCATTGCGTAATAATACATTAACCTAGTTATTCTTTGTAATGAATATTATACTCAATCTTTCCAATCGTTAAATGACTTTTATTTCTGCTAAATGATATTAACAGTGTTTGTTTTCTCTCAACTGCCCATTTCAGGCAAACAATAGTTAGTGAAATTTTTTGTATCAAAATAATGAAAAAACAAAAATTCTGTGAAAAAAGAAAAATTTTAATTAATTTTTGTTAATAAATTAATTTAATTTATTAGAATAATTTTAATTAATTTTTGTTTGTTATGTACTATCTTTAACTCCATAAAGTCATAACCACCAAGTGCAAGTCCTTTGTCCACATCTTTTAACTGTGGATTTTAAATTCATTACTGATAAATTTTTGGTTAGCTTTTTTTCAATTTGTATATTATATCATTTTTTCATGTAACTGAATGTTTTGAAGTTGCTATTGATAAGAAATTATTTTTCCCTCCAAGAAATAAATTATCAGTGGTTCTATACAATGTCCTTGGATTTAATTAATTATCTCAGTATTACATGTACAGTCAAACCTGAGCTAATGCTAGTTTACTTAATGCTCATATGTCTGAACAATGTTTTCTTACTTTTTCAAAATGTGATTTATTTTCCATAATCCCATTGTAGGTCTACCAACTGTTTAACAACAGCCTCCCACCACAGCAAAACTAGAAAAGCTGGTCCTCTCATTACTTTTTAACTTCGTTGTACGTAAGCTCATGCTAAAATACTTAGTTTATTTGTGAAATATTAGCAGCTTTACATTGTGACCAATCACAATCAGGTCAAGATTACAAATCATGTTTATTTCATCCTCATTTTAATATTTATAGCATCTATTATAATAAGTCTCATTACTGAAAAATAATTGAAAATAATTAAAAACATTTAACATATTGGTTCTTCTTTTTTTAAGTCTGGAAAAGAACATTCCCCGTTATTGTCAACTATAGAGATCTGCAATAGATATGGAATTAAATATTTAGCACTACAGTTTAAAAAAAAAATTACTCATAATGAATTAAAATTTAATATTTATCTATTTATTACTAGCTATTTAAATGCATGATATAATTAATAAAATAATTATATACTAGTTGACCGGAAGGGCTCTGGAAGTATTCTAATCTGAATCTAGCTTTTACTTTAAAAATAATTTAGTTATGAAGTGTAATAAACTGCATGATGGCATCTGTTTTAAAGTTTTTAATTTTTTCTTATTTACCTATTCCTACTAATCCATTGGCCAGCTAGTTGGTGTAGTGGTCAGCATGCTTGATTCTGATCGTACTTTTTTGAAATACAAAGAATTCTAATTTTTTTAAATATCTGTATAATATTTAACAAGTAGTTGAAGATGATTAAGTTGCTTTAATACAGAATTTGCAATTCATTCTCTTGAGGTAACAGTTCATTCAGTTACGTTATAATTTGAAGTTCTGTTTATTTAGAAGAAAAGCTTGGCAATCATTTGGAATTATCAGAAGAAGAGCAGATAAGATTGTTGCAAGAATATGAAAATGAACGTAATGGAATTTTGGCAAAAAACCGGGCAAATCAAGAATTTCAAGAGACTGGTAAGCCCCACTATTAAATCTTTGGTTTGCTGAAATATGTCAACTTTTTTTTTCACTTACCTATATTTACCAAAATTTCTCATTTTTTATATTAATCTTAAAACCATCTACTCATTTTATAGGCCTGTTCAAGATAGTAAAAAATTATAAAACCTACAAAAGAAAGAAATTCACAATTGAGATAAATTTTGAAATTTATAGAATTTTTATAACAGCATGAAATTCTAAATTTATTAAACATGAATTAATAATAGTGGATTTATGGCAGGAATATGGGTGATAGGCAAGGATTATTACAAATTATGCATGTGGTACACTAGATTGGACTGATTTGGGTCATCTTAACTGGAATGGAAAAAAGTATAAGTGGGTATTTTCTTATATAAAGTGAGAAAGAAGAAATGGCTAAAAGATTGACTTAAATTATTGATTTCTGTAACAGATAAGAAAATCTGTAATTCACATAGCTAGTGAATCAATGATTGAGTGGAAATACATTTATTTTATCAGTTTTAGTTAACTAAGTACAAGACATTTCTTTAAAAAAAAAAGACCACATAATAGAGTGGATTATGTCTTCTGACTACCCAAAAAGTACTTTAGCTCCAAGTCTAGTATTTGTACACCAAATAGTTTCATATGTAGAGACATCCCCATCAAAACACGCTATAACAAAGGATGGATTAATAGTAAAAGCCTCCTAAGCCGTGGTACAGATCCAGTGAATTTCTAACCAAAAACCTATAGATCAGCACCAGTGAAGAAGAGATCAAGGATAGGTAAAAGGACAATGAAATAACTCCCATCTAGCTGAGATTTAAAGGCCCCTCCTGGAATCCTTTCCTATCGACATTCCCTTGGAAGATTAGAATATCTGTACTCAGGAGGAAAGTAACACATTACTGATAGCATGTTGACCATGCTTAAGATAATTACACTACCACTCCAGAATAAGTTCCGGCTTCTTGTACAGAAAATGGTTAATTGTTACCAGAATGTATATGCAAGTTTCCTTCTGAAAGTAAGTATGTTTCTCAATTGACAATGTATATAAATTTTTTTCAGCATTAAATTCTCTACAGAATTTTCTTTGAATTTTTTTTTCACGAATTTAACAAAGTAAATTTACATCAAACTTTAAAAAAAATTTTACTGCCTTTTTTTTGCATTTTAACAATTTTCTCATAAATTATTAGAAACACAGTTCTCAGACCATTTTTTTTTTTTTAATTTTTCAGCTAAAAAGGTGTTTAAAATTACTCATTTCATGCTATAATTTGTGTCTAAAAAATTTCTGTAAGCCTTATTTGAACATCAGAGAAATTAAGGCAAAATGTTTTGCCCTAATTGAGCATTCTGAAAAAAAACACTAATCCAGACCACCAATGTTCATATAAAATTTTTTTAATTGTTTCAATCATATGCCTTTAAATTTTAGAAGAAATCTGCTAAAATTTATGCAATATTTAATTTTGTAGTCACAAAATAAGTCAGACATTTTTAAAAGAATTTTTTTATATGAACAAACAAACAATTTTTTTATATTGATAAATTCATTTTTATAAAATTTTACTTGTAAAAAAAATCATGTTCTACAAGAAATTTTTTAATTCATAAAATCTGAAATTGTGTTTTCAAGTTACTAATAATTTAACGCAACATGGGTGAGTAGCATGATACAGAGTCTGTGACAGATGGGTTGTTTTGCTCTGTCCAGATGCAATTATATAATCCATTTCCCTTTTTTCTCTTCTTTTTCATTAAAATTTTCTTTGGTTATATCTATTAAGCTGTTTTTATTAACGAAATTACTAATCACCTTTTGAAAGCAGAACTTTTGTACTACAGTTGCAGAACTATTCTGTAAACAAATAAGAGACATACATAGACGTTCACTGTTGTTCAGTAACACTATGATTAAACAGTAAATATCTTTTAAATTATTACTTCAGTTATTGAGGAGACCAGTTTATTCAAGTTGGGCTCCATCTTAAATTTTTTTTTAATTGTTGATTCAGATGGTACTTTTATTGTAAAGGTGTATATATTAATATTAAGTAAATAAACATTATTTTGCCTGGTATTAAGAAGTATTCATATATGTGAGCAACTTAAAACTTAATGATTACAGATTAAGATTAAATTTAGTTGTGATATGTAACATTTAATGAATGAAATGAAAATATGAAAACATAAATTAAATTTTGTATTAAAGTAGCAAAAGGTTACATGCTTACCATATTTGTAAAAAAGATGTTATAGTCATGATACCAAAGAAAGCAGGAGCAGATAAATGTGAAGAATACAGAACAATTAGTTTAACTAGTCATGCATAAAAAATCTTAACTAGAATTCTATACAGAAGAATTGAGAGGAGAATTATATGGTAATTTCTGTAGCGAGTCCAGTCAAATATTATTGACCCCACTATACAGTTACCAAAAACATCAAATCATACACCAATTTTTCATCATGTAGTAAACACTAACATCTGGTAAGGATTTTTGGTAATTCATTACCTGGTGTGCAAATTAACATGCCCAGATAAATAAAACCATGTCTAGTCTGACATCTAACCATCAACAATATTTTTGCTAAGTCTGTCAACAATTAAGATGTTTTGGTTTCTGTTCAAGTTTTTGCATAATTGTTAGGCAATATGGTTTCAAATTTAAATTATCAGGAATCTTATGGTATAATTACCACTTTGTTATAATTACTTAGATACAGATTTTTTGAACTTGCAAAAAATTCTTTGAATATCAGCCATGGTTTCTGGAGTTCTAACAGAAGGTTGCCTAATTTGTTTTGGCTTTGAAAATGATTCTCCTTGTAAGGCATTTTTTTAAAATAAATCATTTATGCTACTCTTTACTAGGAAAACTGTCATTCAAAACATGTTTCTTGAAAGGATACAGAATGCACATAAACTTCTACTATAGCAACCCATTCCTTGATCAAAGACATTTTAGAAAAAACACAGCTGGTCAAAGAACAAAACTATACTACTCTGATGCTTGAACAGTTTACAGCTAAACAACAGTAGATGAAAGTAGTAACATACTCAACCAATAGTGGCACTAGCAAAGTTAAAGATGACACCCAAATAATTACAGTTCATGTTGGCTTGGTCCAGTTTTAAGTTTATTTATAATGATCACTATGAGAAAAATGAAAGTTTATCTATCCTCTTAAAATATTAATAAAGAAAAATGAAAAAAATTGCGTGCTAATTTTTGTTTCTTATCCAAAAATATGACAATCCTTTATAATCTGCTTTTTAATAAATAATATTTTAGTCTTGTAGCAAGTCCTAGGTTCTGAGTACCATAAAATTTCATTAAGATTAGCATTCATTAAGTTGCATCATCATATTCAACCACTGCATTAATGGGCATATTAATTGTCACATGATATTGGTCATCAGTTTAAAAGCCCAACATGCAGAATTTTTTCTTATAAATAATGGATTATTTTAATCAGCCATATATATATATATATATATATATTGACAAAAAATAAAATCATTAATCTCTTTTTTGATAGTTTTCCACCCATAGTACATTTCATTTTTAAAGCTATAGTTTTATCCAGTAAAGCTCTACAGAAAAGATTGAATTCTTCTAAGTAGTAGATGTTTTTTTTAATTAAAAACTAACATAAACTGTTTAGTATTTTCTGCATTGAATTTTAATTTTTGTTTATTTAATAATTTTTTAATAGTAATTATTTAAATGTTTCAAGACTTATGAATAATTCTGAATATTTTTTTCTCCTTTGTAGATGAAAGAGTTGGCAACTTCATTGTTTAATTAATCCCAATAAATGAATACTATTATGTAATTAGGATGAACAATAATCTTTGAATTCTTTTGCTTAAGCAGTTTTATATAATACTGATTAGATGAGTACATATATTAAAAATCCTTCCTAAGCAATCGTTTACTAATTTTATTAAATAATTTAATGATTAAATGCCATGTAACTAAGGCAAATATAAGTGTAAGAATTTTTATTTATTCAGTTTATAATTACTTTTCAACATAGGAAAATAGGTGCATCTTAAAAATCAGAATTAGTGTATATCCATATAGAGGAGACTTCGTCCATTCTATAGTGTTATCTGCAAGAAGTAAATTTAAAAAAATAATCAACATTTACTCAGAAGGATGCTGTCTCAGATTTCTGTTTATTTAAGAATATATTTCATTGTTTATAAGGAAAGGGATAGCTAATGTGCTTCTCTATCTGTAATTTTACTCATTATGCCAAAAGAGTTAATTTTGAAAGAAGACAAAATAGTAGAATATTTACAAGCTTTAAATAATCTCTAAAATTTCCTGGTCAAGCAAGTTTTGTTGTAAAGAAAATTCTGACCTCTTTTAAAGTTAGTGAAAATTTTACAAAGGATAAATTGGAATGAGGCAAAGCAGGCAAAATGGGAAGGATGTAATTTTTTTTTTATATTGCCAAGCATTTTGTATCTTCCTTGAATCACTTTACTGTTTGTATTTTAATTCTGGTGATCAGAGAAATAGTTTTATAATTTATTAGCTGCCTTCTGATCAATTTTTTTCCCCGATCAATTTCTTTATAATTTTTCAGCTCTTTTAATCTTGATTTCAGCTCTTGAAAATGATAGCATTATTCATTCACCTCTTTCTCCTTGTTGGAGTTTAGTAGATGTACATTCAGAGGAATCAATAAAAAAAGTTTTAAATTTTATCACAAGTTACTCTTTGTCAGAAAATCATTATACAGATTAGAGTTGATTATATCTTTTTTTATAATGATAAGCCTAATTAAATTTTATTTTTTTACAGAAAATACTAAAAAAGAAGATGATATTAATTTGTCTGTGAGAGAAAAAAAAGATCTTGTCATTGTGTCAGCTGAACATAACAGTTCTTCAACATCAACTTCAACTGGTGATAAAGGTATTTTTATATATTTTTTTTATAAGTTCGACAATGGTCAAACTTCCTGAGTTTGCTTAATTCAGGAATATATTGCTGAATTTATGATGAGGCAGATTACCACTGATAATTAGTTTTCAGTCAGATTTCTTTTTTATACCTTTACAAAATCAGAAAAATCTACTATTTAGGGAAAGTCAAATGAGATTGTACTTATTTCATTAGAACAGTGTTGCTTTTATTTCAGTATGTTACCACTGGTACTTCATTTTATATTATATAATCCTCTTGAATGATGTTCTGTCCTTTTTTTGTAAGTAATTAATTTCATCTATTTTTATTTTTCTTGTATTCATATTTTTCAGTCTGTAAAAATCTAACATTTGAAATATTGACTATAATTAATTTGACTGTGGATATTTAACATTGTCTATTTCTGTGTAATATTTAAATTTCCCAGTTACTGAATTAGATTAACCCTGGTGGGGCTGCACTGCATTACAACCTAAGTTATATTTTACATTATATATAATTCATTTGTCTGAAGCCACCTGAAGACCTTCTACAAGGTCTGTAAATAAAGTAATGAGACTAGTTTTTTGGCAGCCAAAGTGGCAACACTGTAAATTTACTAGTAAACATATGGTTGTGTGAACAGCTATGAGCAACATTGTGCAATCAAGTTCTGTGGTAAACTTGTTGAGAATGCTAATGAAACTTTTACAAAATGTGAAAAGGAAGTATGGAGATGGTGCTGTCACAAGCCCAAGTTTTTAGGTATTTTAAAGCATTTTCAGATGGCTGGGAATCAGTTAAGGACAATCCACGCTCTGAAAGAACATTAATGTGAAAAAGTGACGACAATTGAGCGATCAGAGACTTGATACAGTACGACCGGTGATTGTGTCAGAATGATTGCAGAGCAATTGTATTTGAACTGTACCACAGTCCATCAAATTTTGACAAACGAATTGTTGTGCAAAATTTGTCCCAAAAAACCTCTGTTGAACAGAAATCAACAGGATAGAAGTGTCCTATGATCTTCTAGGGTGAATTGAAACTAATCTGATTTTCTAAAAAATATTATTACTGGTGATGAATCTTGGATATTTGAGTACATCCCAGAAACAGAACACCAGAGCAAGGAGTGGCACACCTCAAACTCACCACGTCCCAATAAAGCAAAAATAAGCAAATCAAAAATCAGAACTATGCTAATTTGTTTCTTCAATAGTAATGGCATTGTTCATAAGGAGTTTTTACCTACAGGACAGACTGTAAACCAATTTGTTCACCAAGAAATTCTTGAAAGACTGCAGAAAAGAGTTGCCCACGTGAGACCAGCCATCAAAGACAAGTGGATGCTGCATCATGACATTGCACCATGTCACACTGCACTCTCAATTAATGAGCTTTTGGCAAAGAAAAACATTTCTGTAGTTCCTCCAGCTGATTTGAGTCTCTGTGACTTTTTCCTGTATCTGATTTTAAAAAAACACCTCAGAGGACACCATTTTGTAACAGTAGAAAACATTAAAAAAAAAATGTAACCGACCATCAGAAGGATATTCCAGTTTTTTGAGTTCCAACACTGCCATGAAGACTGGGAAAACTGTTTGAAGAGTTGTGTGGCTTCCCAAGGGAACTATTTCGAAGGTGATAGAGTCCATGTATAATTGGAGTATAAATAATTATTATATGAAGCTTTTCTGAACTAGTCTCATTACTTTATATACAGACCTTGTATGTATCTCATCACCATATTAGTCTTGATTATTAAGAGATATTAAATGATATTTCATTAATCATACTTTTTTTTGTCTTCAGTCATTTGACTGGTTTGATGCAGCTCCAAGATTCCCTATTTAATGCCAGTCATTTCATTTCGATATACTCCCTTCATCCTACATCCCTAACAATTTGTTTTACATATCCCAAATGTTACCTGCCTGCAGAATTTTTCCCACTTACATGTAACTCCAATATTAAAGCGACTATAACAGGATTAATATGTGGTCTATAAGTCTCTCTTTTTTTAACTATATTTTTCCAAATGCTTCTTTCTTCATTTGCTACAGCACCTCTTTATTTGTCACTTTTTCCAACTATCTGTTTTTTAACATTCTCCCATAGCATTACATTTCAAAAGTTTCCAATCTTTTCTTCTCAGGTACTCCGATCGTCCAAATTTCACTTCCATATAAAGCTACGCTTCAAACATATACTTTCAAAAATGTTTTCCTGATGTTTAAATTAATTTTTGATGTATGTAAATTATATTTCTGACTGAAAGCTTGTTTCAATCTGTGGTGTTCAGCATCTTATATCGCTCTTGCTTCGTCTATTTTTAGTAATGCTACTTCCCAAATAACAAAATTCTTCTACCTCCGTAATCTTTTCCCTTCCTATTTTTATATTCAGTGGTCCATCTTTGTTATTTTTATTACATTTTTCATTATTTTCAATATGTTCTTGTTTATTTTCATGTAGTTCTTGCATAGGACTTCATTCATGCCATTCATTGTTTCTTCTAGATCTTTTTTATTCTTCGCAAGAATTACAATATCATCAGCAAATCATAGCATCTTTATCTTTTCACCTTGTACTGTTACTCCGAATCTAAATTGTTCTTTAACATCATTAACTGCTAGTTCCATGTAAAGATTAAAAAGTAACGGAGATAGGGAAAATCCTTGATGGACTCCCTTTCTTATGTTCTTCAATTGTTACTGTTGCTGTTTGGTTCCTGTACATGTTAGCAATTGTTCTTCTATCTCTGTATTTGAACCCTAATTTTTTTAAAATGTTGAACATTTTATTCCAGTTTACGTTATCGAATGCCTTTTCTAGGTTTATAAACGCCAAGTATGTTGGTTTGTTTTTTTTTAATCTTCCTTCTACTATTAATCTGAGGCCTAAAATTGCTTCCTTTGTCCCTATACTTTTCCTGAAACCAAATTGGTCTTCTCCTAACACTTCTTCCACTCTCCTCTCAATTCTTCTGTATAGAATTCTAGTTAAGATTTTTGATGCATGACTAGTTAAACTAATTGTTCTGTATGCTTCACATATATCTGCCCCTGCTTTCTTTGGTATCATAATAATAACACTCTTTGGAGTCTGATGGAACTTACTCTTTTCGTAAATATTACACACCAGTTTATATAATCTATCTATCGCTTCTTCATCTTCACTGTGCAGTAATTCTGCAGGTGTCCTGTCCCAGGAGCCTTTTGCCATTCAAATCTTTTAATGCTCTATTAAATTCAGATCTCAGTATTGTATCTCCATTTTCATTCACTTCGACTTCCTCTATAACATTTCTATAAGTTTCTAATCATTTCCTCCATATAACTCTTCAACAATTCCACCCACCTATTGACGTTTTCTTTTGTATTATAATTTGGTATACCATCTTTGTTTAACACATTATTAGATTTTAATTTATGTTCCACAAATTTCTCCTTAACTTTCCTGTGTGCTTCATTTACTTTACCAATGATCTTTTCTCTTTCCACTTAGAACACTTTTTTTAATTCACTCTTTTTTTTCTAATTTGCACTTCCTGTTCATATTTCTTAATTGTCGATAGATCCTTTTACCTTCTTCATCACTAGCATCTTTATACTTTCTATGTTCATCCATCAGCTGCAATTTATCACTTGATATCCAAGGTTTTCTACCAGTTCTCTTTGTTCCACCTAAATTTGCTTCTGCTGATTTAAAAATTTACTTTTTAACATTCTCCCATTCTTCTTCTATATATTCTACCTTAGCTTTTTTATTCAGACCTCTTGCAATGTCCTCCTCAAAAATCTTCTTTACCTCCTCTTCCTCAAACTTTTCTAAATTCCACTGATTCATCTGACACCTTTTCTTCAGAGTTTTAAATCCCAATCTACATTTCATTATCATTAAATTATGGTCGCTATCAATGTCTGCGCCAGGATAAGCTTTGCAGTCGATGAGTTGATTTCTAAATCTTTGTTTAACCATGATATAATCTATATGATGCCTTGCAGTATCACCTGATTTTTTCCATGTGTATATTCTTTTATTATGATTTTTAAACTTTGTGTTGGCAGTTACTAAATTATACTTTGTGCAAAACTCAATAAGTCGGTATTTACCTACAATTCTTTTGCCCAGCCTGTATTTACCTACAATATTTCCTTCCTTGCCTTTTCCAATGCTTGCATTCCAATCTCCAACTATTATTAAATTTTCATCCCCTTTTATGTGTTTAATTGCTATACACACTACCTCATCATTATCATGGGCACTTATAGGCATATAGACATTAACAATTATTGTCGGCTTAGTTTTTGATTTTATTCCTATTACAATAATTATATCGCTTTGCATTTTGAAATACTCTACTCTCTTCCCTATCTTCTTGTTCATTGTGAAACCTACCCCTGCCTGCCCTTTATTTGAAACTGAGTTAATTATTCTAAAATCACCTGACCAAAAGTCATTTTCCTCTTCCCACCGAACCTTGCTAATTCTTACTACATTTAACCTATCCATTTCCCTCTTTAAATGTTCTAACCTACCAACCTTTTTTTAGACTTCTAACATTCCATGCTTTGACTCATAGAATGTTATTTTTTAATTTTCTGGTGATTCCTTCCTTAGTAGTCCCCACCCAAAGATCCAAATGGGGGACTAGTTTATCTCTGGAATATTTTACCAAGGAAGGCGCCTCCATCTTTATTACATAAAAAAGCAGAGAACTATATTTTCTTGAAAAAAAAAATCTGTCGTTTTCCATTGCTTTCACCTGCACAGTACTCAGAAGATTGAGTGATGAAGATATGGCCGTTCTTCTGACCTACACCCTTAACAACTACTGAAAGAGCTGCTGCCCCCTTTCAGGAATTATTCCTTAGTCTGGCTCTCAACAGATACCTCTCCAATATAGTTGCACCTTCAGTCCAGCTCCTCTGTATCACTGAGCACTGAAGCCCCCTCACTATTGGCAAGTCTCGTGATTCATAGAGGGAGTTAATCATATTAAATGATTGTAAAAAGGGGGTTAATTTTTATGCTCTAAAACAACAAATCTCTCATTTTTCTTATTCTGCTAAATACAAATCATAATAAAAATTAATATTTTATTAAAAAATAGAATAAATTAATAAAAATAAATAAAATTATTATTAATTAATAAATTAATTTAGTGATCTTATTTGTAAACAATTTTTATAATTATATTTATAATTAAACAATAATTTGCTTTAAAACTTTTAATTTGCTTAAAAAATGTAATAATTAGCTCATCCTTAATGTAAGTTCTCCAAGTACTGAATTCATCTCTTCTCAGATTCCAGTCCATGCAGACAAATGTAAGAGCTTATGAAACTGCATCTACTTCAATCACTTCCACATATGATTTTTCAAGCTATTGTACTTAGTTCGTACAATTTATTTTGAACTAGATAATTTTTTATTTTCTATTCATTTTTCTCCCAATTATATTAACAAGGTTTTTACTAACTTCATACTTAAGTTCTGTTCTGCTTAAGCTGTTTCCCTGCTCCAGGCCCCATACCCCCTGGATCAAGCTATGAACAATAAATCATTCACTCTGAAATAAATAAGTTATCTTCTTGAACAGATTTCTAGCCGTCATATCTTTTACCCATTTCCTCCTTGACTGAATTCAACCACAATTTCCATAGTCATCCTCTTATTCTAACTTAGTTTCCTTCTGTTACCACACTTTCTGTTGTACTTTGTCACCTATTTTATTTAGGTACCCAAACAATCTTAACTTAGTTTTTGCTATTCCTTCCAGTAGACTACATTACTCAATTCATTCTCACCTCTTTGTTTTTCACTGTTTCTTCTAGTTTGCTTTGCTCACGTGCCATTGTATCATCCTTTCCCCTTTTCATTTTCTTTAATTTTTTTTCTGTGGTTATGACTGTAAAGCTGTTTTTATATTAGAAGGAAATTTCTGGTCAGCTTTTTGAAAGCAAAACATTCTGTAAGTTTCACATTTACAGAACAATTCTCTGAACAGAGAATATAATATTTATGTATAAGTACCATGACTTATACAGAAACAGCTTGCACTTTAAAAGGACTTCTGATCCATAAACCCCCTTTTGGAGAATATTTAAACAAACTTTTCTTCTGTAATCTTGTTCCTAACTCTACTTTTTCACCTTCTGCTATTCTGCTATCACTCTTCCCAAATGTGAAATCCTGATTTGATTATCACTTTTTCATGTAGCTCTGCTTACACATGTTTTACATTACTCGAATGTCTGTGCCTCAGATCTTGAATCTCTTTCTATTGATCTTCATTCTGCATTTCTTAATTTTTTGATTCCAGATCTCAATCTTCCTTTGAATTGTTCTTTGACTTTTTCCTCGTATCACAATACTGTCAACAAATAACACACAAGATTCTTTCTTATATCCTTGCTTCACTATTTTATTTATACCATCAATATCTAAATAGTGTAGAAAATAGTATGCTTACCTGCCTTAGTTTTAATCTGAAATATTCTGTTTTTTCAATCATAGATTTTGCTCAATTCTCACTCTTATACATTGCTTTGATCATGTTAGTTCTGTAGCATACCATCCATTGGTATTTTTTTTTTTTAGTGTCATCATTATCTGAAGTAAAAAAAAGTCTAAAAATAAAATTAGTAAGATCATTGTCTAAAAACAGAATGACTAACTTTCCACTTGCTTATCGATTTTCCACACTATTCTTTCAGAAAGTTTCACTTTAGAGTTATCCTTATTTTCCAATCAGTAGGCAATCACTCTTCCTTCATTTAAAGTTTTATATAACTCACTGCATTCTCTGATGCTTCCTGCCACCTTAACTGAGCAATAAGTGTTCTTTTTAATACAGTTATTCTAATAATTTAAATTTTATACACCAGATCCATCTTCAAATTTTCAAAAAGATCATCTTTAAATTTGACTCAATAAAAGCACTATAGGGATTCATACTCTTTGATACTCCGCATATACTGAAAAATAAATTCTGTAATTTTTCCAGAAAGCAATGATTATGATGATTATTTCTTTTCTTTATTATTATTTATTCTTTATTTGGTTTTATGGTATCCACCATATCTGATAAGGTATGTATTTGGCATTTTACTAATCAGTTTCATTTCATTACTATCGCTTTTGGTTGAGTTGTGAAATTTTTTGTCAGTACATGATGGATGTATTCTGATTTGGTCATTTATACTTTTACCTGCATCAGAAATTTTTCAATTTAGAGTTCTAAGGAATAAAAACAATTGGTTACTATGTCATCATTTTGTGTATTGTATCTCATCAGTAGTGTTGTTGTGTGTCATTTATTTGATGATAGAATTAGTAAGAGTTCAGATCACCTTTGAAGCCGGTAATTTCATCTCTGTAGTACTTTAAATGGATGTGCCACCAGGATTGATATAGTAGTTAGCATAATTGTGTGACAAAATTAATATACCTTCATCATTTACTATCACAGAACAAACATGTACAGCTTAGAATTAAAATTAATTCAACCTAGAACACTGTTTGAATTAATGTAATACATATAAAAACATGCCATATAGTTTATAGAATATTTATGCATGGTAGAATTTTTTTCATATAATAATTAATCTCTTAAATGAGAATTTATACCATAGTAATTTCTTGCTGCTGGCTGTCTGTTATTCTACATGATCATTTTCAATATACTAGATACTGGCTCTACAGATAGACAAGTATCTTTTGATTTTGTAAGTTAATATATATTTATAGTTTTATTAAACATGTTTAATGTATTGCTATTTAATAGTTAACAAAACTCACGTATAAAAAGACCAGAAGAGCATACATATAAACATACAGTTTATGTGAAAAGCTTTTCAGTCATATGGTACATCATCAATTAGAAAATATTTTAACAAGTACGATGGTACTTTATGGTAACACAGTACCTTAAGTATTATGTTACCATCATTATATCTACAAGGTGATAGTCAACTACTTTGTAACTGATGATGAATACAAGAATTTGAAAAAAATTTTATATAAAATTGTAAGTTTATATTAAGCTTTCTATTTTGTGTGTTTTGGTCTTTCTCAAAGGTTTTTTTCTTAATTATTATATTTTCAGTTATACTTTTATTTCTTCTTAATTGTTTGTATTTCAGTAATTTATCTTAAATTCTTTATTTTTAAATACAATTACATAATGGATACACATAACTAATTTTATACCCCCCTTTCTCTGGCAATCCGTACCATGTGGTATTTCAGAAATTAATTATAATGGTAGAACCATGTCAGATGGTCATAGTAAGCATCTGCTTTTTGTACTAATTTTTACCCCTCTTTATTTCTATAGGGAATAAGACTTTTAAGATCTTGGTTTTGTATTGAGATCATAAGAGCTATAATATACTTCAGGTTTTTTTTCATATCAAAAGCTGATAATTTTTTTCTAGTATTACTTAATTTTCTATTTTGCTATGGTATCTCTGTATTCTCTTCAGTTCTCTAACATATTCAAACACCTATCTTTTAAAACTATGTATTTTAAAACTGATGAAGAAATCTTTCTGATTGCATCATCTCAATGATGATGTAATCAGAAGAATTAAAAAAGGATAATTATTTTGTCTAATAATTAGTCAAATGTTTCTGTAAATTTTAGTTGGTGATGTTTCTGATGTCTTGCTGTCACTATAAATAATAATAATAAAAAAAATGGGAATTGTAAACAAATCCTTATCAAAGACTAAGGTAAGAAATTCTGCTGTTATAATTTTCTAATGGATTCTGTTCTTCAGCATCATGGGAATAAAATAAATACATTCTAGAAAAAAAGGGTTCCAGGATAGATCATTTATGGAGGTCTCTTAAATGATTTTTGTTTTGTAGTGTTCTCTTAACGTATTGTGCCCTTAAAATTTCAAAACGCAGCTTTAGATTTTTACAAATCAGGTAACTTTTTCTATAAACTTAAATTTTAATTTATTATTTCATTCCGTTCACCAAGAAGAGTTATAATATTTCTCATAATAAAAAATTCATGTTCTTTTTTTGTATTAATTTGCTGTATAATAAGGAAAAACTAGTGTGTTGTATTTTTTTGCCTTTTATTTACTTGTAAATGATCAAAAGTCTTGCGAGTCCATGAGTTAGTATTGCCAGAGATAGGGATTCATACTCTGCATATACTGAAAAATAAATTCTGTAATTTTTCCAGAAAGCAATGATGATGATTGGGAGAGGGAGTTCGACTTGGACGATGTAAATGAAACAGTTGACTGATGATTAATGTTATCTAATGATAATTAAATTCTCTTACTTTGTACAGCGTTCTTAATGTTAAATATTTGGTAAATATTTGTTTATTAGTACACAATTTTAAAGTTAGCTTTTTCTATTGTAAATATTACAGTGTAGAATACTTAACACAAATTGATTAGGCTTTTTTGTGTTTCCATATTTAGCTTATGTGAATTTTAAATGTCATAGAATTCATCAGAATATTAGAGTAGAAGAATACCAAATTATTTTTTATAAAAATTTGTTTATATTTAAATTTATTTTTAATTTTGTGGTTTCCTTTTTTTAACATTATCTATAAAATGTTAAAATTTACCAATATTTTAACATGTTTTATTCTCAGGTTCAAAATATTGCCATATTTGTGTTAAAAAAAAAAACAAGGAAAAGTGTAAAAAAAAATCACCATAATTTTATTTTAATTTCTGTTATTGTAATTATTCTGCATCATTTGGGAACTTTTACCTTGTGTCCATTCATCAATGTTGCTATCTGTTAAACCAGGTATCATTTTATGTTTTTACCCATAATATTAATGTTGTAAAGATATTTAGTCAGAGACCTGGCCCAAAAAAGTTTAGCTAGTATTGACTCAGTTTGTTTAATACTTATTAGTTAAGATACTAAGGAAGAGGAAAACCAGCATGAATAAAGCAGTTAAATATGAAAAATAAAATATACAAACACAAAACACATATCTGTATTCAAAAGGAAAATGCTAAATATATTTAAACTCAGTGTGATGTTATTCTCAGTTTAAGAATGCAGTTACTGTTGTATTGGTACGATGTCCATTTATTTCATAAATGGAGAATAGACATAGATACTGAACTTCAAGTCAGCCATATGATTGATTGACTAATGCAGTGTTGACCTAATATTGTCAGCACATGGTGGATTATGAATCGGGCCTCATGTCAATAACTGTAATCTATTGCAGTTCTATGTAATAATTTAATAATTTACTGAATAAAATTTAGATAATTTTTATATTTAAATATAAATTTAGGTTATTTATTTATTTCCTTTATGCTTTTTTTCTTTTAATTAATGTTTTCAAATTCTCTCAAGCAAACCAACTAGAAAAGTGCCTACTGATTTCTGATGTGCTTGATTTTTTGTGTCAAATATTCTACACTGTATTTATTTATTTAGATGTGTAGGATTTATACTTGGCTTGTATAGAAACCATCCCTTACCATCTGCACTGATTGATATTTTATTTTTACTCATGTTATGAAAGAATTTTTTGGGATTTCTTAAATTCATTACTTCACAGATATTAGATTACATTCATAATTTCTATACTAGAGCACCTGGAAAATTTCTAATAATAATTTTTTCACATTTAATAATATTATTGCCCCATTTTAAATCAGAGGAAAATTAGAAGTAGAAATAACTTCTGTATTGAATTGTATTTTATATTTTTTAAATTAAATTTATAAAGAATAAATTATGAATAAATTTTTATACTAAAGGGTTCCTTTAGTATAGCGTGATATTTTACAGAAATCGTATAAAAATTACTCACATGTATATGATGGATTGTAAATGAAATTCTTAAGAACAATGATTTTCCAAACTAATTAAGACTACAGGTTTGTCTATGATCAAGCAGTAGGATTCTTTAATGCAGAAAACACATTGATTCTCAGTCCATAGTTATTTTGATGTGATAGCACTTTCTCTTTTCTCTTGAACTGAAGCAGCAAAAGTAAAAAAGACATTTTATCATTTTTTGTAAGGCTCTACGCGTCCACATTTTTGTTTAATCCTATCCAGATTAACCAACTTCAAAGTCTGGTGGTTTTTTGTTTTTTGTTTTTTTTTTTTTTATATAATATATCCTCTACCTCACCTAGATCTCTATAAAAATCTCACACCATCAAGATATTTTAAATTTGGGTATTTAAAAATGACTTTTATCATAAAAAATATGTGATTTGTTGAACCAACAGTATAGAAGTCTGGACAGTTTAATCCTCCAGATCAGAAGATATCATCAATTCATTTTTACTTTCTTGGCATCATAGTTGTAGAGCTATGCTGCTAGAAGGAAAGTGTAGTAATTAGTCAAAAATCGGGTATGGGTTTATTGCTTTTCTTGATGTTTCATGATCCAGGGACCCCAAAAAATAAAAAGGGGGTTCATACATATGTACATATGTTGACATTCAAACCTAATAACTTTTGACTGGATAAACTAATTTTTATAAAATTTTGGTACAGACATATATATGGGACAATTTGTTGGTAAACATTTCGGGTTAATATCTCCAAGGGTTGGAGTAGATACTTTATTTAGGGTCAGTTTTCTCAAAATTTTGCAGACATAACCCCACTTTATATTAAGTTCAATACATGCATATCTTTTAAATTTTCCGTTTAATTCTCCAAAAAAACTATCTTCTTATTTATTGCATATTTTTAATCAATTTTTGTTATTTCTTCTTAGGTATAGTGTTAGTGCAAATGACCCACAAAAAAAAATATTTTCAGGGCAATATTGGGTGTAGGGGGCTGAAGTTTTGGAATTTTTAAAACTTTTTTTGATTTATTTAAACTATTTATTTAAATAGTTAATATTACAATAGAATTTCATCATAATTCACCCCTACTCCAGAAAAATAAATCATAAGTAACCTTTTTATTGGTTATACATTTTTCAGTGAAATGTTTTATAGTTTCTTGTATTATGTACGGATTTTGAATTTCTTAAACTTTTTTCATGTATCATAATTCTCCACTATGGTTCATTGTTTTCCCAACTTTGTTATCAGCTTGTTTTAAACTTAGCTGAAATCAGAATATTGCTTATTGTCTGCAGAGCTACAAGCCATATATAAAAATGCATTAAGATTAAAAAAAAGCTTAAAATCATCCCCTATTTAAAATTACAGGTAATAAAATTTATCAGTTTTATTATGGAAATTAATTTCTCTACAACTGTTGACATTGTTCATTTACAGTATTTTAATTAACCCTATTGCTGTCAGGTCTTTCAGAGTAAGGTATGCTAAAAATATAAAGTATAAAAAAAATAATAAAATCTCCATAAAACATTAAATTTTTAATTTTGAAATAGGAAAAAATTCACATTTACTTATAATAAACTGCAGGATGTCATTTGTGTTATTTGTGTGTGTGTGTGTGTTCTTGATAAACAAAACATGCTCTGCAGTTCTCAAAAATACTAGCATTTTAGTTGTTTATTTTTTAAAAAACTTTTATTTTACATTCATAAATTTATGACTACTTATATTTTGCTATGTGTATTAATTGAATCTGTATTATTGTTCACAAGATCATGGAAAAAATCTAAACATAAACTAATTTTCTTTAATAAGATATAAAATTTGGATTGAGCAGAACAAAATGAATTTACATAGCAAAAAAGGTAGGTTACGCATTTAAATAAATACTGAAGAATGAATTTAATTAAAGACTGAACTGAAAATGTTTCCTCCAAAGATTTTTACATCCAAAAAAGTTTATATTTGAACAAAATTGACAAAATGAAGTACAGAAAAAAAAATTACATTGCTGCATTATCTTCTATTGAAATATGAATAAATCAATAAATACCAACAGTTTAGTATCTTATCAGTTTAATTAAAAGAAGTATTTAAAAAATTTTAATAATTAATTTTTTCAACTTTTAATTAACATAATGACATTTTTGGTTGTCATTTTAATTTAAATTATCAAAATTTAATTTTTTTGATATACATTCATTAAAGTAGCCCAAGTACAAGGAAGAACACCACAAACCTCATCCAGTTATCTCAATTATAAAAAACGTTAGTGGAGGTGTAAGTTACTTTTCAGCCACCCGGTATAAGAAACTTTGTTCACCTCTTCTGGTACAGATCGGAAAAGTAAAATGTAAATTTATTAGATTCAATAAAATACTATATAAATTTTTCCATCAGTCATTCAACCTATTAGACGTGTTCTCCAATTTTACTCTTTTCTAATATTAACAACATTATAGATTATATCTTAATTATTTCCAGTATGTTTTTATCCATCTATATAGATTTTCCTTTTATATTTCCTGCGTTACTAAAGTATTGTATACTAATTTTAAAAAATTTTCTTATTTTAGGATGAAAAATAATTATTTTCTATATACCATGTTCACCATCACTTGATAAAGAAGAAACATTGACTGTGGTGTGCTGTTTGTTGATAAATGCTGGTGCTGTTAATATTTTTGATTATTATTAATACATTTTTATGAATAAAAATATAATAAAATACATTGTTATAGATGGAGTCATTAGTGATTTATTCATTGTTGGAAAATTTATCTAGTCAAAATGCAAAGAAAATTATTACTAATAGTCAGTTAAACTATCTTCATGATTACCTTTCAAGTTTTTATCTTTGAATATGATCTAGTAGATAATGGTGTTTTAATTAAATGGTACATGAACATGCATGCAGTCATATGAATTTATTTACATACAGATAAATGAACATGATGTTGATTTTTAAGTATATATGTTATCAAAAAAATTATATTCAAGCACTTATGTATCTTGAAAACTTATTAAGGAAACCCGTCTGAAACAAAGTTTTACTTAGGATTCATTAGAAATGTTCTTTGCATTTTGGCAACAATAAGAGACATTTTATTGTTTTAATTGAAAAACTTTTAATGGGTATTTAATATGTTATATATCTCATATTATTTAAGTATAGTAATATATTATTATACCTTATTAATATTTTCAAGTCATTTATTATTGTGTATTATTATTTTATTGAATTATTATTATTATTATTAGTTGTAACTTTTAGATAATAGTTATGTTTGATTTGTTAAACATTTTATCTTCTTTTTTGTTTGCTAGTGATCAAAAATCAAAATAAGATTGGTCATTATTATTAATTTAAAAGTTTTATTACTTTGAATTTTTTTATTATGATACTAAAAAAAAAATAAGATTACAGTTTTTTATATAATTATTGCTGTATTATTTATATATTGTGTACAGTTTGCATTGTTTTAAAGTATATTATGATATAATATTTAAATATATTCAATATAAATAATTTTTTATTGGGAGTCTTCTTTCTATCCTAACTCATTATCTTCTGCATTACTTCCTTTTAGTTAAAAAGATACTAGTGTTGTGGTTGGTGACACTACTTATTGTCAGCATTGGTATTACACACTTACTACTACATTTTATTCAGCAGTTTAAATAAACCTTGAAAATTATTTCAAGTGCATCCCAAAAAACAGTTACCATAACTTTGTTAAAGGTATACTCATTTTTGCTTTTTTTGGAGCAGGTTGACCTTTTTCAACCCATTGTTTTGTCTTGGAAGTGTAGTGAACCAAGTCTCAACAACAATCACAAATTGATGTAAAAATTCCTCTGCATTGCATCGAAAGAGTTCAAGATAATTCCTTGAAATGTTTTTTGGCACTGTTTTTGGTCAGATATGAGCAAACACAGCACACACCTTGTTTGTGTCCAAATGTTCTTGCAAAATATTGTCCACATGTTCTGTTGATATGCTTACAGACTCTGCTAACTCATTGATCTGGCATAATCACTTAAGAAAGGCATCCATTGCATGGTTCACCGCTAGTCCCTATTCGATCCATTTTAACTCAGGCACCCAGCTTTAACTGTTTTATTTTTTGGAGAAGAGTTTTCCAATGCTGTATGAAGCTTTTTTTTAATTTCCTTTGCACTTAAACCTTTCAGAAAAAAGTATTTAATCACTGCCCAAATTTCAAGTTTTTCCATTTTCCAAAAAACACCCAATTCTCCACTTCAATAAACTGTAAATATTATACTAAGTGATGTAGTAACTTGAAACTCTTATAGTAAACTAATGAAAAATGGAATCATTTAACACTGTTGTTAAGTATACTAATGTTATCCATCCTTGTATGAGGCCCAGAACCTTTCTCCCCATCCTCATACAGCTACATGTGGGTAGCTTGTGACCCTACCAAGACTGCTGATTTTGCATTCATCAGGTTTGATACTACTTATAGGTGAAGATTATTACACTCAGCATTAGGAAAATATTGCAGTGATGCGATCAGGGCTAAGCAGAGATGGCTTATAGGTGAAGATTATTACACTCAGCATTAGGCAAATATTGCAGTGATGCGATCAGGGCTAAGCAGATGGCATATGGCTTGATAGCCAACATCATGGTCATACCAGCAGTATGTGGCCATCATTCACAGAAAAATTACATTTAATTTTCCTTAAGTTCAGTGATACACATTTACCCATTCTTATATATCATTATTTATCCCCATTTATATATTAATGCTACTTTCAGTATAGACAGGTTTATATTATTTTCATGTTTTTAAAATTTTTTGTTTACGTAATCATACATTTTTTAATCAGTAACGCTAATTTTACATTTATATATATATATATATATATATATATATATTCCTTAATTATTAAATATAACACAAACTTAGTAGTAGTGATGTGTAAAAATTAATGTTTTCCCTTTGAATATTATATTGTAAAATTTTTTCATAAAGAAAAAATCTCCACTCAAAAAAAAAGTGCAATGATAAAAAGATTGATTATACACCAATATAATCCGTAAATTGAAAAAAATATATTAGTAAAAGGCAATTCCCTTTAAAAAATATCAAGCTTCATTAATCAATCTTCCAATAAATTGTAAAGACAGTAAACTAATAAATTCAGTAAATCAATAGAACATGGGGAATTTTTCATTTTCTTCACGGGATGTAAACCAACAACATTGTTTTAATTTATCTTTATTCAAATCTCTATATGCTATAAAAAGCAAATTCAGCTAAAGCAAAATATCAGATTTTATAAAAGTGCTAAAGCTCTTATCATTTTTATGTTGCATAAATTAATTGCTACCCTCTACAATAATTTAGTATTTTCATTATGTTGCCATTAGCAACTCTGCAGATTAGTGGTGAGGGTTGTAATGTTGTCTTTGTCTTTACTCCCACCAAAGAGACAGCTTTTGTTCAGTGTGATGATGTCTTTTTTAAATGAAGTTTACTTTCAAATTTTCACCATAACTTAAAAAAAATTCACCAGATAAGTTTTGTTATGATTGTGGATGTTTTGCAAAAGATAGGAAAATCTATAACAGAAAATCTGAAAAACATACTGGGGATCAAGATAAAAAATTGGGCTGCTCATGTTTGTTATGCAAGCTGCAATATGATTAGTTCAGTAAATAAAAAGCAACAGAAGTTCTGTTGCAACAGATGTTATGTGACATTTGCTGTTCTTATAGTGTAACAAGAGCCTACCAGTCATTTTGATGAGTGCTACTTTTATCTTATAAATGTGGAAAGATATTCAGATAAAAAAGGTATAAAATTGAATATTCAGATGTGCCATCTGCTCTTAGACTGGTTCTTCATGGCGAAGGTTTACTGATACCAACTCCACCATTGAAGTGTATTCACATTTCAAAGTTTAGTGACAGTAATGATACATAAGCAGATGAAAATGTAGGTCTTCCTAAGAACACTTTTGGTCCCACTCATTTTCCTCAGATAGTCAATGAATCCCACCTTAAACATCAAAATTATTTGGAATTATAAAAAGAGAAGGTTGAACTTTCAGTTCTAGACTCCAAGAATGAAATCTACTGGCAGATGAGACAAGCACTATGCTTTACAGAAAAACGAATGTGCCTTTTTACAAAAATATTGCCAGGTTTACAATCTGAAGCAACTTAGGTACAAACAGTTCAATTTGTAAGTTTATGGGGATTTGAAGGTTAAAGGTTATTAATGTGTCTTCAAGGTGGATGCACAAGTTATTTCTGTTTTTGTTATGTGTATAATAAAAACAATACAGCAGCATTTTATAAGAAAAGGATGGCCAAAAAGAACTTGTTTAGTGCAAGAAGATTCATTTTTCTCTGCTTCACATCAAGGTAGGATTGATAAAAAATTTTGTTAAGGCCACAAGTAAAGAAGATGAGAGGTTGAAACAATTAAGAGAAGTTTTCCTGCAATTAAATGAAGTTGATCTCTTCGACAGTAGGTATACTGACATAAAAGTATTTTTCATTACCTTGCTTTTGAAGAAAACATCTACAAAAAAAATTAACAGCATGAAGATCATTTGTAAAGTTAGTAAAAGGGATTTTAAGCAACAAAACTTCGAAAACCTAGTACAAGAGCTTCTTATCTCCTACCAAACCTTGGGATGATGAATGTCACTAAAAGTGCATTTTCCACATTTGCATTTCAATTTTTTTCTAGGAAGTCTTGACACTGTTAATGACTAACAAGGAGATTCCACCAGGACATTAGGACGATGGAGACCCAATATCATGCTGAGCCTTAGCAATTATGGGTGACTACTACTGGTTCATACAAAAAGATTTGAACTCCATATAAGAGGAAAACAAGAAAATGTTATCCAATTTATGCTATGTTAAACATTACTGTATTATTTTCCTTTTACATAGCCTAATATATGCTTATGTAGGGAAATATAATGTTTCATGATAAATAAAAATAAAACAAGTTTTCAGATTATTATTTTTTGGAATTTTTTATGACATGTAATAATGATCATGACAACAAATTATACGAGTTACAGCTTTTTTAAATTATTTTTTAATTCTGCTAATCAACCAGAAATAGATAGTTCATAGAAGCAACCAAAGAAAAGGTTTTCCTAGACCATTGTTATTGAATACTTTAGCTTCAATAAAAATTATATTTCAAAAATTAGTTCTGTTTATTGAAATCTTCACTTTTCATTTTAATGATGGTCATCCAACTTGACTTACGTTATTTTCAAACATTATTAAAATATGTAATGATAAACTGGGTGTTGATGAATTGCCAGTACTGAGTTTAAAAATCATAATAAAAGAATATATACATGGAAAAAGCCAATGATAGTGCAAGGTATCAAATAGATTACATCATGGTTAAACAAAGATTTCGAAATCAATTCATCAACTGCAAAGCATACCCAAGAGCAGATATTGATAACGATTATAATTTACTGATAATGAAACTGTAGATTTTGTCTACGTGTGAGTCACCAGTTGACGTGGAAGGATATCCAGGACGCTGATTGTCTTCAATCGACTGACGACCATCTTTAAAACATGTCGCACACTTCATAGCAACGTCGCCATAAGCTGTCTTGAGCATATCAAAAGTTTCACTCGCAGATTTTCTGAGTTTAACACAAAATTTCACAGCAACTCTGCTCATTCAAGTCACTCATTCTAAAATCCACCAAACAAAAAAAACACACTTCACAAACAACCGCGTAGCTAAGCAACCAATAATGATATTTGCAATCAAAAAACTGCATTGAAATCAGCTGATCTGTACGAACATGGCGACACCAAGCGGATTTGACTGGAACCAACCGGACCCACACAATTCAAATAGTATACATATTTTTTGAACAGACCTCATACTATAAACAAGAAGTGCAAATTAGCAAAAGAAAAGTGTTCAGAAGTGGAAAGAAAAATGATCAGTGGTAAAATGGACAGAGCATACAGGAAAGTTAGGAGAATTTTGTGGTACATAAGTTAAAATCTAATAATGTGTTAAATAAAGATAGTACACAGATTTATAATATGAAAGAAAATGTCAATAGGTGAGTGGAATACATTGAAGAGTTATATGGAGGAAATGAATTAGAAACTGGTGTTATAGAGGAAGTCGAAGTGAATGAAAAGGGAGATACAATACTTAGATCTGAATTTAACACAGCATTAAAAGATTTGAAAGGCAAAAGACTCCTGGAACAGAACACCAACAGAATTATTGCGCAGTGCAGGTGAGGAAGTGATAGATAGATCATACAAACTGGTGTGTAATATTTATGAAAAAGGGGAAGTTCCATCAAACTTCAAAGTGTTGTTGTCATGATACCAAAGAAAGCAGGAACAAATGAATGTGAAGAATACATAACAATTAGCTTAACTACTCATGCATAAAAAATCTTAACTATAATTCTGTACAGAAAAATTGAGAGGAGAGTGGAAGAAGTGTTAGGAGAAGACCAATTTGGTTTCAGGAAAAGTATAGGGACAAGGAAAGCAATTTTATCACTCAGATTAATAGTAGAAGGAAGATTGAAGTAAAGCAAACCAAGGACTTACATGCCATTTATAGACTTGAAAAGGATTTGATAACATAAACTGGAATAAATGTTCAGCATTTTAAAAAATTTAGAGTTCAAGAATAAAGATAGAAAAACAATTGCTAACATTTGCGAACCAAACTGCAACAGTAATAATTGAAGAACATAACAAAAAAACCATAATAAAAAAGGGAGTCCGACAAGGATGTTCCTATGCCTGTTACTTTTTAAATGTGAGTCAATATCTGACAAACATTTTTGTATGGGGAGGAAAACATCTTCACCTTTCACATTTTGAAGCTTACGAGATCTAACAATTCTTGTGTAACATAGAACGATTCATTAACACCACAAATAAATACTGCAAACTGTTAAGTGTCTGAAATATCTGTGCTTTTGTTGAAAATTGAAGAATGTGCTTTAAATTTTTTAATAATTCTACGTGAAACTATTTCTTCAGAAATATCATTTAATGCGACAAATTATTGTTTGCATCGAATTACAGACTAATGTGTGAAAATATCTTACTTTTATCAGATGAAATACCTTTACAATGGCTTGAACAATCTTTTACTCACTTCCCACCCGAAAGTGGCTTTTTTGAAATTAACAATGTGACAGAATAATTTTTTTTTCCCTACATCCCTGGGCCACTCAAGTATACACGGCCCAGGGATGTGTCCTTGTGACTCTAAGGGGGCCTCCCCACCCACCGGCATGGCAGATCAGCCCCCCCCCCCCCCAGTTCCAGATCTTTTCTTATTGCTGCCCGCCTCTAATCCTCCGCACGTAAGGGAAGGTCCCCCCCCACACACAGAGAACCGGGTCTCGGTCTTTACTCTTTTATGCCTGCCTCAAACCGGCAGTGCCAGCCTCAGCAAGCACCGAAGCGCCCCCAGGAACCGACACCGCTGGCCGGGACTCGGTCTTTTCTTTATCCCTTTCAAGCAACCCCAGGAGTTCCCACCCCATCACCGAAACCCGCATACCTAAGCATACGTGCCCTCCGGGGTGGGACTGTCTTCCGTGCCCTATCTTCGCGCCTATCGTCTGTGATGCCTCTCCTCTTCCTCCTTAGATATGAGGACGGTGCTCGCAAAACTGGAAAACCAATCCCAGTTGTTATTGGATTGCATTAGCCACCTAACCAGGTTGTCAGGTTATTATGCCTTATTTCATGTCTGAAACCCTCCCATCTATAGCAGTTGAATACGGTGTGTTCTGCATCGTCTTCTTCCTGACAGTACGGACACCTTGACGTCTGCCTTTTCCCGATTCTATTAAGGTATTTCCCGAACGACCCATGTCCTGTCATCAACTGAGTGGTGTGGAAATTTAGTCCGCCTTTCTCCCTACCCAACCACTCTTTCAGATTGGGAATAAGTCTCCTTGTCCACTCTCCTGTTTGAGCGGATGACCATGCGGTTTGCCAGTTGCTAACGACTGTGTCTTCTACCTCGGCTCTTGGCACACCTGCTGTCCTCATGCTTCAGCCTTTAATCTATAATTCAATGGGAGGCGTTTCAGCTAATACACATAACGCATCGTAAGAAATTGTTCTATATCCTGAGACAACTCGTATTAGTGCTACTCTGTGCACGCATCTAAGTTTGCGTTTATTGCGTTGTACATTCATCATTGCAGTGCCCCAGACTGGTGCCACGTATAAGATAGATGACATCATGCCGATGTCATCTATGTCAACTTGTGATCAACCTTCTGACCACAAGTTTCGGTGCACAGTGGTTATTAAATAGACCTCTTAGAGCCTTAATTGTAGGGGCAACCTTTTGACAAATCATATCTATGTGATAACCATACTTTAGACTCTTATCTATGAATATGCCCAAGTATTTGACATTACTGACTTCACGTATAATTTCCCCCCTTCTTTCTATATTTATTCCTCTGACCATTTTCCTACTAGAGAGCAAAATGCAATTTGACTTAGCTGGGGCTACTTGGAGTTGGTTGTTATCTAACCATTCGTCTAATAGTTGTAAGGCCTGATTTGCCTTAATTTCAAGACGGTCCACTTCCCTATCTTCCACCAGTACCGCAATGTCATCTGCATAGCCAAAAATCCTCACTCATTCCGGATAAGGAAGCCTGAATATTCCATGAATATTACCTATTATTATTCCACAGAATAATTTACCTTGACAATACTGAATGATTGTTGTTAATGATGAACTTAACATATTTTGTTGGGCTTTTAATTGAAATTTAAAACTAGCAAGCTTATATCTTCTAACTTCCATGTAAAATTTCAAATTGTTACCATGTTTCGTTTCATGCTGTCCTTTAACACTGAATTCTTTAAAAGTAGCTACTGCATCCCTAAAAATTAAACATGTTAATATGGAGTTATGCTTTATGAAGAAATAATTGACTTTCAACGATCACGGAATTTCCTTTTTTCATCTTGAGTTTTCTTTTCTCTGAATTCATGCTTAACAGCTAAAAAAATAAAATAAACATACTAATTAATAATATATCAAATGTTTCAAAAACCTTCTAAATTTAAAAAACCAATTAAGGTATGCAACTTCAGCTTTAGAAAAATCTAGTAAGTGAAAAAAAAAAACATAAATATCACAGGGAAAGAATTAGTCATTAGTAATATTTGCTTTTTATTTAAAATAAAATTTGAAATATAGTTTGATTAATCTGACTTAACCAATCATTTTATTGTTAAAACTATTTTCATTTTATGTTTATTACTGTACAAATACATTTTTTGTTGATTCAATGCATGTTTTCTTTTCATATCTGGTTGTAATATTATTTTTTTAACATACAATCACCTATCAATTCAGCAAAATACTCACAAGTACTTACGTAAATAAATTATGTAAAGAATATTATTATTCAGTATTTATTTCATAAATAGAAATGATCTTTTAGTTGTGTAAAGTGAACTAAACTTAATGTTACCAGCAATAGCTGTAGCAATAGCAATAGCAGTAAGTAACAAAATTTAAATCTTTTCTATTGTGACAGAATTAACTTACATGTAACATTGATTGTTTAGATAATTGTCTGAAACAAAAAACCTAGTAATCAAGAAAACAATTATATTTATTTTTTATTATAAATTCACTCTGTTTTCCTCTTAAAAGTTTTTGAACCATCTCAATTAAATTGTTGAGAATTAATTCTATTAATTTTATCCAACACCTCCTTTAGTAGGTCTCCTACTGACTCCTTTAGTAGGTCTCTGATGCAGTTTAATACATGAATACCTTTCTGCAAATACCCTTTATAATAAGTTCTTGTCCTGGATTTAATCTTAAAGACGTTTCAAAGCATTTGTTAAACAGCTCTATTGGCATGGAGTGAGTGCAAATTCACCTCATCAATTTGTTCATAGGGTCACTGTATCATCGCTTCTCTATTGTAAGCACAGAATGTTTATTACATTCTATGTGATATCAGACAAACAGTGAAATAATAGAACAATATCTTCACATGTAATTATAATCTAATGTCCAAATTCTATGAGAATAGTTATTCTCATAAGACAGTTAGCAGCTGATTATGAAGAACTTCATTTTCTTTCTTGAGTGAATATTGATCATTTTCCTGTAACACCTCTTTATACATCCAAACAGTAAATTTGATTATTCAGTTTTTTAGAGTGGGCTATTTTGTACATGCAAGCCAGAGCCAGGTTTCTATGCACTAGTAAGTAATCCAGTAATATGAAGATTGTATTTGATGCCAGTTTAGAGGTATGAAAACTTAAGATCAGTTGAATTGTATTTATGCTATACAAATTATGTGACTAGTATTATTATTCTGCTAGGGTAAAGCTGTTTACCATTCATTTTAGTATTTATTTTCTTTATTGTATTAGCTTACTCCAACTTTTCAAATGGTAATCATTTTAATTTCTTTGGAACCTATAGAAAATAATTTGAATGAAATGCTTCAGGAAGAACCAAACAAATTGACTGTTCTTACAGGTGCATCTGGAAATCTTCTACCACTTTCACTGTAAGAATACCACCAAAGAACTGGAATAAATCAAACCCTATTTTCTGGAAAAGAAGTATAAAAAGAAACAAACTAAAGAGAGTTGCCTATTCAAAAACTTAAGGTAAAAATATTTCTGCTAAGGCTATTATATCTCTTTGTTGTTTGAAATGTGATAACCACAACTGTAAAAATTTAATTCTTAAGATGGAAGAATAAACATTTGAAAAAAGATTTACAGTTTAGATAGTTTACCATACATAGTGTAGCATCCAGTTATTGTAAATAATGTAACTGTTGCTTTTCAAAAAAAAGAACTAAAGAAACCTACAAAACTTTGTTCTTTAACATAGGAGACTAAATATAATGCGTGTATATGGAATTACTTCTTCAACAAATTAAATATCCCTGAAGGTTCTGTTAGAAATATGTTGTACAGTTTATATGAAGAGGATAATAAGAAAATTTTCCTTAAGAATGTAAATTTTGAAAAGTGCAAACAAATATTTAGAGAATGCAAATTAACTTTTCATAACCCAACATTGTTTTTGAAAAAGTGTTTGAAGCTTATAAAAATGAGAAGTACATGAGGACAAAACAAATTGATACTACTCATTTAGAGTAAAAGGGACGATTTTCCACCAAAGAAACGAAACGGTTTAAAATGTATTATGTAATGCGCGAATATGGGTAGTAAGGGAATACAAACATATTCCAACAGACATATAAAAGCATCGTATAATTTTGTCACATATTCTCTACGTATATTTTTATTTTTTTTTTATTAGATTAGTAAATCATCAAATTTACGAGATTAATGTTTCAGGTAGAACCAAAATACTACTGTCTATCATTTACAGGAAAATATGATATGAAAATAACAAAACAATTATTACTACTACTTCACTTGCACAGTTAGAAGAAATATGCTTTACAATGTATTTTAATGTTTTGTTGGTCAACCTGCCCAATCAAGTAAACTGATATGTCTGACTGCGCCGGTGGTTGTCTGTAGTGCAGTGACGGTGTTACTCGTATAATCTAGTTCGTGCTCCGTTGACTTTTGTCGCGCCGTTTAACTGTCATTATGCCTAATATAATAAATGAAATAAAGTTAGATTTTAAAGACGTTTTACTGAGACCTAAAAGAAGTACACTTCGCAGTAGAGCTGATGTAAGTATTAATTGATTATATATTAATTACTTTTTGAAAATATTTCATATTTTCTGTCGGATTGTAATCATTTTTATATATTGTAGGTCAATTTATTTCGAGAAATCACCTTTAAAAACTCGAAGAAAACGTACAAGGGTATCCCATTAATTGCATCTAATATGGATACCGTAGGAACATTTGAAATGGCTAAAGCACTTGCCAAGGTTAGTGTCATAGTGTAGTTTAAATTATAGTTTAGGTGGTAGAATCTCGTAAATTTGGATGGTTTTCAAACGTGCCAAGGTTTTCGTCAGATAGTTTTATTTGGATTATATTTTATAATATATGCATTGTTCATGTTGTAATTTTTTTTTAACTGTACTCGGCAGATGGAACCATTATCTCATTTTATATATATTTTTCATTATAAGGCATATTATTAGTCTTTAGTAATGGTTGTACCTAATTAAACATAATTATTAAAACAATACCATTGTCACTTATTTTACATTGTGTTTCATATATTTTATTTTATTTATATTATAATTTATTACATACAGATTGGTTCTTAGTATTAATCATTTTTATTTCTACTCTTTGCCAACTGACATAGTTTTAAAATTATGGTATTAACTATAGACAACTGCTATGTATTAAAATATATTTAATTAATAAACAAATTTAAGTAAGCAACAAAATTTACAAATGAAAATAGAACAAGCAATATATATTATAAGTATTGATATTTATAATTTACTTACAATTTCTTGATTGTAGATGTTTGAATGTTTAAAAATTAAAGCTTTTATGAAGTACATTTTCTTGTATTTCTATCACATCAATTTTTGATATAAATTCAACCTATGAATTCAGATTGAAAAATTTTCCATAAATTGAATTTAAGTTTTATTGTTTTAGTATTATTGTAAGTCAGTCTGTTTGCCCTTTCAAAAAAAAATGTTTTCTCTTCTATCAGAAGTATCTAATTGATTTTCACATTAGAAAAAATCAGATATGATTAATACTAATATTAGAGATTGTAATTTCAACTAAAATTAACGTAATTGAATTTGTGGTTATTTTTCACCCATATTTGCATAAATATTTATTTAGTAACAATTTTATTAACATTTTCAAAAAAATAAATATTCACATTTGAAAATCATATTAATAGAATGTACACACTCTTTTAAAAAAACATTTTAAAATATAAACTTCAAAATTTATATTCTCATTCTGCCATTTGTTCAGAGGATTTCCCCAGATCTGAAGTGGATGTATTGGCACATTGTGCTAATACCCATTAAAATGAAAGTAATTGTAATACGCAGTTATAATGAAGAAGCTAATCTGTTTCGTCTTTGTTTATTTATTTTCATAATTAAATTAGGGTTAAGAAACTTTATTATTCCTGAAGTGATAAATATTTTAGTTATTTAACTTCATTTCATACTAAAAAAATTATCTTATCACAATAGTACATTACTTTTATATTGACGGGACAGTTTTTTTTCTCTTTATTAATGTTAAAGGTTATACGCGTTATTCATATGTTTTGTTTCATTAGCTCATTATTTTATTAATTGCAAAAATGCATAGTAGCTGCTTTTTTATTTTAATTACTGCTTGCTTAATGAATTTTATGGTTAAGTTAGTTAAGTTCATGATACAAAATGTAAATTATTATTTAATTACCTTAAATATTGAAACACTCCCGATCTCCATGTATGATAATCTTTTAGATGGGATATATGTGTTGCTAATAATCTAAAATTCATTTAATGGATTATACAAAAGATGTTGGCAATTACTGTTCAAAAATTTGTTCTAATATAATAAGGTATGCTAAACACTTAATGTAATAAAATAATAGAACACTCAACAACTAATGTGCATTTTGTTTATTAAACAGTCACAGGATGTCTTAACACTTGGAAAAACCTGGACTATTTAAAAAAAATTATTCCTGGCTGGGAAACCCTGGAATTGTATGAAAATTTTTATGAGAGATTTTAGGTTACATTAGAGTGAAAAAAGAATTTCAGAAGAATGTGACTGATATGTAACTTATTACTGTTTTCAGAAAGAAACAAATAGAATGTAGTAAGGGCCCAGTTCTTTAAAGAAGTGGGTTCTTTGTACTGCTTTATTTCAGAATAGGATTATTACAAAATTTCTGATGCCCTTATAATTAAATCTTTTACCACTAATCTGGGTCATTGAGATATAATAAAATTTAAATTAAATATATTTTTGCCAAATTATCAATTCTTATTAAAAAACTCATTTATTGGTTTGACTTCAATAAAAGTATTACTTAAGTAATACTTCAGCGAGCCTTACAGTCAATTGCCACAAAAAATGTTCATAGAAGATTAAATTAAAAAAAAATTTCCCTGAAAGTTTATTATTTTTTCTGTAAAAATTTGAAATTATGCAGGAATTTTCACAGATTGTGTTAGGCACCCTGGACCTCAGTAGCAGTTACAAGAGAATAATCAAAAAATAAGAAAATATATAAAAACAAAATATAAAAGAAATAATAACTAAGTAAGAAAAATTTAGGCAAACCAACTGGAAGGCTGTCATTTATAAAATGAATAGAAAAAGTTTTCCATTCTTGAGTTGTACTCAATGTAAATTTTTTGTGATCGTAGTTATCAGAAAAAAAGATTTTTTTACAATACTAATATCTTCACTTCTACCAAGTCCAGGAAAAGCTGAGAAAAACAAATATAAATATTTTCCCTATAAATTAATTATATTGTATACATACATTCTAAATAGTAATTTCTTTATACTTAGATTTAATTTTATCTTATAACTGATAGAATGTTAAAAATTAATTAAAACAAGCCTTTGTAGAACTGAGAATATGATAATCAAATCATGATGAACATGTCAAACACTGTTGGTTATTTTGAAAACACAAAATATTAATTATTTACAAAATATTATTTCAAAACACATTTTTTTATGACAACCAGAAACCATGATACAGCAGAGTGCACGTAAAAAGATTTTTTTTTTAAATTTAGATTAATTTTAGTTAATGTTAATTATCTATTAAACTAGTTAAATGTTTTCTAATTTGAAGATGAATGTTTTCTATTCAAACCTCACAGAATCAATTTCTGGATAGTATATTTTGTAATTATTATAAATTATTGGTACCAAACTAATTTTTTACTTCTAAGTCTTAAGTAGTATTAATATTAGATTATTGTTTTTTATCTTTTGATGAGTTTTTAATTACAATTTTTAGAATAATGTGTGTGCTATATAGTTTTTGAGAAATTTCATAACATAATTGGTAGAAGAACAATTTGGATATTATTTTTATTTTGTTTTTGGCTGTTAAACATAGCATTTTAAAAAGTGGCATATATGTATATATATGCCACTTATAAAAACTTATTCAGTTTTTTCTTTTTATTTGTTTTCAAATATCAGATGCTATAGACAATTATCTTAGTATTTTTCACTTTCCATTATTTGTTGGCATATTGATTGTCAAAGGATAAATACAACTGGTAATAATGATTTATTGTGTGTAGATGATTTGGTGATTATTAATTTAGCTGATGAGGAATCGCTAATAAACTTATGTCAGCTCAACACTGCTTTGATAATATAATTGTTTAGTCTGAAAACTATTGTTGTTCCATTTAGAAACAATGGAGAAATAAGAAATATAAGCCTATGTATTATAATAACAAAGAAAAATTTAATTAATCTTCCTCTGGAAAATTTTCAGTAACTACAGATAAACTTGTTAAAAGAGTAAAATTAGCATTTGGTAAAATTTCCAGACGTTTTAATTAAGTCAGATTCATGGATTATAAAAATAAAATTGTTTAATGCTTTGTACTTAAAATTTGTGTTAAATTTAGATTCAATGCTGATGTACATTCCTGAAATCTAGGCTTCAGTGTATTATCACAAGATTAATAGTCTACTGAATTTGTTAAATTTATTTATATCAGTTCAGAGTACTGTAAATTTTATGGTTCAGCTGGAAATAGTAGTGGATCAAGTAGGTTGGGAAAAATTGGAATGAATGTTAAAATGAGATGTGAAATTAAAATGTATAAAATTGGACAAGTTAACAGGACTATGTTTGCTTTTGGTAGGTAGGTAATAATAGTCATTACAATATGAGTTAAAAACTTAACTAATTTTTTAGGAGCTAAATTTGTTTTTAATAATAATTTTGTTGTCTTGAAAAATAAACATCTACTATTGTTGAAAAAGTTAAAAGAGATAATATTTAAAACAATATAGATTTCATTATTCATTCAAGTTGTAGCTTGTTTTTAAATATAAATATAAGCTCCCTTAGTGAGAAGGAATCATACTTTCAATACTGAATCAATATATTCAAGCAGATAATTCAGGGCCAATTGAGATCAAGCTATTTCACTGGGGATTGGATATTGTTCTTTAAAAGAAATGTATACAATTTTTTTAAATGATTTTACATGTAACACACAACTTGAATACACTCATTAACATCCTTTATTTTCTTCTGGTTTGTTCTTTGTTTGATTGTCTTTAGAAGTGTATTCACAGTTCAGTAAGATTAAGCTACTTCAGATAGAACCTTTACAGAAATTACTTATTGTTATTTATGTTAATTTATATTATTTTATAACTACAGTGATGAAAATGATAGGCTTCAGTTTTATACACTAATTTATATTTACTTACTGTATACTTGTTAGATTTTTTTTTAAGTTGTAAGTTTGGCTTTTATTTAGGAATGTGTTTATTAATTATATTTCTGTCAATCTTTATATGAGAATTTACCCAAAACAATTAAAATGTAATAAAATAAAATAAACAGTTATTTATTAAGGAGTAAATAAATTGTAAATAAAAATGACAACTCACTGTTGGAGTCGTATCAATTGTACTAGTAGCCAGGTGGAGGATTGTTCTCTCATTCTAGCTTCTTTGATTATGTTTACTTATTAATTTCCCTTGATTTTTCTGCCCTCTCCATCATTGGAATCTTTATCCTCATCTTCCTTCAAGTTGCTGTTAGTTCAAAAGATCTTCATTTGGTGTTTTTTCTTTACAACTTTTAGCTAGCTAATGTTTTACTTCTAGACAGCATTACAGATTTTGTTGGTGATGTTAAATTATTTCCCTGATACCTGGTATACGCGTATTTTTAAGTATTACCCAATTCATCACCTATAGAGGAGTCTGATGGGAAATAAACTATTATTCCCTGATACAATATTTAACATAGAAGATTTCTATTTACATCATTAGTAGAAAATGGTAATTTTCCTACGAAGATGATTTGTTGAAAAGAATAGCTTTGTTATTGTTTTCCCTTGATATTTGATCAAACTAAAATTGCCTCCCTTGATTTTGTCTGTTATAAAGTACCATATATTCAATGTGTGGATGTTGTAGAATTACTACAAACAATTTTTTTTAGCAAATTAAGGGGGGAAAATATACATAAAAGGTTTTTAAAAATTTTCCCTGTAATAAATGAAGCTAAGTCAAATGTAAACTGGTCTTTCATCTTCATAACTCACATACAAATATGAGTGGGCTGGCATAGAGGGATGTTGATGGTTAAGAGAGGGGATGGACACCAGCCACATTGCCATTGAAAAATAGGATGTCAAACTGTCCTAAATTTTTACTAGCCTGTGTTTGCGTTTTAGCATATTATGTCAAGTATCCAGTTCTATGACTGGACCTGAAGCAGCAAATTTTAAAGAACTCTTGAACTGTAAAAAATGAGTCTCAATAGGCGTTCAAGGATAAGTGTGACAGATTATAACCTTTGATAGATCCTTGTTCTCATTGAAGACAATTGGCACCTTACAGTTGATAAAAATCAGAAGTGTGTGTTAATTATGGAAGTGGCCATTCCATTACCACAAAACACCTTGGGTTCCTCAAAATCTGTGCCAGTTAATTTCAAAGACTTTCCAACCAAAAATCGAAAACAGGCTTGACAGGAAATTTCTCAAAGGCTCCAGAATCAATTTCAACATGAAGGAAATAATTTTTTGCTTTGAATAGTCAAATGTCACGAGACATGGATCCATCCACTACATTCCCATGTCGAAATCAATGAATATGGAATGGCCTAGGAATGGAGAACCTTGCCCTGAAAGGTTGAAAATGCACCCATCAGCCGGAAAAAACCTCATAAATGTCTTTTGAGACTGGGAAAGTGCATTACATGCTGATTATCTCCACAAATGTTTATTGTGAATTCTGCATATTACTGCCAGCTCTTGGACAAAGTGAAAGATGCCTACAGGAAGAAAAGAAGCTGACAGTCATTCAGTGAGGTTTCTGTTTAAAAATGCTAGAAACACAGTACTTTGGAAAAACTGTATGAAATTGTTTGGGAAACCTAAGAGCATCCCTTGTAAGTCCAATTTTTCCTCTGTGATTTTTTCTTGTTTTGGCCTTTGATGGAGGCACTAGTACACTGATTTCAGAGTGCCAAAAAAGTAAAGATTTCCTGCACAATTAGCTTGTGACATGTCCTGGGACTTTTTATGACTTTTATGATCCATAAGCTGTCCACACATTGGTAAAATTATGTAGAACTTCAGGGAGACCACTAAAAAAGCAATAAATAAAATATTTAAAACAACACTTTGATCTATATTTGACTATTCTGACTACATTCTGAAATTGATAGAAAATTTGGGAAACTAACTCAGTTGTTGATAATTATAATCTTAAATAATTAATGAGACACAGTTTTCCTCCCTCTCTCTCTCTCTCTCTCTTTGTGTGTGTGTGTGTGTGAGCGCACGCATATATAATTTACATGCAAACAAAACATTTACATATATAAATATTATATTTAAATAAAATTATAAATATTTTTAATTAAGTTGTGTGTGTAAGCCGTGCATCAGAAAAAAGCCACAGGAATTTCAGAGGAAATTGTGTGACAGGAAATTCATACAATTGTGTTGTCAGCTTTTTTAAGGTCTTTGAAAGATTTTTTAAAAATGTCCATGTGTGTGCATGTGCAAGACTGCATGGACACATACTTGCACATGTCTTTTCATTTATTTGTCTGTTTATTTTTACTTTCCTGACTAGCATTATAGCAGAGATATAGCTTTAGAAGGGAAAGTATTGTAATCGGTCCAATTTGGGCATATGCGGTTTTCATCAGATCTTTATGTTTTGATACCTAACGTACCCAAAAACAATGTGGAAATTTTCCAGATGTTTGTATGTACATGTATATGTTCAGTGTCACCTAAATCACCTTATATCTCTTGAACTACTGGACCGATTTTAACCAAACTTGACCAGATTACTTCTATATATGGGGCATTGATACCATTAAATTTTCAACTTAAAAGGACAAGGTTTTTTAAGGTCTTTGAAAGATTTTTTTTAAATATCCATGTATTATAAGTGTCAAGAAGTACTATGAATGTAGTTCTGAAAATAATACTTTTTGTCAGTTTTTTATTCTAAAGCTGGATATTTGTTTTATTACTGTAATTTATTAGCTTTATTTTGTTAACTGATTTTAATAATCACATTTCACGTCATTATTATTTAACTTCTAATTTTTTTCTCTTTAAATCATGTCTAATTATATAATTATGTATAATAATTATATGTCACATTTAAGTATTATATATTTTGTTGTTTAATTTGTTTCTATGATTTAAAGCATATTATTATCATCAATTTCTTATAAAATTGTCTATTATTACTCAGTCTAATTACCTTAATTATGTACAGTATAATTTTATAGTTTAATTTGCTTGTATGATTTAAAGCATTTGTGTTATTTTATTATTTATGGTTTTTGTTTGTTTATAATCCATTATTTTGAATTTTAATGTTTTTATCAATATCTATTTATTGAAGGACTTTCATAACATATATTATAAAGTACAGTAAAACTTTAATAAATTAACTTCCATTTTTTGAAGTTTTTGTATCATTTCTGGAGATGTCTATAGCTGAAGGTCTTTCAGCCATTTATTTTTGCATTAGTTATGAATAATATTAGTCTTGCTAACATTGTATACTCTCTGATATTTGTGTTGAAGTGATAATATCTGTCTTTCAGCCAGAAGGTTCTTGCTTTGATTCCCTTAGAGGCAATGTATTTTTTGAGTACCGCAGAATTCACTCATAAGTAAACATATGAATTACCAAATGCTTATCACAGTTAATGTTCAATTATTCAGCCATATTTGCATTAATTAGCATAGATTTCATGTAGATTTCAAATTAACATTTATTATCCCCATTTAAAATTAAAATGTCTTCATTAAGAGGGTTTCAAAGGAAATGTGATTTCATGTAAACACTAATTTTCATAGATGTTTGTACATGACATTTGATTGCCTGTTACAAGTTGACAAGGTGAAGTCCATATTTGTGGAGGACTACATCACTGTTGTTTTGTTTGGCTATTGACACAGATGGAAATATAACACAGCAGTTACAGTCTGGGCTTAGTCCTACTGTAAAAGTGACATGCTTGTCAATCCATTCTAAAGAAGATATGTTGTCCATTTAAAATAGGTTACTGTATTTTTTGGAACCTGTAATTTCTTTCTGATTATGGTATCACAATTAAAAAAAACCCTTTCACCACGCTGGAAGGTGGAGGTAGATTTTACCAGTGCTAAGTAGGTGTTAAAAAAGATTTCCACCTTAAAGTTAAGAAAAACTTCAAATTTACTCAATATGGCAGTGGTTGCATATGCAAAAAGTTTCACATGTTTAACATACAACAAGCCCCATCTTACAATTCCAGCAAAATTTTTATCATCCCTTGCCGTAAGGGTTGGTCATATCAAAAATTATTTCAAACAACAGTTTTAGGTAATGTTTAGAGGACTAACAACTACTTTAAATCGATTTGATGCTGTGCCTATTAAGGGAGATATGATTTTTTTGTCTTCAAAACCACATTTTTTCCACCCCCTGGGCCAGTGGTTGGTGATATAAAAAGCTTTATTTAGATAAGTTTTAGGCCTTTATCCAAAGAATAATAGGAACTTTAAATGAGTTTAATATTTTACGTAATAAGAAAGTTATAGTGATATTTTGTTTTTTCGAAAAAGCCCCCCCATTTCCACCTCCATTGTTCGATTTTGCACATTAACAAACTTGACCAAGATTTTGGGTCGTTATATTTTATATATCAATTTGAAAATGATTGGTGTAAAATTATGGCAGTTTTCGTGTTCACAGGAAAGTGAAGTATATATATATATATATATATATAAACATTTGAACTGACTGTAGTTTTGGAATCTGGGGGATGTGAAACATGAAGATATGTCAAAATTTTCCAGAATTTGAATCATGGTACCCATTACAATAGATAGATTTTTTTTTAAAATCTACCTAATATTAATTTAAATTACTGTATTCATAAATGAAATAAATTTAACCTGCAGTTATTAATTATCATAGTTTACAGCATTATATTGAAAGCTAGCAATAATTTGGACATATAGGCCTATGGAATGGCAACAATTTGGATATAGCTGTGGAATAAAAAATAAAATTATATTTTTATATTAATTTGCTAAATAAATAAACGATCTATACTACCTTAATACAGTCAACCAGTTTCGTATACATTTCCATAGAACTATCTTCTCTGATAGGCCAATAGTCCTCGATTTCTGAGCTTGACTCAGTTTCACTTCCACCGGAATTAATTTACAATTTGTCTTCATTACCAATCTCATGTCTCATCATCATCCATCTCTATATTTATAAGTATGCTTTTAATGGCATCTTCCATTAATGCAGTACTGCAATGTTTTCCAGTAAGAATCCATTATCTCCTGAACTCTCGACACTTGATCTTTTCCAGTCTTCTATAGTACTTGATGAAGTTGCATCTAATTTAACAGCTCTCTGTTCTGTTAACGCCATGTGGCACTTATTGCAGCCTCAAATTTTTTTTTTAAGTAGATTCAAAATAATTTCAATAGGATAAAAAAATGAGTGATAAGGTGGCAATCTAAGCTCTGTAATTCCTTTGTTATTTAGTATTTCGTCTAATTCACATTGTGGTTCTGGGTGGTGTAGTTTGGCAATTTGTAAAAGTTCTTTTTTGGTTAGATCTGTGTCCTAGTTAATTGTATTTTTTTGGAGTCACTGTTTAATATCTTTTTTCAATGGAATTGCATAACAGAGGTTTATTTTTTTGCTTACTATGGTAGGTGCATTATCTATGAGTAAAATAAAATTTGTCGATAGTCCTGGGATAACTTGCTTTTCAATAAACTTCAAAAATTTTTCATTGTTCATGTCATTATGCAATTCATCTGTTTCACTCTTGTAATACATTATAAAAGCACCATCTATGAATCCCATGTCACTATCCACATGAGCCATAATTAAACGGTCACTGGTACTACTATTAACAAAAACACCTGATGCATCACTTTGCCAGCACTTTTTTACCCTATAATGTGTGTCTACCCAAGTTTCATCTTAAATATATCAGAAGTTGCATTTTTTCTCAGATATCTAAGAAAAAAATGCATGTTTTACAATTACAGTCATCTTACACAAAATCAACCTATTGTTTTTGAATTGAAAACCCATACATTTAATAATTTTCCTAGTGTTACTAGAAGCGGTAAAATTTAGTTCTTCTCGGCAAAAATTATGTATTTTTTGTATAATATATACAAAAATTACGCAATTTTTGAATTCATAATATTTAAGAAATTATCATCTAATAACACACCTGTATAAATCATCTATTTTATATTTATTATGAGGATTATATTTATTTTTTTGTTTGGTGTTTGAATTTGAGAACCATTAGCGTCTGCTGTATCCAATTTTCCTGATGTCAATTTCTGTAGACCAATAAGCCCGATGGAAGAAGAGATGTAGGAGACCAAGGTGTCAGAACAGGCTAATCAAGCCTAAACCATGAAGAGGAAGAAAAGGATTGATTAAAATAGTTAGACTAGTGAGAGCTGTTGGTAAGAGGTATATAGAGACAAAAGAATGAATGAAGAATTGACAGTGACATTAGAAACAATGAATGAAGAATGAATTTTATATATATATGGGGGAAAACATTCAATTTTACAAATTGGATAAATTAATGAGATATTAAAAAGTCAGAGAGTAGAAGGAGCAATAAAAAGGATGGAAAAGAGTAAAGATTATTCATTAAAAAAAAACAAAATGGGAGCTACCAAGATCTTAGAAATTTAGCTTAGAATACATGAGATAAACATGGTGCAAAGGCCTGTTTGATGGCAATAGTCTTGTGATATTATTTTAATTAACCTTAAATCCTTTATAAATTTGGTTAGATGGTTCCAATACATCATCATATGTAATTGTTTTAGTTTGAAATTTATTTTTTTTATTCTGTGTTCATCTAGATATTACACAAGATTTTTGTTTAATCAATTTTCCATGAAAGCAAAGTAAGAGGACTAGTGGGCCTATAATTGTGAATAACATTTTTGTCACCTCCCCTATTCTGTGTAGCTGTTTAGTTATAAATAGCCAAAGGAAATAAGCGTGTTGAACAAATGGCCATTCAGTAATTCCTCATCTATTTATCCATCCATCTTCCTTCAGGTTGAATATTCAAAGTTCTCTAATGGGAAGGTAATAATGCGGCAGTGAAAATTGGCTGCTTTTCTTTAGTCAGTTAATGGCTGTAATTAATTTTTTCCAACAGCGCAATATTTTCCCCAAATATATCCAAGTATTTAGTTTTGTGATGCTTTGTTAAAATAGTCCAGTGATATGATCACTATAAATTCTTGCTCAAACATTTAGAGTTTGTGGATGCTTATTGTGATCTTACTGAAACAAGTAAGGGTAATTTGATCATGAGCAAATATGAAAGATGATTAACTCAACGATGAGTAAACAATTTATGGCGCTTGCACATTACAAATAACCATTGAAATATCAAACAATCATATTTCGCATAGTTTCACAAAATTATAGCCTCTATCTGAATATCTTCAATTCATTATCTTGAAGTAATCATGTTTTTATAAGGGTGAAAATTAATGTATGTATTTAGTGTACTGACCCAGTGTAATTTCAACTGAAATTTTATGCAATTGATTGGTGTCAATCTATCATAAATCTACACAATAAGGATATAACTTTTTCCAAGAATGAAAACAATAATTAATTGCACCGATGTTTTGTTTTTAAATAGGCTTTTATGGTACTTATTAATATTTATGATTTTGTAGCCACTCTCCCTGCAGTCCCCCAAAAACCAAGGAGGTTAGATACAAGATAGCTATTATAATCTAAACAGTGGCTGAAAATGAAAAATAAAATTTTTCATTTTCAGCCATTAAGAATGTAGTGGGGACTCTTTGAATACGCTGTATACATGTATTTAAAATTTATTTTCTAATTATTGATTTGATATTCTACTTGATTATCTTTAACAGTTTTGTTTGTTTTCTTTTGCTGAAAGAAAATAATGTCTTAACTTTTAGTTGTGTAGTTTATTTCAAAATGTTACATATCTAGTACCACTCAGACAATTGAAATGAATCATCTGTTAAATATTTCATAAAAATCAGTGGTATCATTTTGAAGTGAAAAGAGCATACCAAAACACCTTACCCTTCTGATGTAGTTAGCCAAAAATTTCTCGGCTACTGAAAAACAAGGGATTTGTTTTTAAAACAAAAATTAATGTTAACCTTTTTAATACTTAATTACTAATGAAAATGAAAACGTTTCCTAATTTTTATTTTGTATTTTCTTCTTGTTTCATTGTAATTTTTTTTTTTTAGTTAATTACATTTTAACAGATTATATTACTGTTTTCATTTGGATCAAATTGATTTTATGTTTAGTTTAAAATTAGTTATAGCCTTCTCCAATATTTAAGAAAATAAGTTGGATTTTTAAAATTCTGCTGTTAACTAATTTAGATATGTTTGTACTCATTTAAAATAAAAACAACTAAATAATGTAGAATTTTATTCAAACTGAATAGTTTTGAAAATCAGTATTTACAACGGTTAAAATAACCATTAAACATCTATTACCATAATCTCCAAGTGCTTTATTACTTAGTTCACCACGTGGTGCAAGTGCATACTAAAAGTACACATGTGATTTTGGGGCTATGAAAATAAAATAAAAAAAAGACTGATGACTCCCTTGTGCTTGGGGGGCCCGGGGTCACAGCTGGATAACCTCTAGTAGCAAGGGACAATAAGACACCGCCAAAAAATAAAAAGGCTAAAGATTATCAAACTCGGTGAGCTGACCTGCTGTGCCAGTGGATGTGGAGGGGAACTAGAAGTAAAAGGACACTCCCCTGGGTAAAGTTATACTGAAGTGTTAATCCAACCCAGGGGTGTAGGTGAAAAAAGGTGTAAAAAAAACGTACATATGGTTTGGTTAAATTTATAACTTAAATTTCTAAGGTTTTGAAAAAATAGTATTTTTCACCAGGTAACTGAATAAATGAATTTTTCAATTCAAATTTATTTCTATTTTGTTTTATCTAGATTTTGTTGTATATTGAAATTGGACATAGGCTTAACACTTGTCTTTGTGTGTAAAAGTAGACAGTTCAATGCCTGCCCAACACCAGTTGTATTTTAATGTTAATGACCGTTCAGTACTGTCTCACGCTTACTATTCTCTTGTTGAGTTCTGATTAATAAACATTTTGGTTTGGCTATCCAGAAAAATGTAAAGCTACAGTTATATACTCATTTTCAAACAAGGGATACACGTGTCTATTAATCAAGAAACCCATTAAGATGAATATCTGAAGATTTCCAGAATGTATTATAACATATCACTTAATCACCAGCTCAATCAAGAGTTTAAAAATCAGAGTCAAATTGTAACTCAAATTTTTCAGTTTAGTTCATCACTTTCTAAAATTCTTTGGTTGTGTTTTCAGTCCCTTTTTCAGAAAGATCGCTGATGCAGTTTGATTACAATGTGATTACCTCCATTCTCTATTTCCAGCCAAACCTTTGAGTTTCTGTTAGTTTCCATTTCCTCTTAGATCATCCATCTAAATCTTTCTTCTTTTGCAGACTCTCATCTGTTTTACTGATCATTCTAGCACTATTGTTATGATAAGCCCCAGGAGTTTACCTTTCTGAATTGTTTTGATAATGAGACATTGTGGTGAAAATTAAATTTTCCAATTTTATATTTTTTGACAATTCTTGATTTCTCATTGAGGTAAATTTATTGCAATTATATTTTCACAACCGACTGACTAATTAATTTTTATTGTAAGATAGAATAATATTCATAATTACAGTTTGTAATATTTGATGTAATTGGAAATATATATATATATATAGTGGGCGTCGATTCTATGGTCATTAGTTCTTGTTACAAACTAAAACTTTCCTACCTTCATGAAAATAATTGACTAGGTCAAAAAGTCAGTATTGTCAAGCAGATATCAAGAAAAACAGATGTCATAAAACCCTAGAAAAAGCACGAGATGATAAAGGTCTATACGGCCCTTCTAATTTAAAATATGCAATCTTTTCCTATAGCGATGTCAATACTATCAAAGCGGGTGTAAAAAGTCCGCAGTTTGTTCTAAACACAAAACACAGATAAAAAGTACGTCAGTAAGTAATCATGTTAAAAAAAAAATCATAGTCGCTTCAACAAATCGCTTATCCTAAGAAACTTGATAATTTTCTTTTCTCTTTTTTCGTTACATCATAAATCGAATGTCACTTCACAGGTTAGTTTTTGCCTCATTCTTAGTTCTCTATGTAACTAGCACTCTTCTATTATATATTTCACTGTGAGGTATGTGTCACAGCTTTCACTTAATATCATCTAGTCTAACTAAAGTAATGTCGACTTCTTTGCCATTTTCCGCTTGTTTGGCTGGTTTATCAGCTACTTCGTTACCAGGAATATCGATGTGCCAGTGTTCATATTAAGATGTATTGTTTATCGTTATCTTTGACATTTTTAATTCCTGTTAACATGTCTTGAACAAGTACGTCATGCGTGAGCCCATTCTTTAAAGCAGTGATCAAATTAAGGAATCTGAGCAAAGAAGCACTCTCTCTTTGTTGTTATGTAATACAAAATGAAGAGCTTGTTAAGTAGCGTAGACACTGGTTATTGTGGATAGGCCGCAGAAGTGGGATTCGCAATATATTGTACGACTAAAGAGCTTTTAAGCCGTTCCATCGGTAAATATATGGGTCTAATTTTTATTTCAAAAATCAGTCGTCAAAAAGCATTTTGAATATAAACGTAGAGTAATCCCTGTTCTATCTTCAAGTCAGTCTCCATCGTTGTAATTAACCACAGTGGGGCTTCTCTTTTGTAAACTGGCAAATCAATACCATAATTTCCACAGATCTCCATTTTTCTTATCGCAATAGGTCTGGAAAAAGAGGGTCTGTTTTGATACCGTTCAGCCAAACTATGTTTAAAAAGGAAACGAAATTTATATTCTTAGGAAAACCAAGACATCAGCCGCATATCTTAGTGAAGTAGATTCGCTTCTGTAATTCAACGGCGTAACTCCAGCTTCTGATAAAATACTTTCAATTGGGATTGTAGAGAAAGTTCCTGTAGCAAGCCTGTTTCCTGTATTATGGATCACATCAAAATTCTTTAGATGATACTTTTTGTCAGACTCATACGCTATTGATCCGTAATCTATTCTACATTGGACCAGTGCTTTGTAAAGTTTCAATTATACTTCTTTATCAGAGCCTCAGTTCAAGTTTGACAGATACTTGATAACATTTAGGGCTTTCTGACACTTGAAAGGCTTTCTCCATGAAAGGTATCTGTCCAAATTGAGATGTAACAAACTTTCTTTATATCCAATAATACTATTATTCATTATCAAAACTGGACTTCTGTAAGCCGACCTTTTCCTAGTGAAGTGCACACAACATGTCTTGGATGAAAATCGGAATCCATTCATATTTGCTACTTCAACGAGCTTCTTAATAGCTTTCTGTAGCTTGTATTTAACCACTGCAATTTAACTGCTGGCGTAGAATATCGCAAGGTCATCCAGATATAAACTTCTTCCAATATCGGATGGTTTAGCGGTAATAAGGTTGTTCACTGCGATTGTGAACAAGGTTCCGCTAAGGGGCGATCCTTGAGGTACACCATTTTCTAACTTCCTGAGCGGCAAATATTGATTTCCAATTCTGACGCAAAAGTTTCTTTCGTCCAATCTTATAATTAATTGTTTTAAGATGCTGTATCTACAATTCATATCAAAAGCTTTTTCTAAATTAAAAAAAAAAACCGCAACGCAATGTTTGTTATTCAAAAAGCTATTTAATGTAACATTTTCATTATTAAACATTTGGAATAAAACTTACGATGCCCCGTTTGATGGGATGAAATCCACTCTTCGTTTCCTTTCACCCACATGAGTCGATTATTTATCATACGCTCTAAAATTTTTCCCAGTACGCAAGTAAGCGATATAGATCGGTAGCTCCGTGCGTCCAAGGGATTTTTCCCTTTTTTTAATACTTATAATCTCTTTTTTTCCATGATCGTTGATATATTCCAAAATTCAATTGATTAAAGAGTTCTAATATTTTCTTCCTTGCATTGTCATTTAGCATTCTGTTCATTTCATATCGGATGTTGTCTGGACCAGCGGCAGTTGTTTGCTGTCTTACTCAGAGCGTAATTGAATTCTTCCTCAGTAAAATGTTCATGATAGTACAAATTGCTCTGAGTATGAAATAATTTATCATTTTCAGTTACAGCTTTCTATTTTATAAAATCATCATAATTTTCCGTTACACTGACAGCTTCATAGCAACTCGCTAATTTCTCAGGTGTGTCTAGTCGAGGAGCTTTTCTCCATCCGTAATACAGATAACATGGTAATAAGATGATCCACCGGATACCGCTTTTTTTTGTTCCCATACCTCTGCCAAAGTGGTCTGCCCTGTTATCGAATAGATATTTTTTCCAGGTGGTTCTTCTTTCAGTTTAAATGGTTCTTTTGACACTAGCCTGCATTTTTTAAATTGTATTAAATTTTTTTGCATTGGACTGTTTTTAAAAAAGTTAAAAGCCGTTTTCTTTTTCTTAATAGCTTCACGCACAGCATCCGACCACCAATGAGCAGGTGTCGTTACATCATTCCTGAGGTTTGATTAATGTGCCTTGATGCCGCAGCAGCGATGACATTTCTCACATATTTAACATCGCTGTTGATGTCTCCAGTTAGATTTTGAATATGGACATCCTTAGTGAATCTAATCCAGTCAGCCAAGAACCGATCTCTTATGTATGGGATATAATTTAACGGGTGTATTCAGTGACACCACGATTGGAAAATAATCACTTCCATGTAAATCCTCAACAACTTTCGTATCCAATTTAGGCGCTATGGCGACACTGGAAAAAGCTAAATCAATGCAAGATGTAGAGCCATCCCATGCATTAAAGAAGATTATTGCCAGTATTTAATAATACGAAATCTGAATTGAATAGAGAACCTTAAACTGATCTACTCGCAGGTTCCAAGCAATTGGATCCCTAAAGAGTAGGATTATGAAAATTGAAATCCCCCACAAGATATCAGGGGAAGGCAGTTGTACTAGATTATGTAAATCCTTTTCTCCCCAATTGAACTTATGCAGATGCACACTGCATAAATTATGTTAAGTGGGCGGTGTATGCTTGTAGCTGCCGCTTGTAAGTTAGTGCATAACTGAAATTCTACGAAAGTACAAATTGCTGAAAAGATGGAAACTCCTCCTATTGATCTCTGATTACGCGCTTGATCCATATTCAAATGCATAAAGGATTTAATTCCGTCATTAATCGCTGCAACTCGCTCACTTTCGACAAACATCAATTTATCTTTATTGGAAGATCGACTCATTTTGCCGACCATTTTGCAAAACAAGCTTTATCGCTTAGGTTTTCCTTTTGGCCAACCTTTTTTAATTTTTTTTTTTCATTCTCCTTACAGCCTCTGCCTCTGAAGATTGGATTTCGGAGACGTTTTCTTTCATTTGGTCATACACCTCTGATGTCACCGATGATGGTGGAGAGGAAGTTTTTTTTGCGGCCGGCACCGGATAATACCAACCCAGATTGAGCGGGTAGTATTGCATCTAAGTCGATGCTTGGTGCACTCGCCTACAAATTTTTGGGGCGGCTAAAATACTCGCCCTCTCTTTTGGAGGCTCCATAAACTGCTTTTATTTCTTTCTCTTTTCCCCTCAGTCAGTATGTTGTCTTCCGATTTCCCTAAATAGGGAACTTTCTGTATCTAACAGTAATGGATGGTTACCGTACGATTTCACGGCAGACTATCTTGGTTATCGCAGGCATGAAACCGATAGATCTGATTGCGTCCGAGAGGCAGCAGCGTTATATTGCCAAGAAGACAGGAGAGTTGACTTCAGAAAAAAATCAGGAGGTAGAACAACATGGTAACGCCTTATGGCAGGCCAGATGGGTTGAGACAGAGAGTGGGCGCTGCATGCATGATCTTATTCCAAATGTTGTAGGTTTGCGGGACGCCTCTTGGGTACACTCTAATAAATATGTCACAGTTTCTTTCTTGCCGTGTCGCTTTTTGGGACAGACTTCAGAATTTCAGCCTGGTGGACTCGGACATGTATCCGCAGTGCACATGCCGACTATTTGTCGGCTATTATCGAGTCGATACTTGATCTCTGTGTCAAATGGATGATAGTAGAAAATTTTATCATTTACTTGGCAAAAGAGAATTGCCAAAGGGATTTAGGGGTCTGCCTGGATTTTTTTCTGTTTTGTTTGTTTTTGTTAAGTTTCTGTTATGTTTGGTTTGTTGGTTATTAGTTATCGTTATTCTCGTGTTAGTTATCTTACTGTTTTGATTTATTTTATGTTCTTGTTTCATTACTGTTATGTTATTTATTGTTATCTTTTGTCTGTTGTGTGTCAAACTCAATTAACCTATTCCAGGTAGGTAGTTTCAGTTCCTTCATTTGTTAGTTTTTCAGTCTTATTTAAAAAACTTGAGATGTATTTTGTTCATTAGAGTTGTTAGTAGTACACTGATGTGAATGTTGCTTGTAGCATTCATATCGGTGGCATCCTGGCTGAGGTTAAAACTGGAAGCTGTCATAACCAAGGTATTGAAGATGACCTCCAGTAAAGCCCATAAGGGCTAGGTATGGAGGGGTTAGCATGGCGACCATAACAGTCACATTGAAAATGTCTTCCCTACAGGAAGTTCATCTGGATGCAGTGGGCCTCTATAATCGTAGACCTGCCTTGTACAGAGTACGACTGTGTGTCCAGATCTTTGACACCCAAGTACAGCAGTGGAGTCAGAATGAACGGATGCACTTCTACCCTGTGAAAACGAACCTTTATCTGTTCTGGACACTGGTTTGTTAAATGTGAGGATGTATGATGCAGAGGGTACAACTTCTCCGTTTATTGTGTGTTTAATCATCAACACGCTACAACTTGTTTGAATAGTTTTTCTACTACTTCCTCTTCTGTGCTGTTTAATAGGTCTCTGCACGCGACTACTCCTTTTGAGTTATTTAAAGTGCCGTGCAATGAAACCTCAACATCTATAACACCGATCTTCTTAGCTTTAAGTAGCAGTAAAGACTGTAAATCATTAATACTCTTTTAATTCGCTTTGGGTTTGAAGCCAGAGGTTCTCCAAAATGAAAATTGTTATTTGGTCCATCTGCCACAAAAAGAGTGACCTTTGCCAGTCAGTCGCCTCCCACAAATTTAACCCAGGCTGAGGAGTTAAATACTGCCTGATCCACTATGCCAAAATCCCATGCTTACACATAGTAGTACACAAAACAGATCACAGTCATGCCTCCTGCTACTGCTGAAAGCAATGAAACCGAGAAGCACAATTGCAATCAGCTTGGACAGCTCAGGATCACCAATCCCATACTCTGCTGGAGAGCTCCTGAACAAACCCGTTACCCTGATGACCGACATAAGCAAAAGTACCAAAGTCGTAAAAATTGTTGTTGTTAAGATAATAATTATTATTATCTTTTTTGCTAAGATCATTATAATTTTTATGTTACGTACTGCCTACCTTTCTTGGCTTCATTCTTATATCACTTGGAACCACTCCATTGTCAAAACTTATTGTACTCTGAGTACAATAAGTACAAGTACAAAACATGCCAACAAGTAATAAAAAAATAAAGTCAAGAAAGGTAGGCAGTACTAACATAGAAAAAAAAATACTATGTCGTTGCCTGCCCTGGATTTGTGCATAGGTGTTATTGCATGTACATGGGTTTAGGTGTTATCCAGGTATTATTATTGTTTATATTCATTTGTATATTACTATTTCCAATTTAATTAGATTGGTTTTATGACAATTAACTGTGTATATTGACAAAATTTTTCCTGTTTCAAAGAAAGGAAAAGCTAATTAATTATCATGTAGCTCTTTTTTTACTTCCTTGCATGAAGTATCCTTAACCTTAAGGAAGTATCGTGATCTTGACAAATTTCGGTTTCCAGATTTCAACAGAAATATCCATTTTGACCATCCCTGAATCCATTTTGATTTGTTTCGGCGTGACGTCCATATGTATGTATGTATCTCGCATAACTCAAAAACAATTAGCCGTAGGATGTTGAAATTTTGGATGTAGGACTGTTGTAACATCTAGGTGTGCATCTCCCCTTTTGATTGCAATCAACTGGACCAAAAGTGTCCTAAAAAGCCCTCATTCTTTTCAACGATGTAATGTAAGTGGTACTTATTTTCATTGGTTTCAGAGTTATAGCCAAATCAAATTTTAATTAATAAAATATTTGGATCTTAGGGGAAGGCACATCAGTTTGAATCAGACTTCATCTTCTTTTTTTTTAATTTAAATGTATTGATTTATTAACCTTTGATTGTAGAAAACCTTTAACGATAAATAATTCAATAACAAAAAAAAATTAAAACATATCAGAAGTTATTAATCAAATAAAATTTTATGTACTTTTAATTTTAAAAAAATGTCTATATGTAATTTAATAGGCATACAAGGAAGTTGTGATGTCCACATCAGATTGTTTTATTTTTAAGAGTTATGTACTTGTACACGTTTTTCTTTTTCATAAATCTGAATAATAAAAATTTGTATTAAACAATTATTGTTGATTGTTAAGAATAAATATAGTCTCATTTAAAATATATGAATCTCATATTTTTTAAAAAAACTGAAAAAAATTATAGTTAGTTGCAGTAATTTAAACCTGTTTTTTCTAGCCATAGATATTTCTAGGTTGCTGAAAGAGAAAAAAGTCAGCATATTTTTTAATGATTCAGCAGTTCAGATGCAGTGCTTAATCTTTCAGTCTTGCTATTTTGAATTGTTTCTCAATTTAATATTATTTTAATAAAATGCAGCATATTTTAGCTGTGTATTGTTCTAAAACAAATTAAAACATTTATTGCCTCAATAAACGTATATATTTCTCAATTAACGTTTATATCAAAGAATATCATATGTAAACCTTTAATTGATAGTTTGAATTGAAATGTGTTATCCGTGTCCCGTATTGCAGTTTTTCTTAATTTTATAACATTTTTCCCCTATACTGTATGGAAAATGATTAATCCAAAAATGAAAATTAATTCCCGTCACCTACTTGGTAGCAAGATGGGTGCGAAAGAAGTAAGGTTAAAGGTAAAGGTAGATTATTATAAGGTTGTTATAAGGTTATTACAATATATATTTTTATATATATTAAATAAAAATATAATTTTGAATCACCCATATATATGGGTGATTAAAAAGCTGACTTGGCTCATTAATATAAACAAATAAGTTCATATTAATGTATGTCTAAAATGCTTTGTTTTCAAGCAAAATATTTCACCCTAATCACTACTTCAAGGGTAAAATGAAATCACACTGAAATTCTTGAGATTAAGGGATACATTTGGTAGTGTATATATTTTGACCTAAAAGTTGAATAAAACAGGTCTGAAAACTATTTTTAGTATTTTCCCAGAAAATTGATGTAAAGCCCAAAACGTTTGAGTTGAAAAACCCCTTCTTTAGTTTTACCATAAAATAACGTGGTTACATTGAAAAAAACAAATAGAAATTTGTAGAGAATTTAATTCTGAGAAAATTGATGTAAACTAAGTCAGTAGAAATCAAACACAAGTTTCAGTTGTTCAACTTTAATTCAAGACAAAACCCACAAAATGTGACAGAAAAGCGTTACAATTTTAAACAGAATAAAAATCTTCTAAAAATAAGTAATAACTAATGATTTTTAAAGAATCATTAGAAATCTTTTTTAAAAAGTAAGTTAAATTTATGAAAAATTTAACAGTGTTTAGAAAAGGCAAAAAAAGAACATGTGTTCTAAACTAAAAATTGAATAACTTGATTTTAGAACATTTTAAAGTTTTGAATTTTTATGAGTAAGTACCAAAATGTTTTTTCATTCCTGTAAATAAAACACTTGGGAATGTGAAAAAACCATGAAACTTTCTTGTTTTGTTAATAAATATGTAAGCTTTGTATCTTCAACAATAGAAATATGTTATTTAATTATGTAGGCATGAGTAATGTTGGCTTATCCTTAGCACTAAAAGCAAATAAGTATTATTTCAATACTCAGAAATTGTTTACATGCATTTTATCAACAAGATGTGATGGATGAAATGATCTGTTAAAAAAAATAGACCCTTGCCAGGAATTGAATCCATAACTAATTGATCTAAAAGACAATCATGGTAACCACTACATCAATTAGTGGTTGTAAATTATATTATATATTAAATTACATCAAAGTAAATTATATTATTATGTTCTAAATGACATTTGTGTGAGAAAACTGCAAAAACCGTTCTAAAACAAGAGGTAGTAGTGTTCTCTACTGTATTTGTAAAATGGTTAAATTATGTAAAAATGGTAAGTTATTCAGGAATGATAATGAAACAGACAGATTTTCAGTTTTGTTTATATGTATATATTTTCCCCTCTGAGCTAATATTCATTGTGATCCATTAATCATATATTTATTTATTCACTATTTCTCCTCTCCCTGTTTTTACATAATTTTGTAGCTACATTATATTTTCATACAAAAAAATTCTTATATCAACTTAATTGTTAATTGTATTTAAAAACTATAACAGTATTAAAGTTTCCAATATACCTGGTTCTTCCTTTATCCTGTTTAACCATCGGGAATTACTTTAGAGAATGAATGAGGATGATATGTAAATGAAGTGTCTTGCACAGTCTCAGGTCGACCATTTCTGAAATGTGTGGTTAATTGAAACCCAACCACCAAAGAACACCGGTATCCACGATCTAGTATTCTAATCCGTATAAAAATAGCTGCATTTATTAGGACTTGAATGCTGGAATTCTCGACTTCCAAATCAGCTGATTTGCAAAGATCCGTTCACCACTAGATGAACCCTGTGGGTTAATATATACGTAGTTCTGATAAAGTTTCTTTAGAAGGTGAAGAGAGATTAGGTACTCCTGATAAAAAAACCTGTGTAGGAGTAACCATCACATTATTTTTTATTTCATTAAATGAATAAAATTTTTTTTTTTAAATACAAGAGTAAATGAAATAATACTCATACTTATTATTTTCAATAATAATTAACATCCAACCTATGCCAATAAACCTTGATACCATCAAAATTGCATAATAATCGAAGTTTTGAGTATTTTAACACTCCAAAATAACAACATAAATTTTATTTGTTTAAATGTTTGCACATAAAAAAGTAAATGTAATTGTTTTTTTCATGAGGACAACTTTTATCTACAGACAAAGGGTTACCCATGGGTTCACCTATATTTGCAATCGTGTCTGAAATTTTCTTACAACATTTTGAAAACATCATAATTAATGATATTTTTAATAGCATCAAATATTCTCGTGGATTAGGTATGTGGATAATATATTGATCATATATAATCCAATTACAAATCACAAACATATAACTCTTTTAAATATACTTAATAACCATAATAATGACTTAAAATTCATGTTTGAAATGGAAATGAATAGGGAAATACACTTATTAATATTGAAATTGAAATAAATGGAAACAACATTATAGAAACAACTGTTTATAGGAAATCAACCATAAATCACACCACTATACACAAAGAATCTAATCACCCATGATCACAAAAAATTGGTATGTATATAAATTTAATTTTTATAGTGTTGCAGTACGCAGGAAATAACCCAGTTAAACTCAAAAACAAAATAAATACAATAAAACAAATAGCAGTTTTCGATAACCGAATTGTCAAACGAATTTTAAAAAACAAACAACCAAACATCAAAATAGTTTTACAACTTTACAGCAGAATAAATAATAAAGTACTTACTAATAATATTTCATGCAGTACACATATACGATTAAGATCATAGAAAAAAATTATTGATGTTTACAATAAAAAAATATATATAAGAAAAAATACAAATCTAATAATCATGTTTTAAAGTATTTAAGGGATAATAATAATAATAATAATAATAATAATGGAGAAAAATTAAATGGAATATATAAGATTAAATGGAATGTTTGTAATGGTATATATTGGTAAGACCAACAGATCTTTCAAAAAAGGTTTGCAGAGCATTATAATGCATGCAAGAACAAGAAGAGAGGTATTTCTAATATAGCTGACCATCTGCTACAACATAAACATACTATTACTGATTACAAACACAACTTAGAAATTTTAGGAACATGCAAAAACAATAAAAAAGTAAACATCTTAGAAAAATTACTATATGTATAAATTCAAACAAACACATAAATTGATCATCCAACAAGTAACTTTTGAAGATGATATTTTGATTAGACAATAAATTATAACTATTACACAACAACATGACATAATTCACATCCAGCTGATTTTTATGCTTATTACTCAACGATTATTTTTATTTTCATTTGTTCATTTAATAACACCATAACGTCGCCAACTGATGATACAAGTGGTTCACGAAAGTACTTTTAGAGGTTTAATAAATCAGTTCTTAACCGTGTTTTGGTGTTAATTGAATTTATTTAATTTATAACATTATATCAATTAACACAGTGGTTAATATGTTTATAAAGTATTTGAATTTTCAAAAATGAAAAAGAAGAATATGTATCTGTATGGAGAAGACACATCATGTCAGCTTAAAAAACATTTGACATTATCTTTTCCTAAAAGCTGTCGTTTAATATTAGATTTAAATTTTCAACAAGTAAAGTTCTTTATTTCATTAGGTATAGTGTTATAAAGTTGAGGAGCTATGTAAAGGTAAAAACTACAAAATATCTCTATTTGGTGGTATGAAGTTCTCGAGTGATCGTAGGTTGTGTACTCGCCAACAGTAATTTTGTTATTTTTGTCCACTTTTGATAAAAAAATATTTTTTTTAAGACCTAGAAATATATGTATCTTAAGGGTAGTAAATCCCACTGTCAAAAAATTGGTAATGAATACATAAGAGGAGGTTTCTTAGAGATTTTCCTAATTTTTTGTTCCACTATCAAGGGATGCATTACACTATAGTAAGCACCACCCCATATCATGATGCCATATTGCAATCTGCTTTCAATTAAAGCGTAGTACAGAGATTTCATCACAAAATCAGAGCAACTGTTGTGGAGGAAAAAGTGTTCAACATGTATGTACAAATTCTTTCTTTAATTTTTGTATACGAGCTGCCCATGTAAGTTCGCAGGATCTACTATGGTTATTCCCAAATATTTCACATGGTCAGTTTCATTGACCAATTACAATTGCAACCACAAGCATTACAACTATTTGTATGCATTTGTAGGGCCAGTGGTTTCGCCAAATTTGACACCTCAATCTAAATGCGATTAATTTGGCCTTTTCTGTATTCAACCAGAAAGAGTTGGACTCAAACCCAGACACTAAGCCTCTGGATATTGTCACGGATCATCTTACAAAGTGCACTTCTATAGTTTGCCCTATAACTTTAAAGCTGTGTCATCCACAAACGCTGTGATCAAGCTTTTCTTAATTTAAAAGATTTTACTAAATTTTCTATTTCTCTTTTGTTTGTAGGCATAAAAACATTGAAAACAGACTTGCCTTTTCAGAATGGAATAATGTTTTATAGCAGTTTTGGAGTGTTTCATATAGATTTATTTGTGTACAATGAAAATGGTAGGGCTATATTTATAAAGTGATTATTTAATTTATTTGGCCGTTGCTATCTTTAATTTGGTTTATTTTTACTGATAAGTTAATTTACGATATGCCAGCTTCCCTTTGGGTTACTGTTTAAACTAGTCAGTATTTCATTGTAGAATCAAGATTTAGCATTAGCTATTTCACTTGTTCGTGTAATTTTTTGTACTTGTTTGAAAATTTAATGTTATATGGTTGGTTCCACTTTTTGTATAAATTATTTTTCTTTTCGATTTTAGTTAGAAGGTGAAAATTTAACCAAGGTTTTTGAGGAGGATTTTTATATTTTTTTCAATAATTTTTTACTTTTGATAAATTTTGAATTACCCTTTTAAAAGTTTTTAAGAATGCATCAAAAACTGTATTTACATCTTCATAAATATACAAGCACAACCAGTTTGTTTTCTCTAATTCATTTCTAAGGATAGGCACATCAATTTTTGAAAAATCAAATTGACTATTAGTAGTGGGGTGAAGTTGAGTTTTTGGAGTTCCACGTTCTCTTTTTTTTAAGTTAATTATTTCAACCCCTTGTTTTTGGATTTTTGAAGGCAAATACTTCTTGCTTTCTTGCTAGTTGAGCTTCTTAAGCCTGGTCTCGTTATCCTCATGACATGTATCTAACGAGTTTCCGAGATCTCTCTCCATACGCTTATTTTCTTTCCGCATTTGGTTCAGCAATTTGACAATCTCCACCATTACAACGCCTTTGTGTGCTGAATCTTGAAGCTTCATGCTTTTATGCTTTTCTTGTGTACATGTTACACATATCCACTTTTAATTAGATTCATTAAAAAAATGGATTTCTTCTTTAAATTCACACATATTGCATAGAAAATAATCATTAAATTATTAATTAACTACACTCTACCTTGACTACAGCCATCTGTCTTAATTCCCTAGCATCCTTTCTAAATTCTCTTTCCACCACACTTAATCTTCCTATTCCTTGCTTGGTTTTCAGTCAAGCCTCCACAGCCATTTTCAGTGAGTCCAAACTCTGTTGTTCACAAGTAATTTGGGTTAAAACCCACAAATACAAACCATCCCCCTCTTTATTCAGTGCCTCAACTTGCTCACTTGGTGCTCTTGAAGCATTCATTACTTTACTCTTTGCAGCATTCATAATCAATCCCTTACCCTGGAAGAATTTCAATCCATCACTGCATTCTACAAATCTCTCAGACACTTTCAGAACCGCATCATCACCTTAACCAGTGTGTACAGATTTGTAGGGTTCATCCTTGAATTCCCAATTTCAATCATTTTTGTTGTTTTCTTACTTAATAGCATCATCCATTAAAACTGCGATTAATGCTGGACTGGACTAAGGCTACCAGCCTATTTTACTCTCCTATGCATATTGAATTCCTGAGATATTTCCCACATATGCTGCTTTTCCTTTCTCATAGTGAACACACTTTTGATTTCCAATAATTTACCTAGATACAGATATGTTCTCTAATATTTTCTACATTTTTATCTTGATACCATATAAAACACTGTTCCTTAAATGAATGAAGGCTATGTACCTTCCTGTACTCATAGTCTTGTCTATTGCTTGACCTCAATGTAAATATGGCCACTATCTACCAGTTTCCAGAATGCAAATTTTTCATCCTCTAGCTAGTCTGTTTCACTTCACAACTTGTCCTCTATAATTCTGATTTAAGTTTCAGATCAACTGATGATATATTGTCATCAACATCATCAAGTCATGATGATTTTGTTCACACTCAATAATAATGATATGATGTCATCAACATCGTTTCTTCATTTTGTTATAGGACAATATATCATATTGTCCTATAATTCTTGGAGTTGATAATTTTATTGATGATTAAATTTATTTCCAGTTCTTTGATATTTATCCTTAACCCAAACTTCTACCAAGATCCAACTATGGACCAGTTTCCCCCTCCATATTTTATAAATTCTAGGTAGATTTTATTTTCTCTAGGTCCACTTTTGTTATACTAGCTGATCATTCTGCTTAAAAGCCATACATTTTGTATTGCCTTCTTGATTATATTAACTTTTTTTAAAAAATTATAATCATGGTTCAGAAGTAAACTTACTGTGTTTTATAAGGATCAGTTAATACAGGGTGTCCCATATAAAACGCAACCCATCAGTCACTCATCCATGAAATTTCAAAAGTCAAGCTTACTTCCCTACTCATTACTAAAATGTACTCGTCCAACATCTGAACATCGCGGCGACGCAGTAGAACACTACCGATAGTAACAACAATGCAATCTTAACGTTCAGTGTATTGCTAGAGACAAGATGGTGTTTTCGCTAGATGAACGTGTTTTCATTGTCGAGTCGTACTTCAGTAAGAAACCAGTGGTTGCAGTGCAAGATTTGTTTCGCCATAAGTACCCAGATAAACCAGCTCCTAACAAAACATCAGTTTTAAGGTTAGTTGCAAAATTTAGAAAGACTGGTTCTGTTAATAACAAGGAACACCAAAGATCTGCGTCAGTGTTGAATACAGATACAGTCACTGAAATCAAAGACCGATTACTCGCCTCGCCAAATAAATCGATCAGACGTTTGTCTGCTGAAATTAATTTGTCTAAATCAACTGTTCACCGGGCGACCAAACAATCACAATTACGACCTTATCGCATTCAAACGGTTCATCAACTTCTTGAGCCCGACAAAGAAAAACGGCTACAATATTGTCAATGGTTCCATCGATTTCTGCGTGAGGGAATTAATGTTATGGATTCGTTTTTTTCACAGTTGAAGCACGGTTTCATTTGGATGGCTACGTAAACAGCTAAAACAGTAGAATTTGGAGTGCTGAAAATCCCCACGTTTATCACGAAAAACAATTACACCCGCAGAAGTTGGGCGTGTGGTGCGCGATATCGCGGAAGAAAATAATCGGTCCTATTTTTTTTCGAATACACTATTAATGCAGAACGATATCAGGATATTTTATTTCAGTTCATTGCACTCTTGGAAGAGGAAGACTGATTTCGTCGAGGAATTCTTTGGTAATCGTGTTATCGGTCGAGGCTTGTGGCCACCAAGATCTCCAGATTTGACTGCGGCGGATTTTTTTCTACGGGGTTACCTCAAAGAAAAAGCCTACAGCAACAAACCACGAACACTTGAACAATTGAAAGTCAATATTGAACAAGCTGTATTAAATATCCAGCCACAAACTTTGAAAAAAGTTGCAAGAAACGCTGTAAAAAGAATTGAAGCTTGTATTCAAGAAGATGGCGGCCACTTCCAACATTTACTCTAAATGTAAGGTAATGGATGGTAATAAAAATTACATTTACATGTACACATGCCTTTTTATTATTTCAATACCTACCAATATAAGGTTGGGTTGCGTTTTATATGGGACACTCTGTATATAAGTATCAGTATTATATTCTATTTTTCCAATTTTACAATCAAATATTTATCTTTTTCTACACATACTCTTTTCCTAATTTTGTAAAATAAGATTTATTTATATACGATTTATTTGTAAAATAAAGTAACTTTATTTTTATATACTTCATTAAAAGTAATAAATTTATTTCCTATTTTAATTAGTTTTTACCATCTGTTCTTGAACCATCAAAAGTTGAAATCGGTAAATTATATAACAATTTACCGATTTCAATTTTTTTTTTTATAAGCAAAAAACTATTAATGCGACCTAACTAGATAAAATGCACTAACTTAGACTCACCTTTTCACTTTTTTTTTTGAAAATAAACTGTATTTTCTGTTTGTTTTTAGTATCATAAATTCAATAAAGAGTGATCGTTAGATTTAACCAGTCTGTGCATTTATTTATTAAAATGTTAGTTTTTTTTAGTCGATAAATATTTAATTTAAAGATTCTTCAGTAATCCCCTATTTCTGATAAGTTAACTTTGATTTTTAAAATGCAGTTTAATAACATCTTATTCTTTTTTTAAATTAAATTTTCTTTTTTTAGTAGCAATTCTTAAAAGCTTAATATTAGCTGAAAGAAGTTGCTTATTTTTAAATTGATTTTTTAAGAGATTGTTTTACTTTTTTTAATTCCTGCAGTTTTTTTTTAATATATTATTTTAGTTATAGTTATTAAATATCTTAGAACAGAAATATTGCAAAAAATATATTGTATTTTACCCAATGAATCCTGTTCAGAAATTTTCCTTATAGTGAACAATTTTTAAATAGAACTCTGTATATTTTTATACAATATCCATATATTTTTTTGTCATTTTAATTTTTGAAGTAGTCAATTCTAATTAAATAAAAAGTTGTATTATAACATCAGTGAAAGTTGTATAATTATTGTTTTTATCATTAATTCTGAAAAAGAATTTTTTTGTTTTTCCCATTGATAAAATAAACATTAAAAATGTATTATTACAAAAAAAAACAACAGGAGACACAAGCGAATTCACTTAAGAATATATTTCTCCTAGATTCTAATTAAGACATTCTTTAAAATTGTTTTGTTTTTATTTTTGCATATGATGTTTTGATTATATTTTTCTAAGAATTTTTAACACAGAAAAATTATTTGTTTTTTGTATTTGATGCATCACTTATTACAAATTACTGTGAAAATCTTCCATATAGGTATGGCAATTGTAATAAACAGATAAAATTCCTATACTGTTATAAGATTTGTATAAAATTTTATTAGTTAAACAGGCAAAAAATTATATTACACAGTAGGCAAACCCGGCAACTGCAATTGAATCTTATGTACGTTATAACTTCTTAATGATAAACCCAGGTAATTATAGCCTCTTAGAACTAGTTATAATATTGTATTTGTTTGTATTTACAAACAACAAAACATACGATGTTCTTTTAAAGATATTTCCTTACCTTCATTGGGTTTTTTTTATTGTCCTAAATAGCTAAACAATAAAGGGCTGATTTATTATGTTCCACAGATTTTTTTTTACTTTTAAACCAGCTTCAGATTTTTCATGCTAGGTGTTAGCTGATATGATTTTAAAATTTAAATTTATTAAAATTTGATTATACGTTTTTTTAGTTAAATATAAAATAAAATGAAAATCAACCTTACCAACGTAATTTATATTTTTGTTTATTTAAACATAATTTATATTATGTCTAGCGCTTTCGGTCATTCGACCATCCTCAGGAAAGATTTTTCCCAAATTTGAAACATTAAAATTAAAAAAGAATAAAATATTAAAATCATAACAACTTGTCCGTCATTGTGTAAAAGTAATTACGTCCATTACGTAAGAGTGTCTCGGTTGTTATGAATAGTAATAGTTGGAGGGAGATAATCAGGTTGTTATGATTTTATAATTTTTTAATTCACAATTTTAATGTTTTAAATTGGAAAAACATTTCTCTCAGGAGGATGGTCGAATGATTTAAAGAACTAGAGACATAATATAAATTGTTGGTAAGGTTGATTTTTATTTTATTTTATAACTAATTTCATATACCGATCAACGGTACAGTGTTTGAAAAATTTAATATATTTTTTTATCTGTTGAACCGCACGGCAAAATATGATAATTCATTAAAATTATCGAAGTGGTACTTGATTTTCATTGGTTTCAGAGTTATAGCCAAATAAAATTTTAATTAATGAAATATTTGGATCTTAGGGGAAGGCACATCGGTTTGAATCAGACTTTATCTTTTTTTTAACCTTTTTTAAATTTATATATATATATATATATATATATAATATATATATATATTAATTATTACTAAATCTCTCATCGTAAAAAAACTTTTTCGAGAATAATAATTTCAATAATAAAAAAAAAAATATGAAAAAATATCAGAAGTTTTTAATAAAATAAAATTTTATGTACTTTTCATTTTAAAAAAATGTGTAAATGTAATTTAATAGGCGTACAAGGAAGTCATGTGTTCTCCACATCAGATCTTTTTTTTAAAATACTAAATAAGGATTTTTTTGTTTGTACCTAAAAACACAGGAACAGTCTAATCGATTTTGATGTCTCCATTTAGAATTTATGTTTTAGACTTTTCGTTTAAGTAGAGGTTCAATTTTCTCTTTGTAAGAAGGTTTGAAATTTCCAAGTTTAGAGGTTTGACATGAGTAGATGAGAAGCAGTCAGTAACCTTTTTTTATCTACGCTGTAATATTATAAATAAATTTTTGCAAGACCGGTTTAAATCCATTTAAAGTTATTTCTGTGTTCTGTTTTTTTACTAAAATTCACGGCCCAAGTTACCGGTATACTTCGTATATGGGCGGGGTGAGTTCAATTAATGTCACTCCGAAATCTCGACCTGTTAATAGACAATTGCAACCTATTTTGTCGCATTAAAAAGTCCGTCACGAAAAAAAAAATTAGCAATGGTTTAGCCCTATGCATAAGGTGTAGCCCAAAAGTTAGGCAAATCATATTATAAGAGAGCTGGAAGTAGTACTGACCGATTATATTGGATGTCATAGTAAGAATCCTTTATTAGGTAATGTGCCAAGTAGCAATACGTCCAGTATTTGGGATGTAAGATGTATTTGTAGTTTTTGCGAACATTTATCATCGTTTTCACACGTACCATTCTTTTTTCTTTGAAATGTCAAACGTGAATAATAGTGAGTAAGCACTGATCACTTTTAACCGTGCTACAGAAAAATCTCTCAAAATAATCAAGAGTATTTCCGTGACAAATATGTCTTGTGAGGGAATTAAAGGAGTTCACACATCTGTTAATAACAACGGTTGTTCGTGCTTCATCTTGCTTTACGCCTATTTTGTTAGAATACAAACCTTTAACGATGTAGTAGACCGATCGATTACATCGTAAAATAAAATTACCTTTAAATTTGTCAGTGCATTGTATAAGCTGATTTCAGCTCACAGTAGTTTGCAAATTTAAGTTTCTTCAGAGCAACAGAGCAGATTGAAAAGCGGTAAAAAATACCCACTTCAATCAGCTTATTTTTAAACTTTTCCGTTTGACAGCGCTATTACCAAAGACGGCGACTTGTGAACAGAAAGCCTTCTGTGTTTTGCAGTTTGCTAGTTGGAATTTGCGGTTACAGGTCAACGTGCATCCCGTAGAAAGTTTAATTGTGATCCTCCGAATGACAGTGACAGTAATATAATATTGACGTCAATGGCATAATCGGTTTGAAAAGTCTGAGTAAAGAGAGTACGGGGACAAATGAGGATGTCTGAGGAAAGTATTGAATGTGTCGGGAAGTTTTTCCTGCGTAGTCCTAAAAAACTGTAAGAAGGCCGGTTGCGAACTGGCGTGAAAGTTTTTAAGGAAACGCTTACATATGCGTCCCTATACTAGTTACAGCTGTTACAGGCTTTGAAGCACACCGATTACGCTGTGTGTGCCGACTTCGCAATCGAAATTTCACTGCATGAGATGACGACTTTCTCGGTCTTGTTGTGCTTTGTGACGGGTTAACGTTTCATGTTAGTTGAAAAGTTAATGTACATAGTAATTTCCACGTTTGGAGGTCAGAAAATTCCCGTGAACTTTTACAATGCAAAAGGGTCTCCCCAAAATTAAACATTTTTTGCGCGTTATCCTTTTTTTGCTGAAGTGAGCGTAACGGAAGTCGCTTATTACGATATGTTGCGTATATGGCTCTTTCCTCGACTGCAAGAAGAACTAGAGAATTTTATCGGGCAGAACATGATGTCTTCAAGCCGGTATAACTCTGTACGGGACCGATGTACGTTTTCTCCGACCACTTGTTTGGAGTAGACTCCAAGGTCACCCGATCTGACCCCAAGTGATTTTTTTTCTTTAGAGATTTATTAAGGAACTTGCGTATACACTTCCACTCCTACTTATTTGCCCAATTTGAGGCATACATCGGAGCAGTGGTAGCTTACATCATTCTATTAAAGTATAGGACGAACTTTCCTATCGGTTTGATGTGTACCGCGTGACGAAAGGTTCTCACATTGAACGCTTGAAGAGAAATCATAAAAGTTACTCTTTTATTTTATGCGATTCTCTACTGAGAGTCAAAGTTCTGAGATATTAGGTAACTTTAAAACCCCGATGTTCTTTTTCGTACACTGTATTTTCATCAGCAAAAGTATGTATCAAACCTTTAAGGAGGTGCAGCCCTCTTAGCTTCTCAGCTTACACTACTTAGGCAAAGTCAGATTTAAGTTTTTGTCCTTTTTAGGTCATACTTATAATGTATTCTTAGATCTTGTGCTTGGAAATAGTATAGGGCTAAATTGAGTTTGGTTTCTGAGCTGCCTGCTGGAGTAGGGGATACGTGTAGCTTGAGAGATGTTTGCAGAATCCGTGTGAGTGAAAATTATGATACAAGGAGTCCCAAATATAAGGCGGGGGATATTATGAAGGATGAGCAAACTGTCTTTGGAGAGGAGACAGAAGTGAAGCGGAGGAAGTATAAAATTTACTATGACTCTAGCATGGATGAGAAGAGTACTATGCTTACCATACTGAAAGCTCTGAGAAGAATTAAAAGAAATAATTATGAATTAGCCTAATAATAGTATAGGAAACTATACTAAAAAGATTTTGTCGTACCTCTATAGGGAAAAAGAAGAACCTATCAAAGTTCTGACTCTACACACGGACAGTGCTGATACCCAGGTTAGGCCTGGGCAAATGCGTATTAAGAAGTCAACCCCTCCTGTGGAGGATAAAAGAACATTAGTCGTCAAAGCTGTGGGTAAAACATATGCTGAGCTTTTGGGTGCCATGAAAACGGCGGTTGCAAAAGATGATGCTAAAGACGTAATTTCACTAAAAAAAGGAAGAAATGAGAAGGTACTGGTAAGAATTCAGAGTTCTAAAAGTGCTGAAGAATTTACGAGTATTCTAAAAAGTAAAGCTGCAGACCTAAAAGTGGATCTTAAAACAAGAGCCGGGCGTCGAACCATTGTCCATATCAGAGATGTCGAAGTAGATACCACTGAAGAAGAAATCTTAGCGGCAGTAACGGCAAGAGTTGGTGATATGGAGGACGTCAGGATCTCTTCAATTAGACCCGTATAAAGGAAGCCCCGGCGTAGACAGAATTCCAGCCGCTATACTTAAAGGACTTTTTAAACAACGGCCTTGGGAAATGCCAGCCATGTGCTAGAGAATGACTGCTATCCGCGGTGCTGGAGAGAAGCAAGAGTTGTTTTTCAACCCAAGGGTGGAAGTGAACAAGAACAAGTTCGATACAGGCCGTTAAGCCTTTTAAATAATATGAGCAAGGCGATCGAGAAGATGCTTGCCGCAAGGATTATTGGAGAAATTGAGCAAGGAATGGGGATCAGCCAAAAGCAATATGGGTTTTGGAAAGGTCGCTCCACAGTGATGGCCGCCAAGAAAGTAGTCTCCTGGATGACAGATATGGCACCTGGAGGACGAGGGGTGTTCCATTGCTTGTCTCATTGGATATCAAGAATGCGTTTGGCTCCATTAAATGGAGCCATATACATAGAGCGCTATTAGGAAAAAATGTTAGTCCATATTTGAGAAGGCAAGTAATGAGATACCTCTCCGATAGAACATGCAAGGTGGCAACGCAAGAAGGAGAAATGGAGATAGATATACACGGTGGAGTGCCCCAGGGCTCAGTTTTAGGCCCATTATTATGGGTCTTAACGTTTGATGAGATCTTAAATCTAGACTATCCTGCTGGGGTTGAAGTTATGGCCTATGCCGACGATTTGGTGGTCTTGGCGAGTGACAGGCATGAATTGGAGCCACAAGAAAAGGCCAAATTGGCATTGCAGATAATAAATGGTTGGCTATGTGAAAAGAATCTAACACTAAATACTGGTAAATGTAATTTTATTACATTTACTGGCAGAAGGATCACCGAGCGGCTAAATATCAAGGTCAATGAACAAGTAATAGCAGAAACAGATAGATTAAAGTACTTGGGGGTCACCTTTCAGAGAAATGGTGCATTTACGGAACACATACACGAGGTTTGCAATAGGGCTGATAAGATGACTAAATCTCTTAATATTATTATGACTTCTCAAAGAGCACCTAAAGCGTCTAAAAGGAGGGTTGTTGCGTCCTCGGTTATGTCGTCGATATTATATGCTGTCCCAGTATGGTGGCCTTCAGTACGGATAAAGAAGAACTTGGCACGCTTAGTTAGGACCCATAGGAGACTGTTGCTTGGCGTGGTTTCCGCGTACAGGACAGTCTCCTATGAGGCGTTATGCGTTTTATCAGGAGTGCCTCCGATCGGCCTTATGGCTCATTTCAGAGTCGAAAGAGATCAAGGTGTTGAAGTTCATGAAGCGAGGCATAGGCTACTAGAGAGATGGCAGGATAGATGGAGCACAGCAGGCCCTGGAGACAGGACCAGAAGGCTAATCCCCAATCTAAGGAACTGGATACATAGAAAACACGGTGAAATAAACTTTTACACGTCACAGTATTTTACAGGACACGGTAGTTTTAATTACTATCTGCATAGAGTCGGTAGAAGGGAAACTGCAGCCTGTATGTACTGTGACTGTGATGATGATGTCGAACATACTTTCACTGTATGTCATAAATGGAGGGAAGAGACAGACGGTATTGACCTGTCATCTGATGGAACTGGGAGACTAATCAATACATGTTAAACAGTGAAGAAACTTGGAAAAAAGTTGAGTTGGTCATCAAAAGAATACTTATGCAGAAAAACAACGGTGAGAGGAGACTAGGATTTTAAACTTTAGCATAGGGCAGGGTGGACAGCCTCAGTGGTGAGGGCTGACATGCCGAGGTGTGTCGGTTCCGATGATCCACTGGGGACTCCTAAGGGTTTTTTCGTTAGGTTAATATCAAGACCTGAAAAGACCCAATCGCCACGTCACGACAATACATGGTATTGACGTGGCGATATACGGATGGGCAAAAGAACTGACCGGTGGGCCGGACTTATAGCCGGTAGGTGGGAAGGCCCATTAGAGTAGAACAGGCACTCCCCTGGGTGGTGCAATACCAACCAGTCGGACCGGCCCATGGGGGGTAGAAGTAAATAAGTTTTTTTATTAACGAGTTACAAATTAAAAGCTGTATGCACTATCCTTATTCTAAGATGAATAAATAAATATTATCCCTTGAACTTTGTTCCCATCTATATTAATTTGCTTATGATTTATGTGCACCTTGATGGAAGCATTTGAAGAGTTAACATTTTCAGTCTAACATGCGATTATGTCATTTCACGCTTACGTTGAGGAAGGCATTTGTTTGTAAAATATTACATTATGTTTTAAAGTAATACTATTGAGTCTATTACAGTAATTACGTATAAAAAAAAATGCATTAATATAAAAGCTAATTTATTAAAATGAGTATGAAACGTGGAACATGCCCCCTATGTTGATTATCCAAACTATCATTTTAGACATCGGTTATCATTTTTACAAAAACCTGCTTTGTATAATTTTCTTCTTATAATATTTGACGGGTGTTTGCGTTGTTGAATGTGTTCTTGAACAGTCAACAAACCAAAGGCCGGTTTGAACTTTATTTTTCTTTATCTTTGATCGCTATAACAAGCCTAGATAGAATTGAAGAAGTCTAATTTTCAAACAGAAGGTTTGAGAATTTTCTTCTCATCTCTAGCAATATTTTACCGCAAAAGTTTGTAAAAAATGAACGAATGTAACCGACAAAACATTTATTTTGTTATGTGGAAATCATCGGAATAATAGTATTTTCAATCTCCGTTATCGATTTATCTTTTCATTAATTTTATAGTTTCTTCGTAGATAAAAAATGAAATAAAAGGATTTAATAAAGTGTTTTCGTGAATTAATTTTAATATTAAAAAAGGTTATTCGTTAAAAAGGGCCTGTATCTGAAAATTACATTGTTTTGAAATAATCCGAGCATATCGATTACCCGCTTATCAGGTACTTAACGTTAATGCGGGTATGTAAAGTTATGAGTATTATGTAATAAAAGACCGAGATATAAAAATGTTCTGACTGCTTTATGTCTTTGCCATATACACCTATTTTAATTAACAGATAAAAAACACGATACTAATGACATCATGTCTAATTACAAAGACTAATTAGAAATTTCTTTATGACATAGTATAATTAAAATCTAAGTTAAACTTTTTATCTGTTTATTTATGTACATATATGTGTGTGTGTGTACATAAGTACATATATACATACATATAATAAATTCAGTGTTTGAAAATATTGCAAATTTTTCAAAATGTGTGCCTATGCGTGTGTTTGTTAATTTATTTATTCATCGTTAAATATTGTATAGGTACAGTATGAATTTATATAGGTTATAGTATTCAGTTTATCCATTTTAAGATTGTAATATCTTTGTATTTAAATAATTATTTATTTAAATATTAGTTTATGTATATTGAAATGTTTAACTTAGTAGGTAACGACTACCGTTATACGATCCTTGTGACCCTCATAATTTTCATTTACTTATTTCTTCACTTTAACCCTGTTGTTTCCACTATTCTTTCTTTATATCTAAACAAATACTTAAGAACTGCTGCTTCAATTGAACTAAAACTTAGCCTTTGGACATGCAGCATATGCGTTTGATTTTGTTTGCAACTGCGAATTCCGGTGGGTAAAAAGGGTTGGATATACTCCGCGCTGTGACGGTATCATGTAGCAATAGGTTAGGTTTGGCATTACCGTGAAGGGCAACGATCGCATTCGATGAAGCAAGTTGTTGCTACACATAATTCACTAATTTTATTCAATCAATTGCTGATTATATTCAGAAAGATTTATCGCCTTGTTTGACCAATGTATCGTACAATTTATGATCGTAAAGAAAATATGTCGGTTCATCAAACCGATGGTTTATTGTTGGTAGAACCGATGTTAGTACTAGTGCACTAGATATACAAGTAAAAAATGATCGGCCGATCTGAACAATTTATCTGTAAACGCATGACGAATGTGAAGAAAAATCTGTTTGTTATGATTCATTGAGCGATATTTATCGTTGTCAGATATCTGTAATAATTTTTAGTCGGTTGGCACGACCGTTAAAAATGAAAAATTTTAAATATTTGTCGAAAGCCATCTCACAACCGCTAGTACTTCAGTACATATCCTTAACGCTGTCATTACATTGTTTAAACGGCGTCCAAAGAATTTATCTGTTGTTTTATAGTTATACCGCTGTAGTCGTTCACGCGTGTTGAAAAATGACGTGTTTCGAATACACGAACAATAATTTAAAGAACAGGTACAACGGATTGCCTAAATGTAGAAAGCTTTTATTTCTCGAGTCAGACAAAATGTTTGTACAGCAATACCAACTGAAAAGCGTAGACAGTTGTAATATTTATCACTTGCCAGGAATCTTAATGTTACAAAAGATATTCTTCTAGTGGAATAGTCTTACGCATTGCAGTGCTTTTCTTTGTTAACTTAATCTTCACAAGTTTACCATCGGAGCATGAAACTGCTTTCATCCATAAGTAAGTATTTTTTAATTATTCGGTTTATCTTCCCGCAACGTTTTTAGAGGCGGCATATGATGAAGTTACTTTCTACGAAGACACGTTTTAACTCGTTTAACGATTTTTAGTACGACTTTGCTGTTTTTAATTTTATAGCCTGTAAATTCGAACACTGAAACGTTCAATTTGATGTTGCCGTTCGATTTTGATGTACAACTGAACTTAGCGATAAATTTGTCAGATCTTTTGGAATTCCAAAGGATTAACTTTAAACTCCGTCTATTCACGTGCTGAATAATCGGCGATTTAATTCGTCGGTAAAGATCTACCGATAACTAGGTATGATTTATCGTTGCCTATAAATCATTCTGTGTACCCATCTTAAATATATCCAAAAAAAAACAGTCCGGAAAAAGTCAGTAGAGCGAGAAGAATGTATCAGAATATTTAATAGAATGAAATATAATAAATGAGTAGATTTTTCGTCACATCTTAATGAAAGTAACTTGAGTCTTTTCATTCTGGACCATCTTGTACTTTAACTATTGTAAAATGCTTTATAATGACCGAGGTCAGTTGAAAACAAAAATTAAAATACCACTGTAACTCAATGTTTTAGATACACCCGAGGGCGTGTGATTGTCAGAATGGCCGTGTCGGAGAATAAAGTACAGTGGAGTATCTTCCGACAAAACGATGAGAATATTCTTTAGAATATCTGTATTTTTAGTAGTTTTAAGAAATGTACTATTACTTGTAATATTTTGTAGAATAAGGTTTAAATTGTTTTATTGCGGTAGGCTTAGGCCTAGGTAGGCACATGGTTGTCAACGTAGTCGGGATCCCAGGACGATAGGGGTATCATAAAATTAATAAGGAAAGGGAAATATGCAGTAGGCATATTATTTGAGAATATTGAGAAAAGTCAGTCTTGCTTTGGAACCCAGATCGAACAGACGTCCTGGTGATCGCGAATTCGTTATTTCCCTGAGCCTCGGTCTGTCGCAAGTTGTTTTAATATTATTTGAATTCTAACTTAAATTAATCTTATATTATAATTCGTGTACTACTGAGTTATTGATAAGTGATAATTATCATTTGTAATTATTTCATTGTACGAGTTCTACTCATTTTTATTAATTGAACTTTATTATAATCTTATATATTCTCCACTTGTAATAATAAAAATGAGTGAAACACAAAACGTTGAATCCCTGACAAATCTCCTCGCCTCTCCGACATCAGAAGTGGGATCGTCTCCATCTGGTCCATCACCTGATCAGTGGAATACATTGTTTGAGTTTATGAAGTGTTGTATGCAAAAGCCATTATCGACAAAGAAAAGTGTTGCGTTACCACGATTTAATCCAGAGAGTGCGGGATCGGATTCTGTTGCTTGGTGCTCTGCAGCAGAACTGTGTCTATTAGAAAATCCTCTTCATCGCGCAATGTGACGTGTTTCAAATGTGGGGTAGCTGGTCATATTGCGCCAAACTGTACGGCTCCAGGTAGCAGCCGTAGCGGTCCAGGGAACAACAAGGAGACTGGTAGCGTCGAACGCCGTGTGAATCTTTGCACAGTTGCAGCTCCTACTGGTATTCTAAACCATCTTGGTGAGTCGTTTCCATATTGTTTTGATTCAGGAGCGGAATGCTCATTAATAAAGGAATCGATAGCGATTAAGTTTTCTGGACGTAGAATTAATGAATTAATAACTTTGAAAGGCATCGGAAATGTTGTAGTAAATTGTAGCATGCAAATTTTATCTATTGTAATTATGGATTTGTTTACATTAGAGATTCTTTTTCACGTTGTCCCAGATGAATATTTGAGTTATAATATTTTAATTGGTAGAGAAATTTTGAGCTTGGGTTTTGAAGTAAATATTTCTCAAAATAATTTTAAAATCCGTAAATCTAAAGTAGTAAATGAATGTAGTAAATTCGAAATTATAAATTTTTATAATTGCAGATACGATAGAAGAAGCGTTTGAAAGACTTCGAGTGGTATTAAAAATTCTTATAGATGCGGGATTCTCATTTAATTTTTCAAAATGTTCTTTTCTCAAAACATCTGTTTCATACCTTGGGTATGAGATTCAAGAAGGACAAGTTCGTCCCAACCCTCGTAAAATAAACTCTTTAACAATGTTACCCGCTCCAAGGACCGTTACTCAGCTTAGACAATTTATTGGCCTTGCATCTTATTTCCGACGGTTTGTCCCTAAGTTTTCACAAATCATGAAACCATTATATGCTCTTACCTCAGGTAAAAAATATATTGAGCGGACTGAGACACATGAAAACGCCCGACAAAAAGTAATTCATACTTTGACCAACGAACCCGTCTTAATTATCTTTGACCCGGATTATCCTATAGAACTGCATACCGATGGTAGTTCCGATGGGTACGGAGCAATACTCATGCATAAAGTAGACGATAAAAATAAAGTTATTGAATACTTTAGTAAAAGGACAAGCCCAGCCGAGTCCAGGTATCATTCTTACGAACTCGAAACTATGGCCGTTGTTAAATCTATTAAACATTTTCGGTATTACTTGCATGGACGACAATTTACTGTTGTAACTGATTGTAATTCATTGAAATCTTCTCAAAATAAGATTGATCTTAATGATAGAGTCCATAGGTGGTGGGCTTATTTACAGGCTTTTCAGTTCGATATAGTTTATAGAGAAGGCAAACGTATGTCGCACGCGGATTTCTTCTCTCGAAACCCTTTGTCCGATTTACCAAAACAGGTTAATAAAATTGAAGAGAAACGCGTTAACCTCGCGGAACTATCGGTTGATTGGCTTCTTGCTGAACAACAGCGTGACTCGGAAATTTCGGAAATAGTCACCAAATTGCAAAGCATTGAGCTATCGGAAGATCTCTTAAAATCTTATGAAATTAAAGCCGGTACGCTATACCGGAAAATACAGAGAAAAGGCGAAACCCTTTGTTTGCCGATTGTACCCAGAGCATTTCGGTGGTCCGTCATTAACCATGTACATGAGTCTGTTGTGCACTTAGGTTGGGATAAAACACTCGATAAGGTTTATGAGTATTACTGGTTTGAAGGTATGTCTAAATACGTACGTAAATTTGTTGACAATTGTATTACTTGTAAACTCTCTAAAGCTCAGTCAGGTAAAATTCAAGCTGAATTACATCCCATCCCTAAGACCCGCATACCTTGGCATACTGTGCATATAGATATTACAGGTAAATTGAGCGGTAAAAATAATACTAAAGAATACATTATTGTTATTATAGATGGTTTTACCAAATATGTTTATTTACATCACACCAGAAAAATTGACTGTAATAGTGTTATTAAAGCTTTAAAGGCTTCAATATTTATATTGGGAGTTCCCGCTCGTGTGATTGCCGATCAAGGTAGATGTTTTACTGGGAAAGATTTTAAAGACTTTTGTAAATCTTTAAATATTAATTTACATTTAATAGCTACAGGTACTAGTAGGGCAAATGGTCAAGTAGAGCGTGTAATGAGTACTTAAAAAAATATGTTCACTGCTGTTGAGTCTAATAATCGTCCATGGCAAGACGCCATTGGTGAAGTTCAGCTAGCTTTAAACTCAACCGCGAATCGTATTACCAAATCTAGTGCGTTAGAATTATTAATTGGTAAGAAGGCAAGACCTTACGGGTTGTTAGTTGATGACAACGAAAATGAAATTGATATCTCTAATGTAAGACAACGAGCGATTGAAAGTATAGAGGAAAATGCTAATTATGAGAAGATTAGATTTGATAAAAATAAAGCGAAGGTTAATAAGTTTAAAATAGATCACGTTTTGATTAAGAACGAAGAACGTAATCAAATGAAACTCGATAGGAAATTTAGAGGTCCATTCGTAGTAACAGAATTACTTGATAACGACAGGTACACACTAAAACCTTTAAGTAGTAGTAGAAGTTATAAGTATATTCATGATAAGTTGAGAGAAATGCCTGAGAATTATATTCCTAATGAGTTGGATGTTTCCTCGGACAATGAAAGTTGTGCCGAGGAGACTGTTGATGTTGGTCCTGAAGCAGGGACTATGGTTTAAAAAGAGACCATGACGCAATGCACTAATGGCTGGCAGCAGGTCGTGGACCTGGCATTTTTATTTTTCGCACATGCATCAGTGTGTAGTCGTAACTGCAAACTAAATTAGTGGCTAATGTTAGTTTGATCAGGGCGCGATGGGCACCTGATGATGTGTCGGGCAGGTAGTTGTGGCAACTACAGAATATGTATGATACTGTATGTGGCATACAGGGTAGCCTAGAGATAGTGCAGAGGTCTATTGGTGGAGGAAATAAAACCTTATTTGACAGTTAAATGATAAGGAATAATGATTGATGGCTTTTCGATCTCTTGAGTACTGTACGATGACTATTTAGGATAATGAATAATTAATGGATTTCTGTTACTCGAGAGGACTTCTGAATCTATCTTTTGTACTTTAACTATTGTAAAATGCTTTATAATGACCGAGGTCAGTTGAAAACAAAAATTAAAATACCACTGTAACTCAATGTTTTAGATACACCCGAGGGCGTGTGATTGTCAGAATGGCCGTGTCGGAGAATAAAGTACAGTGGAGTATCTTCCGACAAAACGATGAGAATATTCTTTAGAATATCTGTATTTTTAGTAGTTTTAAGAAATGTACTATTACTTGTAATATTTTGTAGAATAAGGTTTAAATTGTTTTATTGCGGTAGGCTTAGGCCTAGGTAGGCACATGGTTGTCAACGTAGTCGGGATCCCAGGACGATAGGGGTATCATAAAATTAATAAGGAAAGGGAAATATGCAGTAGGCATATTATTTGAGAATATTGAGAAAAGTCAGTCTTGCTGTGGAACCCAGATCGAACAGACGTCCTGGTGATCGCGAATTCGTTATTTCCCTGAGCCTCGGTCTGTCGCAAGTTGTTTTAATATTATTTGAATTCTAACTTAAATTAATCTTATATTATAATTCGTGTACTACTGAGTTATTGATAAGTGATAATTATCATTTGTAATTATTTCATTGTACGAGTTATCTACTCATTTTTATTAATTGAACTTTATTATAATCTTATATATTCTCCACTTGTAATAATAAAAATGAGTGAAACACAAAACGTTGAATCCCTGACAAATCTCCTCGCCTCTCCGACATATATAACATAAATCATTTGTTTTTATGCTGTACTGCCAATACGCATATGGCGCTCATACGATTGTGCTGATTTTGCCAGCAAGACCGAGCCGAAACAGGATCCTAAATTCAGTTGTAAACGGAGTGGTTATACAACAATAATGTAGCGGTTTATTCAGTGTGATTTCAGTATCTGGTTGTAACCTCTGGTTTCAAACCCAGGTTGAGTTTTGTCCTATTAATAAATTAATAACACATAAAACTAGGGTAAGTTGACTAAAAGAAAAATGTAAAGACAGAAAATGTAAAAAAGAAAAAGAATACCAAAAAAGACATGTTGTATAAAAAGATAAAAAACGCCACATGGGATAGAAGAAATCTTACATATAAAATGAGAGAAATCGGGAAGAAAGATAGTAAAAGCGTTTATAAAGGAGATGAGATAAAAAAACGATGGGAAGAGTACGATGCAAAAACCTGTATCAAGGAAGAAGGAAACTGGAAACACCGTTGGCTGAGGCGAAAGAAGAAGGTATGAAAAAGGAGAAAGGCCTATCAATTCTGAGATCTGAAAATGTACAAGCTATTAAAGACTTGAAGACTTGTTGCTTTCCATCAAGAGGAAAAGCAACAAGAGTAGATGAACTTCCAATAGAATTCTTTAAATGTTTAGAAAATACAGGAATAGATGAAATACTCTCAGCAATACAATTTATGGTACTGGAGTATGGCCAGAAGATTTTGTTAAAACAATGATACAGATACTTAAAAGTTTGGAACCAAAAAAATGTAAAAGAAAATAGAACTCTCATCTTAATATCACTTGTTGCAAAAATAATACTGAGAGTTTATGAATAGAAGATTGGTTACAAAAATGGATGAGAGTGGTGGGGAAGAACAGTTTGGATTCAGCAAAGGAAAAGGATCTAGAGGAGCTGTAGAACTGATCAGAATGATTGGAGAAACATGTTTTGAAAAAAGGAAGAGGATTGAACTTGTGTTTTATAGATATGGAAAAGGCATTTAATAGAGTATATCTCAACTCCGTAGGGATATACTCTATCAAAAGACACGCGCCTTGTGACGTTCCGGTAGCTACATCCTAGCCCTGTTGGGCTTTAACGGGAGTCGTCTATCGCCCTCTGACTTTTTACATCTCATAGTAATAAGCCTGGCCTCATTGGGATGCCACCGATGTAAATGCGTCTGTAGACATTTGCATCGGTGGTTTATTAACTCGGCTTTTACCTTCGCTGTAGGCCTCGTCCGGACATTTGATAAAGTACAGTGGGAAAAGTTATTTGAGATTCTGAAAGAAAAGAGTTGATTGGAAGGATAGGAGGCTTATCAGAAAATTGTAAATGAAAAAGCAGCTGTGATTGTGATAAATAAGAATTTCACAAATTGGTTAGAATTGGACAGAGGATTTAGGCAAAGCTGTTGTTTATCACCAACACTGCTCACCATTTATGTAGAGGTAATATTGAAGGAAATATTGGATGGCCAAAAAGGGGTAAGCATAGGTAGAATAAGTATGAGTTGTGTCAGATTTACTGATTGTAGCTGAAGACTCAGATATTACAAGGAATGATAAAACATTGGAAGTAGGGATGAAAATAAATGTGAGGAAAACAAAAGTTATGAAAGATGAATGAGAGGGAAGATATGGATGTTGTAAGAGCAGAAGGAAAAATTGAAAAAGTAAAAAGATACCGATTTCTCGAAACAGTACTAACTGAAGACTGAAGCAGTAAAGAAGAGATTAAGACGAGAATTGCAATGGCAAAAGAAGCCGTTTTTTTTTGTTTTTTAGGAAGAAAAACCTACTCTGCAATAACATTGATCTGAACCCGAGGAATAGATTAGTAAAATTCTATGTTTGAAGTACACTTTTATACGGTAGTGAAATTTGGACACTGGAGAAAAGGGAAAGAGATAAAGTGGAGGTTATTGAGATGTGGGATCTGGAGAAGTAGAATGGGTGGACAGAGTAAGTAACGTAGAAGTAATAAGACGGAGAAATGAAACTGAATCAGGCACACAGTTAGGGGGAAAGGAACAATAAGGTAGAGTTCTTGAATGTTCCGTTGAAGCTGAAAAAAAAAGAGGAAGGAAGAACTACATGACGTAAACGTTAGTGGAGGTTATGAAGACACGAAAAGAAAAGCAAATCATGATATAGAAACAGATAGAGACGACAATGGTGCCAGGGACCTGCCAACAGGCAGAATATCATCATGATGAATAATTAAATATTTTATTTTGATCGAAACACAATAATTAAGTGAATAAATTGCATCAGGAATGGGTAATTATGAAGTGTGATACTCCTACCTAAATAAGAACCGTTGCTTTCAGCGTAGCGATACTGTGTAACTACATGTTGACAAGGCGCCGAATAACGTCAAGTATAATCAAGAGTTTTACTTTCTAGGCTTCCAGGTAATTAAAATCAATTGACTGTACCTTCAGTCAGTCGCGTATGATTAGAACTTAGCAGTCAGCATATTAATAAAGCCCGTTAGGGGTAGGTATGAATCGCTTGTTTGTGTACCGTACTGTACTAATCCGGGAAAAGTAAAGGAAATTATTAGGTCCTAATCCAGGAGAAAGTATTATTAGTTTTAATAAATAAGCTAATTATTTTAACTACCTTGTAGGTGAACAGTTCCATCAAGAACACTTTAGACTTAAAATTACAATTCATTATGTGATTATCGTAGTTTTTAAATGGTAACACAATATTTATTTTATTTTTAAAAAATAAGATGACCTTTCCTTTTTTAGGAATGGGTGTTGATTTAATTTTAAAACACTTTAACATTTCGCGAATTCACATAATCGACTGAATACAGGATACGATTGAAATTAGAAAGACTACAATACGTGAGCTGAAAGTTTGTCCCTTGCCAACTACTTTGTCTACTGTACTAGTCATGCAAAAAACATTCTTCGCCTGCTCATATTCATTTTTTTTTATTGCCAATGTATACGTTGTTATACAAGATATAGATTTATTAACTGCGTATTAATCTATATATTATTTTATTTTTGTCCGTGTTTTTGTTTCACTTATTTTACTTTAACTATAAATAAATGTTAATAGCATAAAAATATTTATTTTGACTCACCGTAATGGAGAAACTGTTACTATAAAAGTGTTGCTAAATCTTCGTTGCCAAAATCGTCTTCGCTTGTAGATGAATAATCACTATTTTCTCGTAAATTGATAAATTCTGCCTCATCAACTAAACTTTGTTTTACCCAATATTCATCTTTAGTTTTTTCACATTCCTCGCATATTGTTGACCAGTCTTTCTCTGTTTTATTAGAAATTCTTTCTTCACATAGCTTAATTGCGGCATTTAACTTGAACGTTACGTTTATTTGGCTACACATCCTATCATAAATTTCATGTAAATATTAAATATTATTATCATAAATATCGTAATAAATATTCACTAATATTAAAATACAATTACAGAAATATTACACGCAGGATAATTCATTCAACGTACGAAAAACAAAAATACAGACGAGTGTAAACAAATTAAATTTACGCCGCACGCACTACTTCACAATTATACTTTTAACAAGATTCTTAATGCGTTAACATTTTATATACAAATGTGTCATGTTATTAGTAATCGGAAGATGTCATCCGGTAAGGTAGTACAAAAAACCCCGCTTGCCCGTCCCGTCAAAACTAGCCGACAGTTGTGTTGACAAAGGCAGAGGGGCAAACCTTCAGCTCACTTAGTGAAGCGGGCGGCATATGGATGTGTACTATCCTGATTAATGTATTGCGTAATATGAAGTATATGGAGCTATACGAAATGTTTTCGTAAAGGAATGACTATGTAACTATTCTACCCGTCCTATCAATAATCTCTCTCGCATGCAATGTGCACAGCTATACGCCATCCGCTGTATAAGTGCGCTTACAATCATGTTGAATGAGGCAATTTTGATATTGAACTGTTAAAAATTGTTTTCCTTATTTTAAATGTTAAAATTGAATTAAAATTAATCATTTAACTAATTAACAGTAAATAGGAGTTTTATTAACAATAATTAATGTCAGTTAAAAGTGTTTAATTTTAAGTCAATTTAGTAATTACAAAAGCAAAGAAATAGTACATAATTAAACAACGTTTTAATTAGTGTTGAATTAAAAAATTAATTTATGATTAATATGAATGAGTTCGATAGCTTAATTATTTTCCCTTTGGTAAAATTAAAGAATTAAAAGTGGGTTGCACAGATATGAATAGAATTTCTAATTAAGAGAGATCACATGTTAAATGCTGAAATGAATAAGTATAAAAAAATTTCAATACATTTAAAAGAGATAAGAAACCGATCTGCTAACGGTACAGTCGTATCAGATTCTCAACGCGTTTTGCGCACAACGTACAAGAACTAGGAGGATTCCCGAGGATCACTCCTCGAAAGATTCCCTTACAAATTAAGATGAGTTCTGTGTTACAGCTTTAGTCACGTGAATTCTACTAATAGTCTGTAACCACCTCGCTTATATTGAATTGAATTTAATTTGAGGAGTTTAACTCTATATAGGAATTTATTAATAACATTCAGAACAAATTTTTTTATCATAATCGATTGTGGAAGGTCAGTCCAGTCACCGTTGACAAATTTTGCTTATTAATACCATAAGCTCCTGGGATAACGACACCGCCGACTGATGACTTGAAAAGTTACTTCCATTGAATTCCCCTCGTTGTATTTAATTTTTCATTTCAAAATTATTTAATTTCAGTGTAGATAATAAATATTCAAAAATTAATACATAGGTACAAAAAGCGTTCGCCGTGCAATGATTAGTGAGAGCTGACAAACAGTCGGCGCCATTCCAACAATTGTACTAGCCGCCATTTTTAAAAGAAAACTTTTATTTAAAAAAATCGTTATTCGTATGTGGTTCGCCCAATATCAAGGATTATTATTACAAAATTTTGAAAAACTGGAGAAAAACGTTTTCCCGTAACCGCATCACAAAAGTAGACGAAATACGAAAAGGTCAAATTAAAATAGATATTAAGTAGGAAATTTTTTTGATATCGTCATTAATGTTTGTTGGATTGATGTAGCATAATGATAGATTGCCCGTAGTCATTCTATGAGAAACTTCAGAAAATCACTTTAAAAACATGATGTAAAATTGTAGTTAAAGTAGGTACACCTGAAGTCGGTAATATAATTTAATTAGTTAATATATTTTCACATCATTCCTTTTTTTTATTTTTATTTAGACGCATGATTTTCAACGTGTATATTTCTTGTAAATAACAAATAAGCATTTAAAAATAGAACAAACTTTAAAAAATTCCAAAAGTAAAAAATCGTACCGCTATTCAATTTTTTTTAAATTAGATATTAAATTAAGAATTAATAAGTTTAATTTGGTACCGTCTTCAAAAACTAAATTTAGAGAAGACTTAATTTAACAATATTTTTTTCTGTCACCTTATGATCGGTTTTACTATGTCAGTTTTATAGATTGATTTTAACTTTCCTTTTATACCGGAGAAGTTGAAAATGGGCTCAAAAATTGTTATTCAGAATTTAAATGTGGGTTTTCCAATCTTATTTTTATTATTAATTCACTGTTAAAGCTTGAAAGCTTGTGTATTGTATGAAAAATTCAAACCCATGACCATCTGTATGAAAGGTCACTCCAACTTGGAGGTCGAGAGAATATCAGAGTTATATGAGATTATTATTACTATATTATTTGAAACAACATGTGAACAAAACGGTGTCATTTTGATTACTTTACGTTTTAGGTAAAAACAAATTACTGATTTAAAACTTATCACAGCCATTACATCGAGATATAAAATATATAAAAATTATTATCATATTTATTTGTTAGATTATTGCTCTAAACATTTGTGTTAGATTTATTAAATATTACTATATACATCCTTCGTGTATAATTTTCTATTCAGAAAGACTGACGCACAGGTAATCACCTGGGACTAACATTTGTTGACCTTTTATTTATTTCTTTGCCCAAAACTTAGGATCTGACTAGCTGATGTAAACATTTCTTTTAGTGCTGTATTTATTGAACATTGGGGAATATTTTAAATGTTAATTTATGTGGCTTAACTCATAATTTAGTGACATCAAATTATAAATCGCTCTATGTTATGTTTGTTCACTGGTGGATTGTATTAATACAGCATTTTCAGTCTCTTACTAAATCATGTACTGTAAAAAGCAACTATGTCTCGGCTATGAATAATTCATTCCTAATAAGTGTGTTTCTATTTTATAATTTATAAAATAGATTGAATTTTATTGAAATTTAAAATTCATGTACCAAAATCTAACAACTGTCTTTGAAACATTCCAATTTAAGAGCATAGACTACTAATATTTCAAAGCTTAAAATATGATAGAATCAAATGGTATAAATTGTCAATCAGCACAAAGAGGTTAAATACAAATTAATTGAAAAATAATATATAAATTTTAATGAGGAAAGAAATATTTCTACACATTTTTCCAATGCTAAACATTAAGAAAATTAAAAACCTATTTATAGAAAAACATTGCATTTTATTAAACAATAAAATTCCTTCGCTTATTTTTGTTGATGTTAGGACCAGCTTAATGTTACCAAATGCCAGTAACTTATTTTTTTTTTATAGATAGATAAAATTTCTTTCTATGAACTTAGCATAATGTATATTTGAACTGCTTAAATTTTTCTAGAAATAATTTAAATGAGGTAAATATAAGTATTTTAAAACACCTTTTCAGTTTTATTTTAATTAAAAATAAAAAATTAAATTACTTTAAAAATTATTTAGATTATCAATGATCATTCTAAAAAATGCATTCTGAATTAAGTATTGCATTTTAATGCATCACTTTCTGTGCAGTGATAGTTCTGTGTTGCAGATTAAGTTTCATTCTGTTACAAGATAGCTGTGTGGTCCCACCATTGAAACTTAGTTGATAGTTTGAATTTTTTTTATTTCATTCCTAAAAATCAAACTAATATTAGAGATTTAATAGAAAATATAGTGTTCCACATTTTTTATACGTGGTAACAATTTTTTGAGATGAGCACTAACTTGAGCTTGATTTTGTGTTTTAATTGTAAACAATAATTTTTGATCCACCTTTTCTCATAAGAAAGTTTTATAGTTTTAGCTATATGTAAATTAAAGAATTTACTAGGGGACTATGTCTTTATGGTAAAAAAACTGATTTTTAGCATTTACTCATTTAAGATTATGATGCACTATACCAAAACAAGTAATTAGATATAATAAACAGTACATAATTTGCTAAAACTTTTATAAGAAGCTTATTTTTTTATTATGAAGGGAATTTCTTAAATACATTTTTGTGATTTAATTGTAGAAGATATAATAACTACCCAAAAGATTCTCAAGTAATAAAATTAAAAATAGTTTGAAATAATTAATAATTTTTGTAGGAAACATTTTTTTAAAAACTCTTCATACAGTCTGTGCCCTTTTTTATTGAAAAGATTTTAATTACATTATGAAACATTTTAGGAAACATTTCCTGCAGCCAAAATCAATATTTGATGAAACAGGTCTCTAAGGAATTTTTTTTCACTGTGATGTGAGCTCCATCCCCTTTCTTAACTTGATTTGGGAATGAAATATTAGCAAACTGTTTCTGGTGAGATATGAATTTTAAATAAAATTTAAAACTATTTTCATACAGAAGATTTTTTTTAAATTTGGACTTAGGGTGGTTACCTTTCAGATAGTTGATAAGAATTGGTACTTGGAGGAACTAGGTAATTCGGGTTTTAAATTCTATCAGAATTATTTGTTGACATTGCTTCCATTATTAGTTCATATTTGTATCAAATGTTGTTAAATATTCCTTTTATTAATTGTAAAGTATTTTTTTTCAGACAGTAGTTGTTTTAAATTTTGAAACTTTTATCTCTGAATTTTTTTTGAGTGCTCTTTGAATGAGCGAATCTCAAAGAAAAATAATTCGTCTAGAGGAAACTATGTTCAAGAATTTTAAAATTGTTTCCTTCAAATATTTTTTCTGTGATTACTTTATTAAGTTTTCCCTTAGAATATTTTGCTTTTGTTAATCTTGAGCATAAAATCTCTAAATTTCTTTACTTTTAGTATAAATCTCATTTTGTGCAAAAAAACCTATCTTACAGAACTACAAAAGAGCTCCTATAAAAGTTGTAATGTATCACTTTTATAATTCTATAAAGGTTGCTTGTAATGTATTTTAGAGTTATTTTTAATTAATAAATTTTGAAAATATAAAAATTCACTGTGAGGGATTCAAAATTAAAAAATTATAGAAATGTTTTTTATATGAAGGCTGCTGAAGATTTTGTGGGTCTTTTTAATTTTTGAATTTTTTCATGTAAAGCTCATTCTGAATCAGTAAAAATAAAAATATATTTTATATTTAAATTGATTGAAAATATGTTGAGTTAAATTTGTAGGTGGGTTTAAGAAAATACATCCTTCTGTGTTTTTTTTTCTGCTAAGATCGTCATAATTTTTGTATTGAGTACGATTATTTATTTACCTTTCTTAGCCTCTTCATAATTAAATCATGCATTAATGTGTTTCAGATTTACTCCATTTTCAAAACTCACAGTACAGTAAGTTTTGAAAATGAAGTATATTCGAAACACATCACATCTTTATTTAACTATGATGAAGTTAAGAAATGTTAATTAAACTCAATACAAAAATTATTTTAACCATTCTTGTAAATTATTTAGACATAAACCAAGATTATTACAGATTGTGTGACATACAATGAATGATATTGAGAATGTTTACTAGCAATCTATAAACAGAGCTTTAAGTTTTATATAGATATTTTCTGTTTTCTGGTTATTGCATATCTTCCCAAGTGATAATCACAAATGATAATTTTACTGTACATTTAATAAATTTTGCTTATTATAAAAAATGCAGTTGTGTTAGGTATTTTGTATCCATCAATTATTTTGTACGGTTATCTTTTGTAATTAACTGTAACTTTTTAAATTAAACAACCTTTTTACAAAGTTTTTAACAGATACTTTGATTAAAAATGCTCTAGATTTTTTCTTAATCTGTCTCTTACTATTCTGATAAGAATATAAAAACAAGGTAAATACAGTAGTTGCTTGAAAGCAAGATATAAAATATTTCTATTAAATATTTTTTCAAAAAAAATACTTATATATTTGCAGCAATGGACAAAAATAAAATTATTTATAAAAAAAGGTCGTAATTATTTAAAGTAAAAAATATTGATTAAATGTGCAGATTTTTACAAACTTTAACTTGTTTTATAGTAGAATGTGTTCTCTGGTTATATTGGTGGAGGGGGGAATTAGCAGAATGGCACACCTATGATTTGCTTAGGAATGTGGTGTTCTTTGAACTACAGATTACCATCTTGTAATTGCTTCATAGCCATTGTAAGATGGTATGTTGTAATTGAAATTTTAATCTAAATTGTATTAGCCATTTTTGAGAAACTGTATTATTTTTTTTACTCAGGGAATGAAAATGTTGGATTAGGACAAATAATACAAATACTGTTGGTTTTATTGATAAAAATACAAAGGGATAAACTCAATGATAGATACTAGAATTACCTTTAAACTGAAATGCAAATGCATACTGATTTTTTAAAACTTTCTTGTATTTATATTTGACATAAATGTAAAGCAAAATAACAAACCAGGCCTTTTCTTATTAAAGAAATATTTACTGTTGTTTTCTGTTATTATATTTTCTTTCATCTTTATATGCCAACCTTCTGGTGGGTCTTTTATCCATTAGTTTCTGGTTCAAATCCCAGTCTCACCTGACCCATTTTTCATTTGTTACATAATTGATTTCTTTCATAGAAAAATTCAGGGAGGATAGCAGTAATTAGGCATTAACCTGTGAATAAATAAAAATAAATAACCAGAAGGTTTGTCATGTGAATAAATAAATATATGTGTAATTTTGTGTATGAAATAATGTACTTTGGTATTGTGTTTGTCTAGTATTAGTCAGCCTGAAAACTCACAAGACCAAATGCTGAAGTATAAATAGGCTTTCAGCCTGTGTAAGGCAGTAACAGCCGCCATCTTCCTAGTTAAATGATGAATTAAGGATAAAACAAATATTACTCATCAAATATTAGAAAGCATAAACTCATCAGTTGTGCAGTAATTTTATCTGATGTGTGAAGTTGTTTTGGTAGTGCCAAACTACTTCAGACACACCAGATATATAATTACATCAGATATAATAATTTACAATTATTAATAATAATTGTAAATTGAAAGGGATAGTATACCACAACAGGACGTCATAAGCAGCAAGAAGCCAGTTACTGGTCCAGCAATCCAAGTCGCACCCTGCACATCAACTCTAAACTTTAACAAATAATAATAATGAAGCATTAATATATTTAATCTTCTCAGTTTATTCTGTGGAAATAAATAGTTAGAAAATATATTTCATATAATAGATATAAAATATATTTTGTGTATTGACTAATAAATTATGATATGAATGTTTTATAATCCCATAATAATTTGAAATATATGATATAATCAGCTTACATGATAAGCTGGTGTAATCCACTGGCTGTAATAAGCTATAACATTGATATTTATTTGTGATGTGATACACTGCTAGTTAGTATGTCAAAATTAGAGAAAGTATCTATTTTATATAATTCTTGTGCAACTGGAGAAAATTGTTCTTTCATTCTTTGTAAAGACTGTAATTCACTAGTCATAATAAAATTATATTTTTCTTAAATAAATGTCATTTGATATTTATTTCTTTTAAGAGCTATATTTATTTCTTTTATGACATAATTATGGTTACCTTATTTTCTGTTCTGATGATAAAAGAGGGTGAAAATAAACATTTTGCGACATTTGAAAAATGCTGAAAAACCAATAAAACCTCGTGATTTGGAAGTTTGTAAAAAGATTTCCTATCTTTTGAATAATATATTTCTGCTCAGTAGTAAAATAAAAATATTGTTTCCACAAATGTAAATTAAATCATTTTATACCTCTCTTAAATTTAATTTTACTCTTAAAATTTTTAATTTTTGCAGTATTAATAAAAGTTTTTTTGTGTTTAGCACGGAGTGTTCACTACTATTCATAAGTACTACTTACCTGAAGACTGGGCTGCTTTTGCTACTTCAAATCCTGAGGTGCTGTCATTTGTTGCTGTTAGTTCTGGAACCAGTGAGTCAGATTTTGAAAATCTTACACGAGTTTTAAAAGAAGCACCTGGAGTTGAATTCATTTGTTTAGATGTTGCAAATGGTTATTCACAACATTTTGTTGAATTTGTTCGTAAAGTGAGACAAACATTTCCAACTCATACTATCATTGTAAGTTTCTTTTAGTTTTAGTTTATTTTTATTTAATATTTTAAAATTTTCTTCCTTATGATGTTGCAGTCACTTCATTCAAATAAAATGCCAATGCACAAGCTTGACCTTTGGACATAATTGTTTTATGTAAATAATTAATAATGTATTTTAGATAAATAAAAGTTTTATTTTGATTATTTTAAGCTTTGGGTTTCTTTTTCGATTATCATTGTATATAAACAAATTTAAATAATAATTTAATAATTGCATGGAAATCTATGTTTTACGTATATAAATATAATTTTTAAATTTTATTTTGTAAAAATTATTTTCCTGTCAGAAAACATTTTTTATATCATGACAGATTAATGTGGAGACTAGTAGAATTGACAACAGTGTCTACTGTGAGAATAAACTATATGAATTAAGTTCACTTTTCTCAAACAGAATTATTGTTAGCAACAGCATTTTTTTTAAATGTAGACAACATCTAATAACTAATATGCTGCCACCACTCTCCGGTTAGAAGCAAATTCTGCTAAGTTATCAAAAGTATTTATTATTAAATCTAGCTAGAAAATAATACTTGTATGTGTGTATCATCTAAAACATTACTTACAAGAGTTTATGAATACAAAACTATATGGTACAAGAAATTATGATATAATGACCATAAAAGAATTGTAAGTGTTCATTTCATATCTTTATGTACAGTATATTATTAGGCTAGTAAATTATACAGTTTAAAATTTTTTCAAGTCTGGTCTTCAGAGCATTGCTCAAAATCATATCTGGTTCCTAAGTTTATATAAGTTATACTACAGGCTTATTAGCTACTGTTTGTTGGCTACACCAATTACTGATAGGTAATCTGAATCAGGCTAAATTGTATATCTAGAAACAACATTTTTAGTCATGAAATGTCTGAAAATGGTATGTTATGTGCTGGTTTTCTGCCAAATATCAATGAGAATGATTATGCTGTAATCTGAGCAAGCCTCTTCGTTTTCTTTTAAATTTTATTCTTGTAAATAGAAACTCTAGTATTGCATTTATTGTTCATAATCATATCCATCTGTGGATTAATTTAAAGTATCCAGCAAAATTCAAACTGCAAAACAAAGAAAAAGACTGATTAAAAATATTAATAGTCGCAGAAGATAATTTCTTCATGTAGAATGCTGAATAAATTCTACTGAATAAAGCTTCATAGATTACTACAAACTTCTTGTTATAGGTGGTGTGAGCACCTTCTATAAACCTTTTGAAGGTTCCTAACAACCTCACAAGTGTATACACACTTGTTAGAAAGCTCATTTTAATATGGGCAATCTAATTGGTACAAACCAGCTCATGTTACAACATCCATACCTAGTACATAACTTCAATATTGTTATGTTTCTACCATTAGAATTCAGCTAAGATTTGTCCAAAAGTTATAAAAATATTATTTGCATATATAAACCTTTTTGAAATTAATCTGACGAGTTTAATAATATACCTGAACATAAAATTTAAATAATAGCAGTTATGAAAATAAAGATTTTGATTTTCATTCAGCATATCTGTGAATGGTATTTTTTTAATTTATTTAATCAGTCTAAAAATTGCCAGATCTTAATTATCAGTCTTAAATAAGAGCAATAAGCAATTATAGAAGCTGCTAGCCATATAATGAAACATTGTCTCCTTTATTTATTAGGTTTAAGATTGGTTTACATCTTTTCTATATTTACTTCTTTGCTTCCTTATTTTTTTTGAAACGGCAACAAAATCTTCCTTAGATCATGTTGCCCAATTTTTAGTGCAGTTTATTTATTTTTTTATCAACTTCTTTTCCAGTACTTCATGTAAATTTTATTGATTTAGACTTGTGATTTACACTACTCAAAATTCTTTTTAATAGATTTTTTTATTCTAAAATAAAATTCATAAAACAATTAAAAGCAATTGTGGATTGAACGATTTCATTTATCATTATTATTTTTGTATGATTGCTATGTTGTTAAATTTATTTAAGTTAAAGAGATATTAGTTGTAACATTGCTATTAAATCAAGGTCTTATTGATCATTTCAATGATTGCTCAAGGAATCATTTATTGGCACCAGTTGTCTTGATTTTAAGTTTGCATGAACACACAAAATAAAGAATATTATTATGGAGCTTCTAATCTTTTTTTTTATTACATTAGTAAGAAGATTTACATTTTAAAAATTCTTTTTAGTTTCAAATATTAGTTTGTCAACTAAATATTACACAGGACAACAAAAAAAATAATAATTTGGAACCGAGATAAAGGTAGACGAATTGGAATGTATTTTTTATACTAAGTCTTAAAATGATTCAGTTTTTATTCTTCACCCTCAGATTTTTAGTCATGATGTTTAAAATACCGAAAAACTTTGTAAATAATAGAATACAAGAATAATAATAATAATTACAATTAAAATTCCTACCTTTTGTTTGCAGACATTTACATTTATCTTAATTTCTTTTTTCTTATTTTCCTTTTGTGTTCTGTGAAGTTTTTATCATTCAGCAGTATTCGCTCATCGTAGATTCATCCCATCTGTCTTGATAATGTTGTTCCAGCTGCAGTATATCTTGATGGAACCTTTCTCCCTGTTCATCACTGATGTCACCCAAGTTTAAAGGGAAGAAGTCCAAATGAGAATGTAAAAAATGAATTTTCAGTGATATTCTGAAGCCTAAATTTTTGTAGTTCACTAAGAGTTCATCAATAAGTTGATCATGGTTTTCAGCTTTTTTGTTTCCAAGAAAACTAGTAACAACATCTTTGAATGACTTCCATGTTGCTAGTTCTGAGAATTCAGTTTGCTGTCAAATATATCTTCACGAATTAATTTTCTTATTTGTGCCTCAATGAATATTCCCTCTTTTAATTTGGCCTCACTTAATTGTGAAAAAACCTCAGCTAAATATTTAAAGCTATCTCCATCTCTATCTAATGCTTCTACAAAATTCTTCATCAGGCTTAGTTTTGTCTAGAGGTGGTAAAATAATATGATCTGCTTCAACAAGAGTAATATTGACAACATTTTTCTTACCTGGGGTAAACTGATTTCTTTTTGGCCAGTCTTTAACTACATAGTGTTTATCTGTAGCCCGACTATCCCACAAACACAAGAAACATATATATTTTGTAAAGTCATTCTGGAGACCGAGAAGAAGCCCTATTGCTTTCAGGTTAGCAATGATTCGCCACGAGTGTTCATCATAATTAATAGCTTTTAAAGTTTTTGACATACTTTCATATGTTTCTTTCATTCCCACAATATGTGCTGCCGGTTTAGAAGAACTTATTCAAGGTATGCAACAACATTACCTTTAAGCTTCTTTTTGATGAGTTTATAAATAAATGTCAATCACAAATAACATATTCAATGTCCATTTCAGACATTAGCTCCCTCACATCATGGCAAGAACAAATTAAACCATCTGTTCTAAAGTATTTCACTAAATTTTTGTTTCAATTTCTATATACTGAAATTTCAGTATCCTTGTTTAATAAATTGCATTCTTTAAGACGTGAACCTAGGAGTTCTGCATATTGTTTCAACAAATACAAGTCACAAATTAGGTCACTCAGTTCTGCTTGTTTCTTCTGGAATGTAATTAATATCTACTGAAGTTGAGGATGTATTGGCTGAGCCTTTTGGGAAATCAGAAATTTCTTTCCAAGAACTTGGAGCGATCGAAATTGGTAAATCAATACCCATGAAGTACTGGTCTCGTAGGTAAACGAACCATGGGTATGCACTACTGCTTTATTGTTTGAATTGAAACCAGTAACATTTGTTAAGCAAAAATAGCAGCCATTATAATGGTTGTAGGCTCTCTCCAAATCATAGGTATGCCAAAAGGCAGCTGCTCTTTTTTTCTTTTAACCACTGGGTAGGTTTAACGTACATGATGCATGCTGCATGTAGAGCTTAGGATTTATCTTGGTCTCCTAAGGGACAGTCAAAATAATGTTTGTAAGCAGTTTTCAGCAGATTCAATTCTGGTTTTCATTGACTTTTAAATTAACAAAAAATATTTGGAGAATTTTTACAAGCCCAATTTTTATTTATTGTAAGATTCAAGATGTTTTAATGAATTAAAGTAAACAGAAATACTTAATTATAAAAATAAGTATGTTTTAATTTATAAATACTTAATTACTTAAAATACTTCATAAAATTGTTTCATCATGGAGTGCAATAAAACAGTGCAAAAAACACACACACACAGAGGTTAACAAATCTTGATGTTCAATAAAACAATATGAACAGTTGTTTTGTCTTAAAAATCTTTCACTAAATTTATGGCATCAATTATGAAACAATCTTTATAATATGTGTATGATAAAACCACTACCACAACAAAAGAGCACAGCAAGTCATACCAAGAGCTGAACTCAAACTGAAGAAAATTTCATCATGTTGAATTACTCATTACTTGATTCATTGACATGTCTGGCTTGACATGAAATGATATCATTCAACTGTTATGTGTCAAATATAGGTCTGCAACATGCATCACAATGTAAATCAGATGTGAATAAGCAAACATACAGATGTACTAACTTATTTGTATTGTTTGTTCCACGAATGATGGAACAAATAAATTTAAGAGGTTGTAACTTAAGATCATTGTGATGGGTCGTTTTGGAATACATATCCACATTCAGCATATAAAATACTATATACAGAGTCATTCACGGGAGCCGGATGTTTTTGAAGTGGGTTGTAATCGAGCGTTCGTGGTGGGAGGGGCACGTGGCTGGTGTCTGACGTTTCCTTTGTTCATAGCCTTTACATTTTATTCGTTGAGATGGAGGCGTGGACCTAGATAACGCCTGTAGGTGTATGACTGGGTTGTGCGAAATGACGAATCCGTTACTGCTGTTCAGCGAGATTTCCGCCGTCAGTTTAATATCCATCATAATGCAAGTGTCCCTTCTCGTAACACAATATTGCGATGGGTAAACAACCTTCGAACAACTGGTTCAATATTGAAGAAAAAACCACCGGTTCTCCGACGAACTGCTAGCACTCCGGAGAACATCGAACGAGTAAGGGTAGCCATTGTCAGAAGCCCACGCCGCTCTATTCAGAGGCATTCAGCAGCGCTTCAAATGAGCACAAGTACGGTAAGACGAATTCTGCATACAGGCCTTCATTTCCATCCTTACAAGATAGCCGTCGTGCAGCAGTTAAACGAGCAAGATTTCACACAGCGATTATAATTTTGTCGACAAATGCTTACCATTTTTGAAGAAAATGAAAATTTGTTATTGTTTATGAGTGACGAACCCCATTTTCACCTGAATGGCTTCGTCAACAAACAGAATTGCCGGTATTGGGTAGAAAGAAACCCACATCAGCTTCACAAGAGACCACTTCATAGCCCAAAGGTGACTGTCTGGTGTCCAATAGGAAAGGTCGGTGTTATTGGACCATATTTTTTTGAAGAAAATGACGCTGCCGTAACTGTAACAGCTGATCGTTACATTGCGATGTTGAATTCGTTTTTCATCCCTGAGTTATGAAACCGGGGAATCGATTTTCAAAATGTGTTATTGCAGCAGGATGGAGCTACAGCGCACACAGGGAGGGCAACGATGGCTGTCCTCCGTAACTTGTTTCCGGGACGGATCGTTTCCAGATTCGGCGATATTCCTTGGCCCCCTTGGTCTCCCGACTTGAGTAGTTGTGATTTTTTCTGTGGGGGTTTCTGAAATCGCGTGTGTACGGCAATAAACCGCGTACATTGGAGAACCTCCTCCCCTGGGCCGGTCCGACTGGTTGGTATTGCGCCACCCAGGGGAGTGCCTGTTGTACTCAAATGGGCCTTCCCACCTACCGGCTGTATGTCCGGCTTGGCAGGTCGGCCCACCGGTCAGTTCTTTTGAGTCTATTGATATGCCCATCTATATATATCGCCACGCCATACCATGATTGTCTTGACGTGACGATTGGGTCTTTTCTTTGATCTTTCCTATCAAGAAAACCCTTGGAGTCCCCAGTGGCTCATCGAAACTGGCACACCTCAGCATGCCAGTCCTCACCACTGGGGCTATCCGCCCTTCCCTGTACTAAGATCAGAACCCCAATCTCCTCTCGTCCTCATTTTTCTGCGTTAATATTTTCTTAATAGCTGAATCAACCCTCTTCCAGGCATCTTCACTCTGCAACATGTGATTAAATAATCTCCCGTTACCATCAGATGATAGATCGATGTCTACTAATTCTTCTTTCCATTTATGGCAGTCAGTAAATGTGTGCTCAACATCATCTTCGCGATCGCAATACATACATTCCGTCGATGCTCTTCTACCGATTCTGTGCAAGTAAAAATTAAAGTTGCCATGCCCTGTAAAGTATTTTGACAGGTGAAAATTCACTTCCCCATGCTTCCTATATATCCAGCTTTTAATATCGGGGATGAGTCTCTTTGTTCTACCTCCAGGGCCATTCTCATTCCACCTGTCCTGCCACCTTGCCATTAGTCGCTGCCTTGATTCGTGAATTCCAACTCCCTGGTCTCTTTCAACTCTTAAAAGTGCCAATAAATCAATCGGTGGGACTCCAGCGAGCACACACAAAGCCTCATAGGAGACCGTCCTATATGCAGAAATCACTCCAAGCAACAGTCTCCTATGGGTCCTGATCATACGTGCCAGGTTTTTCTTTACTTGCACTGAAATCCACCAAACCGGCACCGCATAAATCATGAACGATATTACCGAAGACGCTATGACCCTTTTCTTTGACGCCTTAGGCGCTCGTTGGTTCGTCATAATGATATTTAAAGATTTTATCATTCTGTCAGCCCTGTTACAAACTTCGTTTATATGTTCGGTGAAGGAACCGTTCCTCTGAAAGGTAACGCCTAGGTACTTCAGCTTATCAGTTTCTGCTATTGGTTCACCATTGATCCTGATATCCAGCCGATCAATGATCCTTCTTCCAGTGAAAGTGATAAATTTGCATTTATCAATGTTCAGCACTAAATTTTTATTACATAGCCAGTTTTCTATCATCTGTAATGCCAAATTGGCCTTATTTTGTACTTCCAGTGCATGTCTATCACTCGCAAGGATCACCAGGTCATCTGCATAGGCAATGACCTCGACTCCTGCAGGATAATCCAAATTCAGGATTCCGTCAAAAGTTAAAGCCCATAATAACGGGCCCAAAACGGAGCCCTGGGGAACTCCACTGTGTATGTTGACTTCCAAATCTCCACTTTGCAATTCTGCACGATCTGTCAGAGAGGTATCTCCTCACCTGTCTCCTAAGATATAGGCTTATGTTCTTAGCCAATAATGCACTGTGAATATGGCTCCATTTGATTGAGCCAAAAGCATTCTTAACGTCTAGGGAGACAAGTAACGGAATCCCTCTTGTTCTCCAAGTACCTCTTCTGACATCTGCTATCCAAGTAGTTACTTTCTTTGCTGCCAACACAGTGGAGCGTTCCTTCCAGAACCCGAATTGATTGACGCTTATACCCACGCCTTCTTCAATTTCGCATACAATTCTGTTGGCGAACATCTTCTCTACCGCTTTGCCCAAGTTATTTAAGAGACTCAGCGGTCTAAATCGAGACAGACCTTGATCATCACCACCTTTAGGGAGAAAGACCACCCTGGCCTCCCTCCAACATCGCGGGAATGAATCATTCTCCAAGCCATAATTTGCTATATCAGTCATCTCCCAGGGAAGCTGTTTTACAAGGCCTTCGAGTATTGCAGCAGAGATTCTATCAGTGCCGGGGCTCTTTTTATTACCGAGTTGTCCGATAGTGTTACTTAGCTCAGCAGGGGTAAACCTCCTCAGCTCATATTCAGGCAAGATGTCAGTTGCCTCTGCTGGACATGGAAATAATTCGTCAAAGTGTGCCATAGCCTGCCGTTCACTCAACACAGGCAGACGCCTGCCAAACCTCTTAGTAACTATCTTGTAGGCTTGGCCCCAGGGATCATTGTCCAATTCCTCACAGAGTTTGAACCAATGATCCCTTTTTGATCTCTTAATGGCCCTGTTCAAGTGGCATCTAGCCTCTATGTATAGTTTGGCTGCAGTATCAAACTCAGCACCACCTCTGATCCTCAGTCTTTGTTTCCTTCTCCTAGCCTGCTGTAAATTATCGCGTAAGCGGGCTATCTCATTTGACCACCAGTAGACTTGTCATCTGCCCCCAGCGGCCCTTAATTCCTTATCCATTTATTGCTGTATTACCGAGGTAAGAGTATCTGGAGTCAACTCAATCATATTACGTAGCCTTTGAGCTACTTTATCAACTATTTTGTCAACCTGACGGGCTGTAGGTCTTGTAATAAAAGGTCTTTCAACTACAGAGTCACTGCCTTCCTTTATGATCAGATGAAGCGGAAGGTGATCACTGGAAATATCGTTATCCATCACTGTTAGCTCTAGCTGATCCATTGACCATCTATTATCAGCAATGACCAGATCTAAAACAGAGTAGTGGCCCCGAGCCTCGTAAGTTGGGGTACCGTCATTTAAACAGCAACCTACATTGGAGAACTTAAAGATCGCAATTCGTCATCACGTCACCCAGATTGACGTAGACAATAATTGACGTAGGCAAAGAATTGAGGCCAGTTACCGTGAAAGGCTACAACAATGTATTGCCCAAAATGGACATCACTTGCCGGACATCATTTTTCGTTCATGAGTAAGTAACAAATGCTTTGATTTAACAAGTGTTTCAGTACCAATAAAACTTTTTTAAAGTAAATATTCAATTTTTTATGATTATTTTAAAAACATCCGGTTCCCGTGAATGACCCTGTAGAACAACTACTCCCTTTTCAGTTCCAAATTTTATGTCGACCAGTGTTATTAAATAAGTTGATTGTAAAATAATAAAACTTTTCTTCCAAAGAGCTTTTCAGAAAAAATTAACAGTGCCTCAAACAGTGGAGTTCAATTCTTCAGTTTGTTTATTTTAAAGAATTATATATTATTTATCAAAAATTATATCTAAATGAAGTTTTGTTTCTTCATTTCTAAGTATGCACTTTTTGTATATTAAAAATTTAAGCATAATGTTCTATTATTACAATTTGTGTCTGTTTATGTAATCATGCACAATCAGGCAAAACAAATTTTAACAAAACATAAAATTTGTCTATTAACAAAATCCGCTTTTTTGGTAAAATAAGGAAAAAAGATTTTTATTTTATATGTAAATTCTAAGTTTCTATGTATCATTTCTCTAGTCACCATTCACATTCAGGTATTGCAATATCAGCTTTTTTCAGACACTTGTAATAGATCTCTGGCATCATGGTACCGTCTTTCTTTTTCCTGTTTAGCCTCCGGTAATTACCCTTCAGATAATACAGAGGATGAATGAGGATGATATGCATGAGTGTAAATGAAGTGTAGTCTTGTACTGTCTCAGTTCAACCACTCATGAGATGTTTAGTTAATTGAAACCCAACCACCAAAGAACACCGGTATCTATGATCTAGTATTCAAATCCGTTAAAAATAACTGACTTTACTAGGACTTGAACGCTGGAACTGTCGACTTGTATCTGTCTGATATCTGTTTGTAAATAAGAATTATAGAAAAGTTTTAATTATAATGGATACTGGAAATATATAAACTGAACTACCCTGTTCTCCAGGTATCAGACATTCATTTTATTTGAGTTCTTTAGAAACCTAAGTAAGAGTTCTAAAAAAAATGTAAAAGTTTCAGATTTGCTTTGATGAACCACATGAAATGTTTTACTATAATTTATCCATTCCATGCTGATCCCAAAAATGGTCTCCATAAGATAGACTAAAAACCTCCACATGAAATTTCAAAATATTATTCATAAAAATTGTATATAATCCTATTTGCTTTAATTTTCACTGCTTGAACTTTTTTGTTGAACTTCTTCCTGAATTTTTTTAACTGAATAATACTATATAGTAAATATTTCAACTGAAGAAGTAAACAACCATGCCCAAAATTTCACTTTATGTATTTCTATGATCAGTTAAAATTAATTCCTTCAAGATATTAAAAATATTTTATTCATTTACAATCCTATCCAAACAATACAGTTCAATTCACTAAGATGGGCACAAATGAAATGAACAAGACCATTGAGTCAAAGGTCCTTTTAATTAATGTTGAATGAATACAAATAAAAACATTTAAATAAAGCCCTTCCTAGCAACTTCTCTTGCATACTTTACACATATATATATGAATGCATTACGTAAGTAGCACCCACTTAAAAAATTATCTCACTCTCATAACTATAAAAGGCATGGTACAATAAAATTTTGTATGAAATCACTAATATTTTGAGAAATTTATCTTATTTTGATAAATGAATCCCAAAATAATTCACAGGAACCAAGTATCTCTGCGGAACAAGATTTAAGTCAGCTGTTCATAACATCATTACACAAAAAATTAATCTGAAATACCATACAAGTCCTTTAAACCATCCCTAAATTTCAATAAAACAAAAAAATCACATTTTATATTTATATAAAATACATAAAATTAAATTGAATCTTTGGTTTCTTGTCTTATTTCTTTCATTTTCATTATCATTGTAAAACATCCATCTACTATAGATACCCCAAATTTCACTCATTAACTAAATCAGATCAGTAGTCACCTTTCTGAAATGCCAGCTTTCATGGATGAAAGAGGTTATCAAATGTCACATTTGCTGATTTACTCCCAGGAAATATAACTTAATTGTCTTTAAAATTTGATTAAATTTTATTATAAACAGTAAGTATTGTTTTAACCAATAAACAGTTCTGCTACTAGTTTGTCTTCTTGCAGAACCCCTACAGAGAGCTTCTTGAAAATCTCACATGAAAATCCATTACTCCAATAAAGGAGACTTGCTAGCTGTTTGAGGTTACCAACATGACACTAGGGATGGAGCAGTGGATAACAAATTTCTAAAGTATTATTCAGAGGGAGAGGGTTGGGAAATAGGCTGATCATCTTCTTCCCCTATGTAGGAGAAGAAGGCTGCCTCTGATCGGGCAGTTTATCATTCTGCCTCAGGACATATGACCTCGTCCTGCCTCAGGACATATGATTAGTGATTTTTTTTTTTACTTAAATTTTAAAAATTGACTATTGTTATCTTAATGATATTTTTAGATTAATTTTAGACATTTTTTAATGTCTAAAAGTTGAATGTACAGTTATCAACTCCAGTTCAATATTATAATAAATAAATTATAGATGTAATAATATTAACATATTATTGTGTTTCATTCTTCAGGCTGGCAATGTTGTTACTGGTGAAATGGTGGAGGAATTGTTACTTTCTGGTGCTGATATTATTAAGGTATTTTTTTATACATTAATATTACTGTAGGATTTTGTTAATAAAAATTTATTTCCTCCAAACACTTAAAAAAATTATTACTTCTGAAGACCTACTTCGACATCAGAGTTTACTTCAAATATATAAATTACACATAAGTATCATTCTGCAAAGTATATGCAGATGCCTACATAGTTGATGGTAATGCATGGAATTTTATAATCTTGAAAAGTCTGTAAAATAAAATACTAATATTTAGTAAATAATAAAGTGTAAAATACAATCATAAATAATGGCAATCAGAATAAATCTTTTTTTCTAGCAGTTTAACTACTGGTGATTGAAAGCAGATGTTTTCATATTCTCAAAATAATATTATTATTAAGTTTATATCTCTTCCAGAACAATTAAGCTACAGTGCTTCTTGTTAAACATTGTATCATATGATTTGTTTCAACTTTTGGTTAAATTTTGATGGATTAAAAAAATATTAGGCTATACAGTGAACAGAAAACAAAATTACAATATATTTCAAACTTTGAAAATTTATCAGTTTTATTTTCCAAGCTCTCTTCCCATTTGCATTACATATTACAAGAAGTCACTTATCATCATCTTCAATATAACAACAGCTATACAGGCATATGAATGAATATCTTCACAGGGGAAGAAAAAATAGAATATATGTTTGGACAACATCCTGTCCCTATAAGGGAAGACCCTGTGAAGCCTTGTGACGATCTTGGTCGCCACACCACACCCTTCATTCCTACCACTGCTAGGCTTTACCAGAGGTCATCTTTTAGACACTCTAAACCTGATAACACATCATAATCATCTATTTGGCTATAGCAGACATTCCCATCAGTGCAAGTTGTGCAAATACATAACTTGCTATTGCCTTCATATGGCTTCTTCACTTAAATATTATTTGCTATGTAGAACCATTGTACGAGAATAATAATTGGCAGTTTTTTCCTATTGACCCATTTTGTCAGACGTTTTGTGCATCTTTAGCCACAGTCCTACTACTACAGCTGAAGAATTGTACTAGTTAGGTTGATTTATTTTTGTTAACAAGATAATCATGATTTACAAACCTTCCATTTGTGTAAAACATGAATAATGTTTTTGTGGTCTGAAAGTTTCTTCACAATTAAAGTTCATAAGTTATGCTTCTTGGAAACTATTATTACGTAAGGTAGAATGTACCACTACTACAAGTTGCAAGATCTTTTACAATTTTTTAGACTTCAAGGTACAAATTTTGAGGTACTGGATCTCTTCCACATATTTCTGATCTTGCTTCATTAGACTACCACCCAATCAGTCTACTCAAAGAGATCTGAAAGATGTCATTTTATTAGAGGGCATTAACAGAAAGAAGCAGCCCATATATGAGTGGCTCACCTCTAGGAACAAAATATTTTTTTGAAAAAAGTTTTTATTTAACTATACAGAAGTGTAAATGAAATGGTAGTAGTAATAGGTCTCTTGAAAATAAAGGAAAATTTGGCAAAAATTATGTTATTCTTAAAATCACGTTATTTATTATAATAAATTGATAACTATACTCTTAGGTGGTTTTTTAGACTACCTCATTGGGAATAGTTCATTCTGAATAATTTATAAGTTGATCCTGACAAGTCGACCCATAACATAACTGTTATTGATCTTAAATTTTCCAATTATCACTAAATTTTCCCTTAATTGGAGCTGTTGAAATTGAAAATTTTAATTTTTATATAAATACTATCTTCATATTCAGATAAAATATTTTCATATATTTGTCATTTTGTAACTAGAAAATTTATTTGATTTGTTTATTTGATTAGCAGATATGTTTTTGTCGTGAATTTTAAGTACTGTTGTAATAGTTGTATTTAAGGGGATAAGAAATTTGTTTTCATATCCTTTCAAAACTGCTAGCTGAAAGTTTTATTTCAAGCATACTCTTTAAATTGCCATAATGAAACAGTATTATGATATTAGGCAAAGATTTATGTAATGTAATCTATAAAAATTTGCTTGTTTTGTTTTAGGTTGGTATTGGCCCTGGATCAGTTTGTACAACGAGAATAAAGACTGGTGTGGGATATCCACAATTAAGTGCTGTATTAGAGTGTGCTGATGCTGCTCATGGCCTTCAAGGACATATCATTTCTGTTAGTTTTAGGCTGTTTTTTCAAATAAATTCTTTCACTTTAACATTAATGTCTTAAAAGTCATTGTTACTGAACTGTTTAAGCAGTTTATTCCATCATCATCTCTTAACGTGATTAGTGGGATTTTAAATAAGAGCCAAGACTTGCAAATAAGAAAACATTTTCTTATTGTCTGTTTTCAAATTAAGAATTAAAAAATTAAACAATGTAAAATTTATTTGGGAACAGTATGTAATTTCTGTGTTATTATTTAATATGTTTCTGCCTCAAAAATGTATAAACTCAACTACAGTTAATAAACCATAACTGTGCCAGTGCAATTAATTGATGCTCAGTGCCAAAGCGCAGTATAGTACAGACATTCAAATCTAGTTAAAAACATATCACTGTTTGATTTATCTAGCATGCATTATAAAAAAATAGGAAGAAAAAAGATTACGGAGGTAGAAGAATTTTGTTATTTGGGAAATAGAATTACTATAGATGGATGAAGCAGGAACAATGTAAAATGCCAAATTGCACAACAAGCTTTCAGTCAAAAATATAATTTGCTTACATCAAAAATTAATTTAAATGTCGGGAAAACATTTTTGAAAGTGTATGTTTGAAGTGTAGCTTTATATGAAAATCCAACTTGGATGATCAGAGTACCTGAGAAGAAAAGATTAAAAAATTTTGAAGTGTGCTATAGGAGAATGGGTGGCCCTAGAAATCAGATGGGTGGATAAAGTGACAAATGAAGAGGTGTTGGCGGCAAATTCATGAAGAAAGAAGCATTTGGAAAAATATAGCTAAAATAAGAGAGAATTATAGGCCACATCTTAAGGCATACTGGAATAAGTCACTTTGATATTGGAGGGTCAGGTAGATGGGAAAAATTGTGCACACAGGCAATGTTTGGAATATGTAAAACAAATTGTTAGGAATGTAGCATATGTAAGGGGTACATCTGCATTCAGTTGAATGATAAGCTTTGACAGAAAGATCACCCTTGATTAATACAGAAACAAATCAAAATAGTAATAAAATAGCTTAACCGATAAAAACACAAAAATCCTGTTAAAAAAATGTTCTGGTATTTATAAATTGCTGTTATCGTTTTGATAAGGTGGCCAAAAAAAGTGTATATAAATTAAAGGTAACCGTTATTATATGGAGATGGTATGGTATTTCAATAAAAATATTTTTTTTTTTAGATAAAAGGTGTGTAGAGGAAGTTCTGTAACAACCCCGTACCAACTAAAAATACTCCATTATGGAAAAATCGTGTGTATCTCTGAAATATTTTTCATACTGTTATTTATACAATAATTTTTTTCATTTGTAACTCAACTAACTTTCCTCGATGGGAACACAAAAAATCCCATGACACTACAGAAAAATTGTAATATTATTATTGTAAAATTTATTTTAAAAAACTTTTTACAATCAGAAGGTAATAATTATTAATAAATTAATTTAAATTATAAAAAAGTTTCCGATTTGAATCAATGTGCCTTCCCCTTGTAAGATCCAAATATTTCATTAATTAAAATTTTGTTGGGCTATAACTCTGGAACCAATGAAAATAGGTATCACATATGATAAATCTTTGAAAAGCTCTCAATAAGGGCTATTACTGCAGTTAAGAAAAAGTCAAAAATCCAAATGTTTTGGATTTTGGACACTTTTGGTCCAATTGATAGCACTCAAAAGGGGAGGTGCACAACTAGATGTTACAACAGATATTTCAACGGAAATTACATTTTGACTAATTTCAGTGTGACGTATGTACGTACATATCTCGCATAACTCAAAAATGTAGCTGTAGGATGTTGAAATTTTGGATTTAGGACTGTTGTAACATCTAGTTGTGCACCTTCCTTTTTGATTGCATCGACTGAACCAAAGTGTACAAAAAGAAAAGCCCAGCATTCCCAAAAATTTGGAAGTTTGAATCAGACTTCATCTCCTTTTTTTTAACTTTTTTTTTAATTTAAATATATTGATTTATTAATATTTATTTACCCGTGATTGTAAAAAGATTTTTACAAAAAATAATTTTTCAATAATAAGAAAAAAAAATGAAAAAATTATAAGTTACTAGTGAAATAAGAATTTATGTACTTTTAAAAATGTGCATATGTAATTTAATGGCATTATTAAATTATGTGTATATTTGTATATGTTTGGAGCATAACTTTATATGGAAGTGAAATTTGGACGATCCAAGTACATGAGAAGAAAAAATTAAGAATCTTTTGAAATGTGGTGTTATAGAAGAAAGTTAAAAATCAGATGGATGGATAAAGTGACAAATGAAGAGGTGTTCTGGCAAATTGATGAAGAAAGAAGAATTTGGAAAAATATAAAGCTATCCGAACAAAAAAAAAAAAATAAATAAATAAAACTTAAGAATATTTAAAGTAAACCTATCAATTAAAAGAAGAGAGACTGATAGGCCACATATAAGGCATCCTGGAATAGTTGCTTTGATATTGGAGGGACAGGTAGATGGAACACAAAAATTGTACAGGCAGGCAACGTTTGGAATATGTAAAACAAATTGTTAGGGATGTAGGATGTAGGGCGTATACCAAAATCAAACAACTGGCTGTAGATAGGGAATCTGAGAGCTGCATCAAGTCAGTCAAATGATTGAAGATAAAAAAAAATGCATATATTATTTATTAAAACCCAACAAGAACTTAGCTACTAAAATTGAAATATTATAGCTTGATCTCTTAATCTGTTTGCATCTATACCGAAAGGCAAGTACTTAAAGCATTGTACTACTTAGCTCCAAAAAACATGTTATATTATGGTTACTGATGCCTATTATAATTTACATCATGGAAAATGAAATTAATCAAATTACTAGTTTATTTCCCTTGCTAAAGTTCATCCAGAATTAATCAAAATAAATTTCTGGTTTTGTGTAAGTTTTACTTATTTTTTTTATTTTACTTATAACTGATATTTCTTTTTTTTACCTCAAACAACATTCAAATATATTGTGTCTGGCTTTAATAAAAATGAAATAAGTTCTATGGCAAGTAACATTTATATTTTTGGTTATTTATAAGTTATTTTATTAGTATTTGTATTTTAGTAGTATTTGTTACTAGTATTTGTGCCTTTGCAAAGGCACATTCTGCCTTTGTAAACATTGTGTGGTATATCTATTTTTGTATAGAATAGAGCAGAAAGGTAGAATTTTTGTACTTCTCTGTGTTCAATTGTTAACGTTTTTAAGTTTTTATTTAACCATACCATTTCTGTTTAAAATGATTTATTATTTTGATAATTTTCATAAAGCATTAAAAGACAAGTTACTCTGCATTATCTTATAGATAATTTTAAATTAAGGGTATTATTTACTAGAAGTGTATTTGTACAATGGTCAGTCAAATATAAACCAGACATTTGTCTTCACAGCTCGCATACAAACATGAATGAGCTGGCGCAAAAGGATATTGACAATGAAGATGTGGGAAGAGGATGGATGCTCCAGCTGTCTTGTCATTTGAGTTTCTGTGGTCAATAGTTTTATATCAGAGCCAGAGATTCCATTGTCAGTTGTGCAAAATATTACTGTGAATTTTCTCATGAATGAGGGTATAAACCTTTTGAAACTTTGACTAAATTGCATGTTTGGAGATATGATGTCACATACTGTAGTCTCTGATTGAGTCAAAGGCTCCTGAATCGATTTTGATGTAAGAGAATAATTTTTGCATCAAATAATCTTTGTCACATATTAAAACAAGGATACCTCACTACACTCAAATCGAGTAATTGAAATCAAAAAATTGTTTCTTCGCAATATTGTGAAGTAGAAATAGAGAAGAGCCTTGCCTTATAAAAGTAAAAACATGTCTGTCAGCTGGAAAAATCCTTGCAATCATCTTTTGGGAATAGAAAGACGTATTGCTCACCAGTTTTCTCCACAAACATTACACTGTGAACATTTTCCATTAAGAACAGCTCTTGGACAAGTGAAAGCTGCCTACAGGAACAAAAGGCACCATCAGCCTATCAGAGATGGCCTTCATGACAACCTCCAGGCCTCATGTACAGAGCATTTGGGATAAACTGGATGAAATGTATAGCCAAACCTTAGAACCCCACACCTTCCAGATCTATCACCTATGAGATTTCATTTTGTTTGGAATTGAAAATGTTTTGTTTTGGAGGACATTTATTATATCATAGATTAAAAATGAAATACAGGAGTTAACTTTTACTCAAACTTTTTATGAAGAAGGGATCTACAAGCTCCTCACATATTGGAAAAAGTGAATAGAACTTCAGAAAGACTGTAAAAAAGGAGTAAATATGTTTTGTAATTTTATACTGTACTAATAAATGTTAAAAACAAAAGTCCACTTTATATTTGACTAATCCTTATCTTATTAGTTAATAATAAATGAGATAAAGTTTTCCTTATTCTAATTAATGTTAAACCAAAAATCCAGTTTATTTTTAATTGGCCCTTGTATACTTTTTTGAAGCAAATAAAATAAATAATCACCAATTACTCTATCACATTAAGAGTTTTCTGTTATTTTTTTTAAGGTGTGAAAAATCAAAATTAAGATTTTTTATTTAAAATCTTTACCAGTTGTTTTTTTGTCAGCTAGAACTTCAAAAAGATTTTACTTAAAATATAATCAATCTTTTCTCAACATTTTCTGGCAGTACTTTTACTTCCTTTGAAATACTCGATTAATTTAGTTTATTTATTTCAGGATGGGGGTTGTACATGCCCTGGTGATGTTGCTAAGGCATTTGGAGCTGGTGCTGATTTTGTTATGCTTGGAGGCATGCTTGCTGGCCATGATCAGTCTGGTGGAGAAATAAGGCATAAAACTGATGGAACAAAAGTCAAATTGTTCTACGGCATGAGTTCAGACACTGCTATGAAAAAACATGCTGGTGGAGTAGCTGATTATAGGTATTTTTTTATCTAAATGTTTATAATCACAAATTTTATCACCTTTTTTTTTTAATTTCCTTGTTCCAGGACATCCACCAATTCTTTCTGCTTTTCTATCCTACTAATTCCTCACCTATCTCCAACTCTTACCTCCATGTCACACATATCCTCACCATTTCTTAGTTCTTTTAATCCTTTCAAAAATTTGTCTTAGCATTTTCCTCTCTTCCAGCCTCTCCATTAGTTTTTCTTTACACTAATCCAATTTGTTACAACCATATTTCTCACTTTTTCACCTCTGTTAAACCTAACATACCCCTCGTTTTATCTCTGCATTAAAAACTCTGCTTTCCATTCTGTAAGCCATCATTCATTTCTTTGCTACACATGGCTAGAGACATAGTACATCCAGTGTCTTTCACATTTTCTGTTTTGTCCTCTGGAACCACCTCTGTTTAGCCTCCGGAACCACCATAAGGTATTACTTCAGAGGATGAAAGAGGATATATAAATGAAGTATAGTCTCAGGTCAACCATTCCTGAGGTGTGGTTAAATCCTAGATTGATTTTTTTGTAGATTATTAGTCACTGTGTACATACTGAGTGGCTGAAAAGTAACTTCCCTTCCAACATTTTTTATAATTGAGATAACTGGATGCAGTATTTGAAAAATTTTAATAATTTTTTTAATATTTAATTGCCTTTGTGGTTTAAATAGTCAGAATTTAATTTTTTTGATACCATTTTGCTTGTCTCACAAAGACCTTTAAAACAGTATGCCACATGATCATATATCCCATTTAGAATTTTTGAGCCACCTCTGCCCATTCCCTGAAGGCCGAATACTAAGAGAGGCTAATTCAATTAGCCCCCAATTTATCGGAGAAATAATTCAGTTAGCCCAAATTTATTGAATAAAATTCCAAACAGAATCAGAATACATCAGATAAAAAATTTAAAGGGGAGTATACAACCGTAGTTCTCTAGCTATCTATTTGAATTATTGTAAGAAATAATCAATTAATAAATTTTTTTAAATAAAACTATTATTAATTATTGGCACTTTCATAGCTCAGTTTTGTTCTGTTGGCAACAACAGTTCAGCCATAATTAGTACCACAATTTGTGATGTGCAAAAAGTAATTTGATTGAGTACCAAAGATGTTTACTGATACACACGAGAAAAAACATCACGTTGTTATCAGAGATGAAACCTGGATTTCTTATTGAAATAGTGAGTCAAAGCAGTACTCAGTATGAAGGCAGCGTTCAAAGAAGTTCAAACAAGAACATTGATAAAGAAGCTTATGGCTACTGGTTTTTTTTTTTTTAACAAAAAAGTAACTTGCTTTTCAAATTTAGTGAACACAGAATTAATGTAAATGCTGTTACATATTGCAAAATGCTGAAAAATCTTAGAAAAACTATAAAAACCCCATTGTGGGTTACTATCCTGTGGCATTTTTTTGCATGACAATACCTTGCCACACACACCAAATCAGACAGTGAGACAGTTGGAAAATTTTTGTAATCTTCAATAATGCATCCTACAGCCATGACCTAGCTCCCAGTAATTATTTTTCACCTCAAATAGCAGCTTGCATCACAAAGGTTTGATATTGATACAAATCAAAAAATGGCATTACTTCATGGTGGACACTGGCAGTAGATATTAATATGATAGTTAATAAAATGTGTTCGCTGAATCCTGCATTTTCATTTGGTATTGAATTCTAGAACTACATTAAAATATATTTATATTATTTTGTCAATTTGTCAAAATTGTTTTCTGAATATTCCTTGTTCATAAAAGGTTTGAGGATCAGTCATCAACCAATTGCACACGCGCTCCTCAACATCTCCTCAGTGATTCTTTCATAGCAGTTCTTTGAGTTTTTCCCAAGATTCTTTCAAAGGATTCTCCAAGCAGTTCTTTCAAGTCACAGGGAGACAAATCTGGACTGCAAGGAGGGTGGTCGAGGGTTTCCCAGTGCATTTTTTCAATTTATCCCTTCTCAAAATCACAGTGTAGCGTTGTGTCATGGAGAAGGATGACATCCCTGATGAGCATACTACATCTTTTGTTTCATTAGGCGGCTTTTGTACGAACCATAATGAACCGGCAATCACCTTTGATAAGCTCTCAAATGGCATGGATGTTGTCAGCTGTGAGACTCGACCTTGGGTGTTGACTTTCATTTTCAACACTTTCTCACCTCCCCTTAAATTGTCTTTTCCATGTATACACTACTCAGAGACAGTGTAGCGTCCCCAAAAATGTCTGTGAGTTTAACGCCTTACATTAGTTAAAAACTTTATAACTATGCTTTTTGCAACAGACGATGGAACCTCTTGCTCACTCTTGGGGTGAACTGACAACAGAACAGAGTGGAGGAGCTAACCAAGCTGGTTCCCCTCTCTAACACACCGAACATTAATCCCCCATTCCGTCATCCAACTCAGAACTGCTTGCTTTGTAGAATAACAAAATTACTTTATTATTTAAATTTTTAAATTTGATTCATGCTCATATAAACTTTAAAAATAGCACTAAAAACATCGTTATGGAAAAAAAGAGTTTTTACATTTGTTATAAATTCATACATTAAGAAAATAGCACTAATTCACTGAAAAAAATTTGTTCATTAAAATTTAAAATATTTATCACGCAAAATAGGTGTATTTTTCGTAATTCTCATTATAAAAAAAAATTTCCAAACTTGTTAACATTAAGGCAACATGTTGAGTTTATTGTTGCCCGTGCATATTAGGCATATTAATCTTACTATTATTATTATTATTATTATACACTAATTTATGTATTATATGTTGTTACAAGTACTGTATGCCCATGGATTTGTTTATGGATACAGATATTTGTCCATGGATACAGATTATTTGATTATTGTTAATTCATGGGTTTTTTAATCCATTATAAAAATATGTTGAGAGAAGTAATTTCATTTCAATGTGCATAGTTCAATATTATTTTGTTACACTGGGTTTTGTAAAATATGGCAATTAATTCACAAGTCATTGACCATTCTACAATTTCAATTGAAATTATCCAGGTTTAGTATTTGTCGTTTATTTGCTTATCACTGAATAATTCTAAAAGTAAGTTTTGCCACCCTCACAAGGGACCAGCAATCGTTTGTAAATGATGGTGCACAATCCTTTTGGTCTGCACCATTTCATCAACTGACATAATTATCTCCCCTCCTCGTCATGGTTAAAGAGTATTTTTTTCTAAAATACCCTTAAAAACGATTTTCTAGAAAAATGTTTTCATATAAAATTTTCCCAAAAAAATTAATCCAAGGAATTAAACAGCAGGAGGTACCATTCATTTACACACTTACCTAAGAGAAGAATGTATTTTAATAGTAGCATACAGTATTTTCATTGGTACATGTACTTCGTTTTTTTTGGTTTATTTAATTTATTTTTTTGTAATTTTCGACACCAGTTTTATGAATTATGATTACTATTGGCCTTTGTTGTTAATAGAGATTCCATATAATTTTTCATATTGTTACCAAATATTTTAAAAATAGATGCCAGAACTGTAATATAACTAATAATTGCAGTGAAATATTTTTTTGACTGACAATAGACAAGAAATGATTTGAATCTGAACATACTGCCTGCAAAAAAGAAGCCATAATGTAGAACAATGAATAAAATTAATGTACATATTTAAATATTATACTTATAAAGGTTATGATATAAAAATAATAATACTTGCTTCAAACTGCAACAGTATGGAAGTCTGTATACAATTGTAATGAATAATACTTGTAATGTTTATGTATACATTGTATATATGTACATGATGCAAGGTGCATGTACGTAGTTTAGTAACTATTCATACTGACTGATCTAGAGTGTAAGTAACATTATTGTAAAAAAAATATGATATACTAATTAGTCATTAAACTCAATCATTAGAGAATAGTAAACAATTTATGTACAGGTCTTAGACTTCTGCCCGCCATGACGAATCATAATGGATGAGACTGAAAGTATTTGTTTGCAGTAGTGATAGTATATCATTAAAAACGATGTAGCTCTGTTCTTTTCAAAGTTTTGATTGTGGCTTAAGTCTTGATAAGGATTACGTTTATTTTTACTATCACTTTTTTATTGTTTATACCTTTTAATGCTATTTTGATAATCAGGTTTCTGTTCTTGTGAATAAGAACTTAAATTTATATTTATATTAGTGTTAAGATTCATTGGCATCCATAAGTTTTTTGTAAAAAATCAAATTGTTAGGGGGGTTACAAAAGACTTCCCTTTTGAAATACTGAATATGTTTATGCTTCAATTGAGGAATATTCTAATGAGATAACTTATTTATTTTGAGAAATACTGTTATCTCATTGCAACAGTTATGATTGTCATTTTAATGATCTTGTTTATTAGAATGTTGTGAATATAGTTTATTATTACTGTAAAATTGATCGATACTCCAGGTAGTGGTCTCTCAGTAACAAAATGTCTTGAAATTTGACCTTTTTTCTCATCTGGATTTGTTGATGCCCAGAATAGCATGAATCATGTTCTTTTAACTTTCCTTCGATTATGTTTTTCTTCATTACATTACCAACACATGATATGAATGAACTACCAGTTTTCCTTTGTGACTGATTTTTAGATAAACAATAAGAGTTATTACTTTCTAATTTAGAATCATTAAATTTGCCCATATGGATGAGTGTATTGTTTTATGCACAAACCTCACATCGATTTTTTTGAATAACATTGATTAGTGAAATGGCCTTTACGCAGACAATTAGAACAACAATTATTTTCCAAAAAGGCTTTACGATCATCAATGGACAAGTTTAAAAAGGGTTGGTTTGTAATCCAACTTTAAGTGTTGTAATCAATCTGGATGGTAAAAATTGGACGACAATAGATTCATGTGTTGACAGGAAGTTGCATTGATTTGAGCGAATTGACACATGAGGAAATCTCATTTTGATAAATTATCTACTGATTCTCTGTATAGAATCCGACCTTATGATGCAGTTAGCATTATGAGACGTAGTTAAGTATTTATTGTCAAATCATGGTTGTAACAATTCTACAGCTATAAATCAATAAATATATTAAAACAATGCTCCCATTCTAACACATTACCTTCAAAATCTAGGTAAATTTATAGGCTGTAATTGTGTTTGTTTAATTGGTATAATTGAACTAACTTCTTTATTAACTGTTTTTTGAATCTTATCTATAAAGTTTTATAACAGATTCTATAGCATACAATCTTCGACCTGTATACGATCAGATTCTAAAACTTCACCATATTCCAATTCAAGTTGAGATCGAAAGTCATTGTATTTGTCATGCAAGTCAAGAAGATGCCTTAATTTAATCCGTAAAGTGGCAGTGTAACCTTGTATAGGATCATAATTATGAATAAATGTTCCAATCCTTGTTATTGAGACCTTTATTAAACCTCTTTGTTTAATTAATTGCTCCATTAATGTAAATTAAATAATTAAATGATGTTACAAAAATGATGATAATGTTAATAGATTAAATAAATTAAAATATGAATTGTTACAAACCCAATTCCAATGATGAATAATATCTGAACCTTCAATATCCTTTCTTTGGTATTAATTATGAATTAATATATTGAATTTTAGAACCTTCAATATCTGTCGTCAGAGGACCAAAAAATATGGTGACCTGTTCCTTGATTTCGATGTCACTGAAAAATTAATAAAAAGTAAAAAAAAGTCAGCTGGTGACTGAATTGTTACAACTTCATATATTAAGGAGTAAGAAGAAGGCAGTTCATTTAATTAATAAAGAAGAAATGATTTGAATTAATAGTATTACTTACTCATGTTTTTAGTTACATGTGCGTTTCATGTGGCCAATACTGCTTTATTGCATGTAGGATACATTCAAATGGATTTTGATTGCTATCAACCACTACTACATTAAGTCATTGAAGTAGCTTTCTAACAATCAGCCAATTTGATAATTAAGATTAATTAGGCAAGATTAGCGAGCAAAGCGAGCATTAGATTATGTTTACTGATATCATACAAAGTTCAAAATATGAACCGTTACAGTGTGTAATTGGGATCATGTAGTAATGTTTTTGTATGTGATAGTTGTGAATTAACTTTCAGACTTATCAGTACTTGGTAAATTTCAAATTTTCTTATTGAATTTTACTAACAAAGTGTAGTAAACAAAACAACAAGCAGGGAAGAACATCGCTGAGTCCATGAGTAATATAACCAATTAAATAAATAAATCTTATCTTCTTTATCATTATCTTATTTCTTTTAAGTTTCAAGTAATTTTTATAACATTTAATAATTTAAATGATTATGGATGTCAATAATTATGGAAAGTTTGTAGTGGCTCCCAATAATACAATTGCCATTGTGAACTCAGAGATCTTGTCTGTGGTCTCTTTACATGCATATCAGATTATGTGTTCAATTTATCTTTAAAAAACTACAGCATATCTGTATGAAAGGCGTTTTAAGGAAGATATCTTGAATATACTTTGAAGTGTAAATTTTTTTAAAAGGTGCACAATTTTTTTTCAGGAACATGATTAATTAAAAATGAATAAATTTTTAACCATTTTTTTAATATTATTTAGATATGCACTACCCTGTAAATATACTTTCAAGTAAAGTGAAAAATTACTTCATCAAAACAGAAATTAGTCTTAGGGTTAGACTGTTACAGTTATAAGGTGTTATTTAGGAAATAAGGTGACTTTAAATAAAACCTGATTCAATAAGCTGAAAATGTTAACTACACAAATCAAATTATCATCAGCTAGAATGTTACAGACTTATTACTGAGTTTATGTCTGAAATTTTTAATTAACACCTTGAATAAATTACAGAACTTTCATCAATGCAGCATAATGTGTAATGAAAAATAAAACTTCTCCTCAAAAGAAAAGGTCTGATCTAATCCTGATCGCAATCCAAAAATTATCTATATACTGCATCAGGTCCTAGTATTATTTGTCTCCCTGCAATTTAGTTTATAAAAACTTAGAATGTTAAGAATTTTAGCAGAATAGTAATTCTGGTAACTTTAAAAATATTCTGTTATCATTTGACATTAACTTATTTTCTCATTTTATTAGAATTGACAGTTAGTACTTTTTCATGGCGTTAGGGTGTTTGTAAATCTCAAGCTTAATTTTGAATTTACACATTGATAGTGTAATCTCTAGTGGTTATTAAAGTTTAATAATTTTTTTTGTGTTGTAGAACACCAGAAGGTAAAACAGTTGAAGTGCCTTATAGAGGAGATGTAGAAGTTACATTGCTTGATATATTAGGAGGTCTTCGTTCTGCATGTACATATACTGGTGCTGCTAAACTGAAAGAGCTCCCACGTAGAGCGACTTTTATAAGATGTACACAACAAGTGAATACAGTTTTCTGTAATTAGTTTAAAATTAGCATTACTGCATCATTTTAAGCCCAAGCTATACTGTTACCGCTGCTAATAATGATTAAGATCTAAGATTCTTACAGTAGCTGGACTACTGTGATGTTTAGCCAATAAATGCACCATTCATTATTAATTTCTTTCAATTCTGTTACATTTGTTTTTAATGTTTATTTATAATCTTTGCAGTTTAATAATAAAAATTTATTTTTTTAATTTAGACTACTTAGTTTTAAAGTGCTAGTCATTACTTTTTTTTTTCTTAATTGTGATAAAAAATTAATTTTACAGTTACTGTAATTTTTAAATTGTGATAAATATAAAGTATATTTTATTTATTATATATATATATATATATATATATATATATATATATATATTATAATTTAAAGAACGAAATAGAATTTTACTTTTTAATAAATTATTTATGCTTTTCATTGTCAAAACATCTTGAATTAATCATGCTATTTCCTATCAAAAGACATGTTTTTATTTATACTTCTCCTGTTTTAGCATTAGTAAGTGATAAAACATTGTTAAATTTGTCCCAAATTTCCTAGCAATGCTTTTAGAACAGACTTCAAAATGAGGAGAGTAGATTCTTATTTGACCAAGAAACTTGGTGAAATGGTTAATAATTCATTGTTATCCTTAAATTTTGTTTAATATTTTCAGTTTAGCATACCTCTTCTCAATGTAGAACTTAAAAAAAATTCTTAAAATATATCCATACAAGCACATTTATTACGCACAAGAATTGTTAAATAATGATTAAATTGTTTCTGTATTTATTCAGTATTTTATTAAAAAGAAGGATGCATATAAAACTGAAACTAGGAATTTTTAAATGGATCAAAGTTTGTATTCTTACCTAATTACTAGCCATTTTCATTTTATTATAATACCTTATAAAAATGCCACATTTATCTGACAAAAAAAATTAGCACAAAAGGTAGTTTTTATTGTACATATTTTCATTTAATATTTAAAAAATTGTGTTGTGCCACAAATAAATATTATCTAATTAAAACTTAATTGAATTTAGTTAATAAGATTTTAAAATTTGTTTGAGCCAGAATCCCTTTTTTAATGAATTGTGTTGCTGTCCACATAGATACTTTCATAAAAATATCTGACTGCAGCAGCAATCACATTGCCAGTTGACTTCACAGTGTTGTGATCCTACTAACATATAATGAATAAATAAATTTAAATACTGCCATTATTCTAACAGTATATATCTTTTAGAAGATTACAATATGTTCTGATGGTGGATAGTAAATGGCTATTTAATAAATTATTTCAAACTCACTTTTATTTCTCTTATAAATTATTTTAATTTAATCCTACTGTTATTATGTAACAAATAAACAATTATTTATTTTGAAAAGATCTAGTTACCATATTTGTTATTGTTTCTAAAAACATAAACAATGGAATCATGTGAATTGTGTTAATATATCAAAATAGAAATATTTCTGAATTACTGCATGCTGTAATATATGTAAATAAATAATCATTAAGGATTAACTGTTTAGAAGTGGGTTTTAAATAGCATAAATGTTATAAAACTACAGTATGTATGACTGTGTAATGTACATGAAGGTTGCCCCAAACAGTGCTATTTTTTTGAGGTTCCATTTTTCTTACATTTAGGATAAATGAATTAAAAAGTTACGCAACAATAAACTAAAACTAATTTACTTGCTGTCATTTGAAAAAATAAAAAACTCTAAATAGAATAGATAAAAATTTCTGTTATTAATAAAAGGTGGTTTACACAATGCATTAATTTCTGCCATCAGTAGTCTGTAGAGTTTCTATAGTCTATAGGTTTCTGGCACTAGTACTGAATGTAATACAAGTAAATACATCAAAATGCATTTATATGGAGGTAGCTATTAACATAATTATTATTAAATTTTAATTATGTACAGATTTTTTTGTTAGTTTTCATGTCTGTAGTTTGATATTGACAAAACTGCAAGAAACAGTTTTATAAAAATTAATGTAAATTGGTGTTTTGTGAAAAAGTAGATTATTGTAAAGATTGTTGAAGTCATGAATGTAAAATTAAGTTGTTTATTAATTTTTTTTCTTGATGAATTGGAAGCTTTTCAAGCACGTACATGGGACCCCCAGATGAAAGGCCGAGATGCACCACTCCAAGGAGGTTTGATTTTTTAAAACCATTTTTAACTTTTTTTATTAATTTGTTTATCAGATATATAAATATTTAACAATATTTGATAAAGAATTTATCGAATTAGATAAAGCACTAAACATTTAATGAAAATAAATGATGAAATCACTGTAGAGCTAGAGTAAATGTGAAAATTATCCCAATAAAGTCATAGTTTGTGATTGGCTTTTACTAATGTCAATGATTTAACTGAATTGTGTAAGCCCTATTTTAAAAAAAAATTATTCCATTTTCCCTTTTCTTGTGTCTTTTTACATCATTAGAAATATTGAAAAGGAAACAAAAGTTTATCATTGAACTAGTTTATGAAATTAATAAAAAAATTTAATTACAGTGTTTTGTTGTTTTTACTAAATTAAAAATATGCTCATTATCATTGAAAAAGAAAATTTATGTATAGAATATAATAAAAAATTTTTATGTTATACTGGTCTTGTTATTTTTACTTTGTTTTCTAAAATCAAAATTAGGCAGTAAATCTTGCAACAATCAATTGAACTCTATTGTCTATTCTTTCAACCTCCTGAAGATATGTCTGGCTATTTCATTCCAACAATAATCTTAATTTGATTTTTAAATTTAGAGATAGTATTTTGTTTCACTTCTTTTTTAACTTAGAATTTTCCATTAAAATTAAATAGTTTAAAATAGTTATTAACAATTAAGTAGGCTAACAAAGGTAAAAAAAAATACTTCATTGTTTTTTTTTGATAAAATATATGTTTGAATTTATTTTATTCATTTAGTTGTCAAGTCATAATTTGCACAGTTACATTTCTTTTATTTTTTTGTATTGATTAAACTATTTCATCTGTCAGTTGGTGTAGAGCTTAACATGCTGACTGTCCAATTCCTGGCAGGGGTCGGATTTTTCATGTCATTTCATCTATCATTAAAATACATGTTTAGCATGTTCACAGATAAGTATAAGTAATAAAATTTAGTTTATTATATAGTAAAATTTTCAATTAATATGTTTTAGGCAAAAATATCTAAATATCTGTTTTTTTTTTATTTGTCCAACTAATTTTTTTTGTATATGTTCATTAAAAAAGTGGATACAGGTTAAGGATTTAAAAATAAGTTAATTTTATGTTCAGAATAAATGTTACAAAATCAACAGTATTAGACTTATATTTTGTACTTTGACTTTGTTATATTTTGTTGTATTTTGACTGTAATGTTTTGTAATATTAAGATAAATAAATATATTATGTCCACTACTTAATCAAACATATAAATTACACAGGTTGTAGATGCACACCTTAGAAATGCTAAATACATAGATACCAATCCGGTGGCCTCATCACTGTTTGTGTTTTGTATATCTATATCTTTATCATAGCGGGTTAGATGGGAAATTTAAGTGGTCGTTTATTTATTTTGGTTATATTTATTCTTACTTGCTGTGTAATTTAACGTTCTTCTAAAAATTCATGTAGGATTCATTCATGAAGATATGTTTCATTTATAAAGCAAGTATTATTGAGACACAGCTCCTGATGATTCAGCGGCTCCGTACACACTATATAAGCCGGCTCTGCACTACATTCAGGTACTCTTCTTCCAGCCTTTTTCTATCAATCTTCATGGCCTCAACGTACAAACTTACAAAATATATATATATGTATTTTTTAACAATATATCATTTATGAAATCATTAAAAGGCATTACCTTTTAAAAGGCATTAATATCATTAAAAGTGCATTATATGCACTTATACATAATCTTGTATTATTCATTCAAATATTAAAGGATCAAATCTAATCATGAAGTGATAAATGTCTATATTTATTTATTATTTGAACCAGCAGTAAATACGTAAGGTAATTACCCTAACCAAGGTGGATATTAACTCTACATATATTGATAAAAATAGCCAATATGTATGTTTAAAAAACCAGTTATTTTCCATCTAAACCACTCAACTATTCATCCTTAAATACACAACCCAAACAATGACATATCCACCAGATCGGCATCGTATTAATATTTTTAATATGCATAGCTACCATCTGTTTATTTTATACTATTTAATTGTGCAGTATTCAATATGTATGTATTCATTTTAGTGTTTTCTGATGAAAACGAACAAAAAAGTTAAGTAAAAAATTGTTTCTTTATCAAACTTGAACTAAAATTGGTAAATCCATCCATATGTGAACCACATTATCAAACATCAAAATGCCTCATAGCATCCAAAAGATTCAGTATCCTCTATTCTAAAATCTTCTTTTGGAATTCTCTATAATGCATTCTTCGTGATATTATTTATCATAGTTAAACATTGCCATAATCAATGTACATTTTATATAGTAACTGTTGCAGTATCTAACTAAGCCTAAAGTGTTTTTCTCTTTATCCATTGATTTTTACATTCTTTAGCTATATTCCTTGAAAAATTTAAACACCTTTATGTCTTTGTAAGTGTTATTCACAGATTTAGTAAAATATTCCAGATATGAATATTCCCATTTCTGTAACATGTACCAAGTTGGTTTTGTATAAAGGGTTGTCAATTCTCATTTCACTGGGGCCCATGATAAGTTATGCAACTTTTAGAATGTAAGCTTATAATAAAAAATGAACCTTTAAAAGGTTATTGATTTAATAAAATTTAATCATCCCTGATAAAAGGTTCATAGTTTTCAACATATTCTTATTTACCACTAGAAAGGTGAGAGGTATACACAGGAAGATATTTTTATTTTTTCTCTGTTAAATTTTTACTGCAGTCTTAATAAATGAAGAAAGGTAGACATTAAGATGTGATTTAATTTAAATTACTCTTCTTTCAGTATTCATTTTCTTTTATGATTTTTTTTTTTATTAAAGCATTAAGTATATTTATTTATTATTTATATAATCAATTACTATTATTATTAGTATTATGCTTAAAGATTTGTATTTAAAAAATTATGATATATTATGTGAAATGTTATATTATTTTACATTTTTTATCTTTTTAAATACTTAAAATTGCTTAAAGAATTGAACTGATAGACTGCAACATTGTTTACTTCTTGTAAGTAACATAAGAAGCTTCTTGTAAATGCTTTAATAAAATGTTTAAATAGATTTTCCTGTTATAGAATTGAATGAATATCTTTTAGTACTACAAACTAGAAATAATTAAAAATTGTTATTATTTTCATTAATTATGTGATGTTTGATTTTCTGTAAATGCATTGAGCTTTTAGTAAACATTTCAATTTTGATTATTGAATATATTATAATATTGTTTATGCAATGGTTTGTTTTTTGTGATTTTATCTGTAATTTTATAAACATCCATCCTAACTTATGATTAATTTTTATTGTAAAATTTTAATAGTAATATGAAAAATTAATAATTTTTATTCGCTTTACCATAATTGTTTATCATGTACAATATGTTAAAATATTTAGGTAACCATTAATGAAATTCATATCAACTTAAAATTTTGCTGTTACTATTTTTAATATCTATTTTATGGTTGTCCATAATCATTCATTTGTTTGTTATGGTCGAAAATATATTATTAACTGAAGACTAATATAATAACATTTGTCCTTTGTATTGTCTACCAGTTATATTTTAATGTATAAATAAACAAAAGATCTGCATCTGTTAGTTTTCATATTTCATTTACAATTACACATATTTAATAAGCAAATTTTTGGAGATTGCTACAAAAAAGAATGTTTATTATCTTTCTTAAATTTAAATATGTGTTAATATTACTAGATGATATGTTAATTCAGGAAATAATGTTTTTATTTTATTATCATATTTTGTGTGAGTTGAATTTGTACTTTTATGTAATAACATGTATCGACAAAAATTAGCTTATTAAAAACTAAAATTGATTGTGGCAATATTTCTGTGTGGTGTATTTGTGTGTGCATTTGAATTTGTACTTTCTTATTTAAAAATCTGTGATATGATATTAAATAGATTATTATTATTGTATAATACTGTACTAGTGTAAAGTATTTGCTATGCTAGTGTAAAGTATGTAACAGGAATATTAATCCATATAAGAGATTAGGAAAAATTTATCCAATATTAACATAAAAACAAAATTATTTGAACTGGTTAATATACATTCACTTATCACAATCACTTATCAAAAAAATGTTAACTCAAAAGAAAATTGAGCAGATTTCCTCTCCTTTGAAACTTAACTTTCTTATTCATGTAACCTCTTTTTGACTAACTGTTAACTGGTTTGATTAACAAATTCGGAAGTATTAAAACTTCCAAACTAAACTTGTTGGTAAAAGTCATAAACTAAAACTAGTAGATAAAAATGGCTTTGACAGATTACATAAGCTGAATTCAAATAAGTGATTATTAATTAAAAAATTCCTTCTGGAAATTCACTGGACTTCTAGGTCCTTAATGATGACCAATGAAACTTTATGTCAATGAAGAGGACTGGTTCTGCAATCAAGTGATCTTTTAGTTACACTGTTAAAATCCTGCATTTGCAAGTGCGGAAATTATTAATGAAAAATTAAAAAGTTTTCGTAAAGCTACAATGCTGCTTATTTTATATCCATATTAGTTTATTTTCTGAACTCTAGAACTCTATTATATTTCTCACAATATTATATTGCGAGGCAATATTATTATATTTTGAGATAATATAATATTGAATTAACACAAATGAAAATAGCTAAATCTCTGTAAAGTCATTATTGATCACCATAAAATAACAGTTGTATGACACACTAATTTAGAAACATAATCCAACATCATTGCCACAAGTATTAATTTACTTGAGATTTTTCTATTGTAGTTAAAGTTAAATTCTTGCTCCTACCAAGTGTAGAAATTTTGATATGTAACATTTGGATAACTCTTATTTTTATTACTGCTTAATAAATGATAATTGTTGGATCATAGCATAATGGCCAGAATAGTAATTTTCTTTCCATTATCAATGTAGTTTAATAATTTTTAATCGGGGAATTGTGAAGATAAGAGATGTTTTGTAACTATTATTTTTTTCATACAAGGATGATTAAAATGGAATTGATTATCTTGCTATTTGAGCTTTCATGAAATAAAATAAATGGTTCCTATCCATGAATCTTAATGACTACTGTTAATGTATTGCTGACTTGGCTTGTTGAAAGAGCTCCTAAACCACACAGTGTGGTTCAAACCTCCCTTTGGAGTGATGATTATAATAACACATTGCTCTAATATATATTCATTATCTCATTTGAAAGAACATTTTAAATTCTTTAAAATGTGAAATGTAGAAAAAGAATTGTCAGGTGAGCTGAAAATAACAGTATACATTTAGTGCTCGTATCATAAAAACAGTTTCTTCAAATTATTGTAAATCTTAAACAGGTAAATTTTAATTTACTATCAAGTTAATGATAATTTTATGCTAAAAAAAATAAATTAGTAAATTGCATAATTTTCATACATTATCTGATAAAATTAGTTGTGGAACATTTATTTTTTAAATGAATTTTAAATTCACTAAGATCACTGAAATTTATTTCTTGAGTGTCAGTATCACTTGGGAATTCAGCAACATTATCACATTCTGTATGATATTATCATCAGTCTCTCAAACATGATACTGAAAAACTTAAATAAAATAACTACTAAGCAGTACATTGAATTTTAAAAAACAAATAATAAATTCAAATACAAATACAAAAGAAACAACTAAGTGATTAAAGATCAGCAAGATAATAAAAAGTGCTGAATTAAATAACATTAAATTCAAAAAAATTAAAATATAAAAATTTGAATTGTATACATGAAGGCATAACTGTATTGATGAATTTTTAAAAATAAATTTTAAGTGCTGTTGTTTGCTATTGTCATTTGTCACATATAAATGACATTTTATCATTAATTAAAGTGCATCCAAAGATTTTATTATTTCAGTGATCTAAGAAAACAAGTTTATTAAATATAGGACTCACCCTAGTTGGAGGCATCCTTCAATTTTCTCAGAGCTACTACTTCTGACATGATAGGTGTGGAACTTTCATATAGGTATGTATAGTTTTTGCAGTTTACTACCAATTAATGTGTTTTTCTCATGATATATTTTCAAAATAATGATTGAGTAATCTTACTGCTTTATTTATAAATTAATATTTAAGCTGCCTTACAACTATAAATGATGTCTTATGGAATGTTCATTCCACAAGACATACAAAAAAAAAGTTATTTTTATTAACAAAGTTGAAAAATGTTTTAGATGAATACTATGGTTCAAAATGCATATCATTTCATACTACACTATTGATGAGTACCTATATTAAAAACAAATCATATTAAAGCTAATTTTTGTCACCTGCAATAATTTAAAATGATAAGCTATATTTTAGGTTTCTGGTTTTATTGCGAGTTTTAATTAAGATGTTTACTCTAAACATGTAAAAAGAAATTTTTTCCATGTAAAAATTTCAATTAAAAAGAAACCTATTGTGTATATACATTTACATTATAAATATATATATATATATATATGTGTGTGTGTGTGTATAAGAATAATTATAACGATAATAAGTAATTTTCAGAAATCAAATTAAGAGCAGTGGATGGGCCACAGCAGATATTTTAAGCACATTGAAAAAAAAAACAACGTCCTTAAAACTGTAACACTCAGGGTTTGTTTGGATTTTTTACAAATGTGTAATGTAATGAGTAAAGTGAATGCACATGTTCATAAAATTGATTTTATCGTAGCAAAAAGCTCTGTTGTGTTGATTAATTATTGTAATGTGAAGTTTTTGTATGTAAAATAAGTTGGCTAAATTTTGTTAGACAATTCATGTTTTGTTATATAAATTATTATAAAAAAATACTGTATGAAAAAAATAATTTATTGATTATGTATTAATCTTACTCTGATACAAGTTTTCTGTACTAAGAAATTCTTTTTCGTGGATTTTCCTTTTGTTTACCATTCATATTTATACCTGTTATTACTTACTGTATAGTTTGTTTTTTAACTTTGATATCCAATCAGGCTCTTATCTTAAACCTACCATTATATTTTATTTCTATAATGCTTAAAGTAGCAGTATATGAAATAAAAATTTATGAAATTTAATGCTTGCTCATATTTCAATTAATTATTGGGTACTTTTCAGAATTTCACAGCCAAAAACAGATCAAAAATTTATTTTTAATCAGTGTAAAATAACAATAATTAACATTACTGTATTTAGTTTAAATATCATTTTTGTTATTAATAAGTTTAATATAATTTGTATATTTAACATTAGATGAGGTTAGTGAGCATAGGTTATGTTGATATATGTACAATTCATCAATATATGGAATCAACATAATCTAACCAAACATAACCTAGGCTCACTAACCTCATCTAATTAACATTAAAAATAAAACGTATATACAGTAAGTAGTACATAAAATATTGGCTGTGAAATTCCAAAAATATACCAATTATTGTTTAGTATATAAAAAAAAAAAAAAAACAGTATTCAGTACTACTGTGATAAATAAAAATCAAATGTTATTTTAAGATAAAATGTTTTATTGTTGTTTTATATCTACCTTTTTAACACAATAACTTTTCTTTTTAATATAATGTAAAATTTAAAGTAATGCAGTTTAATGGCTTTTTTACTTTTTTTTAGTTTTGTCTTCATTTGATTTGTAATAATCAGAATTATTCTTTTGATCTTTTAAACTTTATAGCCCCTCTCAACCCCATAGGGGAAGACAACCACCTTGTAGCGATTCTGGTCCCCACACCACCCCCTCTGTTCAAACCCTGAAGGGCTTTATTGGAAGTTGTCTTCAGACCCTCTAACTGATTACAGCTCACAGTCAACAGCCAGACCTCAGTCAGGATGCTACCAATGCAAATACCGCAGCAGACATTTACATCAGTAAAACCCAATAACTCGGCCAATGCCTACGCTTAGGCTTTCTTTAGCCATCTTCACTTTTCCTATCCTACAGCATCACTTCAGATCACCTACAGATCACTTGTCAGCCTCTGGCCCCCTGTTGTAAATCTTGTATTTACTGCTACCAGTAGCGATATATTGCTTCAACAAGTACAGCATGCCTACGTTCACATCATCGGGGTTGATAACATGTCCCCATTTTCATAGGTTCGTGAGACCAGTAAATTTTTCTGACACTCTGGCATGTTCGGGAAGTGATTTCGCTCCGACCTCACCGGTGGTCTATATTAGGAGCTTTTAAGGTTTAACTTTTTTGAGCGGGATTGTGTGAGAACAGGCAGCCTTGCTCAAAATATCTAATCCAAACACTCACCTGTCTTGTGGTAGGTTTTATTCAAACTGCAGCTGTAGTGCCTGGCGGTGCAGTTGTATTGCTTTAAATAAGCTGCAATGGAGCAGTCTGGGAGAGATTGCCTCGAGGACTTGGTTGGTTTAGCCAAGGATTTGGTTACTGGTGACCCCTTCCTGCCGAGACGGTCACTAGGCAGATCTCTGCTGAAGCCACAGTCCTCTGATAAGGAGGTCACGGAGGTCTCCACAAGAGGGGAGGCCCTACTATCATGTGCATTGGCAGATTGCACAAAAACTTTTGGCCAAAACATCTGTGTCAAGCTGTACGGGAAAGACTTCGGTCGGAACTGTGGAGGGCAAGGCAGTGGAGGGTGAGCCAAGGCTGAGAAGCAGCTCCTTGTGAAGTCGAGGATGGTGGAGTACAGTGGTGCAGTGGTTGGCTGTCCTGGAGGACTTCGGGGCAAAGTCTCACTTGAAGGGGTCTAGCTCAGGATCCAAAGGGATAGGGGCAGGTGGTCCGCATGGGCCAAAAATCCTTAAAAAAGGAGTCAAGGATTTTGGTAGAGTTCTGACAGCTGGTCGACTCCTGATTGCTCTCCAACCATGTAAGTTTAAACTAATATTTGTTTCAGTTCCACCTGGTAGCTGATAAAAAAAAAAAAATTCTAAGTAACTCTAAGTTACAGGGTGGCCAGAACTCTGGCCACCCTGTAACTTAGAGGTCAAGGTGAAAATTGGGCACTCACAAGCAACGAGTCAATGTGGCAAGAGCCACATTGTCGGACTGTGTGGGAGTTCCTTGATACGGTTGTTCTGTTCAACTGACATCATAGTTTACCTAAGGGAAAAGACTCCTACCGCACTGCTGTAGGAAGCTAACAGAGAGATATGGCTGGCTACCAGCCAGATTAAGGCTCCAAGAGCTTTAATGGTGGACAAGTACTTGCTGACATTCAGCGACCTAGGTGTGGCAGTGAATTACTGTCTTGACGAGATAAATTAATTATTGATAGTCATGTATGTTTTAATATTTGACAGGGTGCGCCTACCCATTTTAGTGATATATGACAAGTGGGCAGTGGGACACGCAAGCTAGTGGTGTATGGTACCATGCTTATTCTGCTCACACTTTTAGGTTAGCTCTAGGAGCTAGTTAGGACACTGGTCACTAAACTGTTTCATGGCTCAGTAGCTGTTTGTGGCACAGACATTCTGTCTTATGCTTGTGAAATGCCAAGCAAGCCAAACCAATCGTACAACATCACCCTCTTCTGAACTAGCTAATTGAGTTAGTAGAAGCACGAACCCTGCACCTAGCCAAATTACAATGTAAACACTTGTGATTATAAATACCTCAAACATCGACTAAGTTGTTTTGGCTTTAAAAGAATACTGGTAATGTTAATTAAGTAACTAAAATGTAAAATCAGATGAGACACCTTACACTCATTATTTATTAGAAACAGCTGTTTACGTAACTACTTTATATTAAAAAATATCCTTATACAGCAATAATTAAAAGATTATAATTTCTTGATTATCTTACTCAAAGGTAATCTCCATTACATTTTAAGTCAAGTAATTTTTTTTAAATTAAAAGTTATATGTCTAGGTGACAGCTGTACATATAGGTAACCACCACCGTTGCAAGTTGGATCATGCATCCCAAATATATTTCTGTAGACGATATTATTTTGTTAAATATTTCTTACATCACTTATAATGTAATTAATTTATTTCTTGCATCACTTGATGTAGGTATTTTTATATCTACAACACTTTTTTGCTATAACAGTGTTAACAACACAATAATTAACATTACATCTTTTTAATGATTATTTCACATAGTTTTTCTAGGTTTAAACATGAGGATTTGGCAGGATATAGCCTTATGTCTTTCCTGATAATAGCTGCTAAAGGATATATACAGCTCATTAACAAATTGTCACTTTGGGTCAAATCTTTTTTAACTTCTCTATGAAAATAATTAACACTAACTTTAATTATTATCAACTGGAGTTTGATATGTGAAATAAATTCTATCTACTATTTATTTATTACTGCTTACAGACAACTTTAAAGTGATGTTCTGACGTTTCTGGTTTCTTTTGGTATTTTGTTGATTCTGTCAACAAAATATCTGTTATGTGTCTGCTCAGAGTATGTAAAAAATTAATATAGTTTATAATCGTCTATTTAAAACCTGCTACTGGCAGTTCATCAGAATTTAAACTTTTCATTTGATATAGTGCATTAATAATTAATGGTGTGTTCCTCTTTTTAATCACATTCATTATATTTACTTAGTTCTCTATGTATTTAATAATATAAAGAAAAAGTTAGTAATAAAAACTCTCTAAATTAATAATATTATATATACCACCTAAATGTACTCTGTGTCTGTATTGTTGCATAAAGATACAGAATTTGTTTGTCTGGGGTAATCTCATGAACTGTTGAATCAACATTTTCTTGTTTATAAGCTTATTTCTTCCTGGGTAATACAGATTGTATAGAAATAATGTCATCCCACCAATGCCTCCTAATAACCCCTCTTAATGTGTTCATACTAAGATTAATAAAAAATAAAGTCTGGTAATGAATAGTTTGTTTATCACACACATCTATAATATTAGGATCTGATTTTTTGGGTCCAGAAACAAATATTACCAGATTTGGTAAGTGTTCAAATTCTCAAAGCAACCATGATTTACAAAGGAAAAATTTCCAATATTTGAAATCTTTGTTTTCAAAATGTGTGTTACCTTCAGAGGCAAGTAAAGAACTAATTGTTTCAAATATATTCAATATGTTGCCCCCCAGGCTCTCTCACTCCTGACATTAACAAAACTTTTGCCATAATAAAAGGATTATTTTTCAGTATGTGTAGTACTTTTTGAAAAGAAATGAAAAACTTATTTCCTCCCAGAATCGTGTTTCCATCCCAAACTTTCTCCTTTTTTATAAAATTAATTAACTTTTCTGCATCCTCATTATCACCTTTGACTTATATATAGCCCACCCATGATCCAACAATAAACTCACATCTCAAAGATTTCCAACATTTTTTTTTTTTTTTTTTGTGAAGTTTGTCTTAAATATAAGTATAAAGGCGTGGAACATATACCGTATAGCATTGTCAAGAAGATATTGTAACTTTGCCTTACAACTTCAAATATAAAGGTGTAGGTTGATGTTTCAGAAGTGTAAGGTGAGGAGTTGTTTATCTTCAGAAAGGGTGCTATTACTATTTCATAGATATGTTCAATACTTTCATAACTGGTATTAGTGACGTATTTTCTTATTCAGTCCATTAGTGGTAGTTTTATTCTTTATCTACAGCTACCTGTAGATAAGAACATTGATGCTATCTTCACAGATTTTCCTGACTCTTAATTAATTTAAGAAACAGTAGTGGTATATCATTTGGACCTACTGGTTTCCATTTCTTACTTCTTTTGTTGTTATTGACCATCCTTGTATTCCTTCTCTTACATCAATGAACTCTTTTCTGATACTATTTAAATAACCCTCTATTTAGATAGAGCCAGAGTAATACTTCTGTTGCTTTTTGCTTTCTGCAACAATAAATTCCATAGCTTTCTTATGCCAACTATGTAAAACATGACTGTTCTAGATTTTGTATCTCCTCACATTTCTTCCTCATGAGCAATTTTTTAGATTTAATGATTTCTCACCTTACTTTTTTTTAATGTCATTGTACCTGCCTTCTTTCTTTCCTTTTTTTCCTATTTAGCCTCCGGTAATTACCTTTCAGATAATACTTAAGAGGATGAATGAGGATGATATGTATGAGTGTAAGTGAAGTGTAGTGTTGTACAGTCTCAGTTCAGCCATTCCTGAGATGTGAGGTTAATTGAAACCCAACCACCAAAGAACACCAGTATCCATGATCTAGTATTCAAATCCATATAAAAATAACTGACTTTACTAGGACTTGAACGCTGGAACTCTCGACTTCCAAATCAGCTGATTTGGGAAGACATGTTCACCACTAGACCAACCTGGTGGTTTGCCTTCTTTTTTACTTATAGATTTTCATTTGTCATCCACTGCTGTTTAAAAGTCAACTTCCAAAAAAGAAGAAGAGAAAACAGCTTTGTCAACTTTTCCTTGCTGTAAGCCGTTCATTATTAGCCCATTCCATATTAATATTTCCTTCAAATTCACTTCTTTGTGAAATATGTTCCTTATTCTGATTAGTAATTCTCTTAATGTAACTAATCTCTTATTGAAATGATGTGTTTATCTTGTGAATCTGAAGCATGGTATAGTCAGACATCAAAAATAGCTGCAATAGGGCTTACAGCTCCCTCATCTGGATCTGTATAAGCTTTCAGGAAAATGACATTTCTTTATTTTCTATAAGTTAGAATATAGTCTATCTGGTTTGACATTATATGCTCCTTTACATTGACAGGTAGTATCTAGTAGTAAATTCTTCTGTTTGGCCCCCAAAACCATATGATTGCAATGACATTATTTCTCCCCAAGCTCCTTATATTAAAAAAGTTAAAAATATTGCAAAATTTTGACTTCCTTTTTTAAACTTTCAAGGTCAGTTAAAAGATTCTACCACATGGTTTCACAGAGGTTTTTGACCCTTGCCTCCCAAGACTTCCAGATACTTAAATTAACGAAAATTGAATAACTGTGATATTTAATCCATTTTTAAACAATCTTTCAGAGGGTCAATACTTACCCAGGTACCATTTTTTTACAGAATTTTTTCTACCTTTAAGGAATCAGAAAAAATTTAGCTGTTGTAAAAAAAGTTAAAGGTACCATTTTTTTACAGAATTTTTTCTACCTTTAAGGAATCAGAAAAAATGTAGCTGTTGTAAAAAACGTTTGGGGGGTTTGTCACCCCCAGTACCATTGGTACCTTTTAGTCAATCAAAAATTAGATATTTTGATATGTTTTTAGTGTTTTTTTTATAATACATCTACTTTTGAAGTGAATAAAAAACTCAGCAGTGTTAAAGCACTCTGGTCCTTTAAGTTTTAAAATCTCATGCATCTGATATTAAACATAAAAATAATATTGACCCAAACATATGTACATAAAATTAAATTAAATTCTGTCTGAACATGTGTCACATTATGGCCTTTTCATCCCATTTTCAGGATTATACTTTGAAATTCCAAATAAAATGACCTTAAATGTACCAAAAACAGAAAAATTGAAAGACTTATAGCATCTTTGATGAGACAGTTTTTCTTTTATTTTTTCTAACATACAGATTGATTATGACTTATTATAAAAGTGTATTTTCTATCTATGAAATCTAATCAATTTTTATGGTAATAATATTTACTGCTTCTATTAGAAAATAATAGTAGTACATGATTACCCTATAAATGAAAACAGCTGATTATAGCAGTAAAGTGCTGTTTATTTTTAAAAAATGCTTTATTTATTTATTTTTTTAAAATTGCTAATGATATTATTCTCTTGGTTAAAGTAATCTAATGAGTAATTGGTAGGTTCTGAGTAGATGTAGACATTTTTTTTTCAGGAATTTTTTGGATAATTAATACAAAATTCAAGGTGCTAATGAGATAGTGAAGTGTCTTGATAGCCTCTCCTACTCAAACGTCACTCAAATTCCTATTGGTGCATTATTCTACTATCACAAGTGATTCTCTGATAATAGAGTATTGGCATTGTAATAGTAAATTATATGTCAAAAGTTAATGTATTTTACTTGTATTCAATCTACGTGTTTTTTGGTGCTCAGGGCAAAGGATGGCAATCGTAAAAGAGCTTAAAGAAGCAAGAGGCCAATATCCATTCCAGTAAGTCCCAGTTACTTAAGTAACTGCCCTGGAAATTCATTGACAACCTGTGTGTTGAAAAATGTAATTTTTGAAAGCGAGAATATGCACTCTCATAAAGAGGGGTAAATTGAAGCAAGTAGTTGCAAAAATGGTACGATACCATTCTAAGTATACTAAGTGATGTTAACTAGAACATCTTTGGGAAATTAGAACAACAGGTGGTATATATTTTTATTTCTTTGTAAAGAAATGAGTATAGCAATATACAGTTGGTTTTGCTGTTGGATAAGGAGGTAGAAAAGAATTAACAGTTGAAAGCTTGTGTCTGAAAGAATCATTATTGCTTGATTTAGGACAAACATTAGAAATGTTTGTTCAATGAAAAGTTTAATTCAGACTTATATAATGAAACTCAAATGCTCCCTAAAGAGGATGTAAAGTTTGTGAGAGTAGATTCAAATGCAAAGTTAGGCTCTGAAAATGATTATTGAAAACATATAAGCATCAGTAATATATGATGGCTAAGCATAGATTAACGAGATTAATTATTATGGGAAGTTTTATGTTGATGTAAGTGCTAAATCAATATACAACTTTCACATTCGTTATGGTTAATTAAACAGGATATGATTTTGGTGGAATGATTTTCATCATAAAATCTGCCTTAAGTTTTCTTAGGGTTCACCAAACAGTCAAACTCAAAACTAAATACATCGTGCTGCTGTTACTAGAAATGGAAGTGATCACTCTTAGTTGTGAGAAACAAGAGAGGAGCTGATGCAGATGACCACTTTTTTACAGTAGCAAAATTTAAATAAAAAAATTTGTTCATAAATTTGAAGCCCATAAATATGATTTGCTATTTAAAACCTGCCAGAATGTAAAAGAAGAATTTTGCTGTGAGATTAATAACAATAGTATCTAAATTGATATAACATTTATAATTAAATATGTTCCTGGTGAAAACATTTTTCAGTGTTACGGTATGTTAAACTTCAAAACTGGTAGAAAACGGACAAAAAGTATTCATTATTTCCTTATATTAATAATTAAAAAATAAATAATTATCAATTTGAAATTATTCATTGTAGCTTCATTCATGGAGTGCAGTTTTATAATACTTCATTATGGTATTACTTTAATTGGTAGTTCTGTTGAAATGTGAAAAATATTTATAAATCAGGGGAAATCAATACTACTGTGAATATATTTAGATGTTTACTGACTGCTTACAATATTAATTTTTAATTTTAACGCAGGCTACATAGTTATTTTTAATTTCATATTTTTTCGGTGTTATACTTTAGCATGTACATACATTTATCAACAGTCTGTATTGTATATCTCAAATATAGTACATCTATTATATACATACATTTACTGGGCAAAGAAAAATAATGTTATGTTAAAAATCGATATTATATTGGTCTGATACCTATCGATTTTTGTTTCTACCCGCTCATTTTATCTGCATTGTACCTAAGACACAAGTGTGTTCTAAAATATAGTTAAAATATTAATATGAGAACGTACATTTTTATTTAACTAGTAGAGTGTGCTTCTTTATTATTTTCGGTTAAATATTAGTATGTTAAGTATAAAATTATTACATTTACATATAAACATAATAAAATGTATTTATCAGATAAAATAAATATTAATTAAAATATATAAACAGTTGAAAGTGTGTTTGCAAAGATTTGTGTTGTTCAGTTCGTCCATTTGACTGACTATTAGAATCCATTTCACGAGTATATCCAACTGAATTGAAATTTATTCTCTGGTTTATTTACTTACAATTCAAAAGAATATTTTCCTGCAAACTATTATAAATTTTAAAATAAAATGTTTAATGCTCTTGTAAATTAAATTTTTACAAAATAACTAAAAATTATGATAATAATAAAATATTACAAAATATAGTTTTAAAAGTTATTTACTTCTTGTAGGACACGAAAAATTAAAACGAGCAATAACACGAATATTGGATCTTCTTCCCAGTTAAGTATTTACTACAGCAGCTCCGGTCCGGTAGCAATCATACTTGCATCATGGCCGACGTTGCTAAAGTGAAGTCAGAAGAGAATCAGGTATTTTGTTTAATAATAATATATGTTTTACTCCACCGATTTTATTGTGTTAACATTTGCGTGTTAGTTTTACTTAATTATAATTTACAGCCAGTTAAAGTGGACAACTCATTGTTTTTGCTAAAATATACGCAATATAAGAAATTGGCGGGAGAAGTTCTGTCTGGATTGTTGATAGTCTTAAACTTACTTTTATAAGTTGAATAATTGTTGACAGTTGTAGATGATTACTTATTCAAACATTTTTATTTAGACTTAACTCTGTCGTAGAGTTGTTTAATCATCAAGATACCTGTTTATATGGAGGTTATTTCTTATATTTTCATTGTGTTGAGCCGAGCCGTTACATATTTCAATTTGTTTAATGTGTGGATGCTTATGGTTTGTTATGCTTTTATAATATCTATTTTATGGATTAGATTTACTTTGTTCCAATTTTAATGATAATGAATTATTAAGTGTGTTGTTGTACCTACCTTACCTTTACAAAATAACTACGGATAGTTTACGAATGTTCGTAATATTAATATTTAGTGTTACTGTATTAATCGCATTATTTCAGACTAGTTACCTACTATTGCAACTACTTTATATAGGGATGTTTTTTTGTTATATGTACAGTCTTTGTTGTTCAAACAATATTAACTCAGATTTTCGGTTATTAGTTATGGTCAGGATTGTTATCCAAAATATATAACAAGATGACTGGTGACAGTTCTTTCCTTTATAATGCTCTAAATCCTCTAAAACAATGGCAGACACTGCCAGCACCACTGTGCTGTCATGTGCAGTGAAGCGAGAGTACTTTTACTTTGTTGCCTTGCAGCATACTGGCCTTATCCACTAAATTGCATGGACTTGCATTAACAGCAAAATATATCTGTTGCTATGTTCTTTAAAATAAGTTATTTAACCTAAAATGATGTTATTAATTGTATGATTACCCACTTAACATTTTGCTTTGTGTTGAAAGAAGGGTTGAGTGGTTGCGGTAATTTTTTTTATCTTATTAAGGGTGTGCTTGTTCTTGCCAATAAATAAATAAATTCCTGCTGCACCTGATGTAAGATCACTTGTGAATCATCAATGCCCATGTTTTCATGGTTGATGCATGTGATTTTCTTTTTTTAAGTTGTGTAAACAAATTTAATTGCAGCCTACATAAAATAGCTCTGTATTAAACTCGTAGGTATTTCGCCTGATATAAAAAAAAATCCCTTTGTTAAATCATTTAAAAAAATAAATGTCCATTTGCAGTGGAATTTGCTGCGCACACAATCCGACTTTGACCTTCATCAAAAGGTGGCCTTCACATTACTAAGGGAAAGTTAACAGTCTTGAAACATATTCTTTTATTTTATTATTTCACCCTAAGTGTGATACATTTTGAAAATAGGCGAGATTGTACTATTTTATTTTAGGTTTTGTGCATTTAGATTTAGCTTTTTGTTTTTTAAGAAGTAGAAAGTTTTTGTAGAATTAGTCATTTTTCTATCGCCTCTTGTAATTACTATCAACAGAAATAATTGATAAAAATGATTACGTAATAGATTTAAAATAATGGTAAAACTTCTGTGAGAAGGTTATAATAATTTTTACTTGCTTGTAGCAGATCTTATTAATAGATTTATATTTGTGTTCTCTCTTCCTAAAGGGAGAATAATTTTTTCTATATTTCAAGAAGTAGCTCATGTAGAATTACAAAATAAGTTAGCTTATAATTATGTATTACTTTTGCCCTTATGACTTTATTTTAGCATTGTTTATTATTTAAAAAAACAGGAATTAGTTACATGCATCCCAAATACAGTTTATCTTTTTGAAAGTTCTAAAATTCTGGCTTATTTGTTAGATGATCACCACTTTTGTCATGACTTATTTTCACTTATGGAAGCTGATATATTATGCATTAGCATATGTGTTATTATTTTTAATTAAAAAATTATTAAATATAGAATAATTAGAAAATATTATGAAGAATATAATATATGAAAATTATTTTAAAAATGAGCAAGATTTTAAATCACAGTAATTTAAAAAAAAAGTAATATAATATAAAGTGAAACTAGGTCTGGTGGTTGAAAGTACGAGAAACAGGAAGTTGTATTTGTTGTTGTTGGAAGTTGAATTTTGTGATCACAAAATTCAACCTGCATGTATAGTATGAGTACTGCCTTTAAAAAAAGTAAATTTTGTTTCTAAAAACATTTATTTGAGAACTTACATAATCTAAAATATCTACGTTAGAGATTACTTTCCAACACAGGTAATGCATCATTCCCAATATTTTTCCTCTGCTGGGAAACTTCCTGGAATTGTTTGTGATATAATGCATATTGCATACAGTACCTGTATCAAATTCTCCTTAATCATTCATGGTTATAATCATTGTCCTTTCAAGGTCAGTATAATTTTAAAAAGAAAATAATGATAGTATTTAAATTAGAGTAGGAAGGCTAAGAAACACGTGATTTATTGATTACAAATTGAACTGTATGTGCTCAGTATTTACATGTCCTGGTCGCTTCAATACCAGTGAATAAGAGTGTAGGATAATTTAGATTTAATGCAACTTTTTTTGTGATATAGCAAACATTAATTGCTGGTCCATAGCGCCATTTGCTTTATCTCAAATGATACCTTATCTTCAAATAAAAGTATCTACAAGTTTATGGCACTGCACCGCTGGATTTGGGTGCCTGTGTTTTTTTTTTAAAGTTCACGTTCTTTGTAAACAAGCCTAATATAATACCTTATTTACAAAAATTATGTTGCATTTGTTCCAAGGGTTGCTTAAAGTAAATAACAAGGTACCTTTTAAATTAATAATAATAATGGCTGAAAATTGCTGCTAATTTAATACCCCCATGTTGAGGTTTTCCCCCATGTTTTCAGATAGAAAACAAGGATCCATGGTCAGGCCTCCTCCAAATCATACAAATATAATAATATAACATAAGCACACAGTAATTCTACAGATCCTGCTACTCTTTGTAATCCAGTTGATGCCAAGCCAAAACCCACAGAACCTAAAAACAAACCTATCAAATGCTGTGATTCAAAGCCAAAGAAATGCCCAAGAACAGGAGATGGTGTTATAAAAGAATATCCTTTTATTGGTATCCTGTGTTTTTGTTAAAAGTGTGGTTATCTACAAATTGAATATTTTTAACATTATAAATTAATTACAATGGAATATTGATTATGGACTTGTCTCCTTAGGTAGATTTCAAATATTTTTAAATACATGTCGATTGTTTTTAGTGGCGTTCAGTACTAAACAAAGTAGGACAAAAAATGTGCAAAGCTAGTATACAGGAATTTCTTAAAATATAAATCAGTAAAACTTGTAAGCAAAATATAGTACACTAGTACTCAACATGCCAAAATAATGTTTGTTTTAATAGTAGTGATGCTTGGTGTATTGGAATAATTTGTAACTTGTTGAAAAATAATAATTCTGAACCCTTTAGTGGATGTATATTTCGTTTCAGAATATTAAGTTGCCTCTAGTAGTAGTTCTTTTTTTTTTAGAAATTGAAGAATAACAAATTTTGTGAAGCACTAAAGTTGTAAGTTTCAATGATAAATTAGAAGCAATCGTGTACTTTACTTACCTTGTCTAATACAAATTCATCCTTTATTGCTACTTGTGGTGAGAGAAAATTTCTGAATTACTCGTACTTTATTTTTTAAGAAAAACTAAAATTACTTCACAAATATTTAGAAGGGGACAATTATTTTTCCATGACTGAAGGTCAGGCACTGCCATAAATTGCAACTAGCTGTTTAATGTTAAGATTGAACATTTCTTATTTTTGGGTCAATCCATTTGAAGTGACCCAAGGGTGGTGGTTGCTTGACCAGTTCAAATAAAAATTGATACATGCCCACTTGTGTTCCTACATGTCTCAGAACCTTAAAACTTTTTTTAAGCAGTTTACCTGTAGCGGCCATTTTTGTTACATTGCGAACACCTATTTTTGTGATTGTAAGGGTTTATGGTAAAAAAATCGTAATTAAAAACTATTGATCCTGAAAGGGTGAAACAAAAAGCAATTTAATATTTTCTCAAGGTAAAAGATTGGTTCAGTGGTTTATTTACCTATCTCTCCTTTCTATGAGAAAATTACCAATAAACTTGAACATGAAAAATGGTGAAATTACACTTTGTGTAATTTTTTAGGCATTTTAAGAGGCAGGGATATGGCATACACAGTTTGAATTGTTTTTATGTATGTAAGTACATGTAGTAGTTTTACCATAAATAATATTAATGCCCAGTAATATACTATTAATATACTTGCCCATAAATCTTTGAAAACGTAACTTTTTAAAAAACTTCAAATTTTGGTTTCAACTAACACTGATGGGGCTAGTGATAAAAATCCCAAATTTGCACAACTTAGTGTTTTTGTAGATGTTTATGGCAAATAAAAATGTTTCTGGTGTGTTGCACTAATAAAAAAGTTGTAACCTCTCAAAAATCATGGAAAATGTTTAAAGCGATCGCATTTTGACCTGTTAAATAGGTGCTCCAAGGGGGTTTCTTGTCTTCTTGGCATTTTAATATTTTTATACTTATTACTATAGTTAAAATAGACTTGTTTGAACCATTCAACTGCAGTGTTCATGTTATAACAGGCGATTGAAGTCATTTGCAGTCGTCAGGAAAATTCATGTTGCAATATGTTCATTTAGCTTTGCAGTTACAGACTGGTCGGTCTGACATTAGTCAGTGATCTGTTCACATCTTTACTGTGTGTCTCAAATTTCATCCTGTGTTTGGAAGTGTTTATCAGATAAACAAGTTACTAATAATATTATATTTACAAATTTTAAGATCGGTTAAATTTTTACATTATTTTCAAGTAATTTCATTTATGAAAGTGTCATAAAAGAGTGTTTGATACAGTGCCAAAAGAACTAATTAAAATTTGTGAATTTACTGATAAAAACCAACTTATGTTTTTACGTGTTAATTCAGATGTCACTATTGTTTGTAATTATCATGAAAAAAGGTTTTTGTCAAAATTCAGTCATCTGAATGGACAGTTCTGTTCTGACCCTTCGAGAACTCGTAAAAAAACAGTTAAGAAAAATATAAGTCAAATAACATTAGAGCAAGCTAAAGAACAGATTTTTCCAAATTTAAATTTAGTTCCTGGAAAGTCTTTTTGTGTTAACTATTTCAAAAGTATTTTTTCTCAACAGAACAAAGAACTATATGAATGTGAAGATCAAGAGCAATACATTGCCCCACATCACAAATTGAATGCTGCTAGTAGCATTTTGGGTATATCACCTCCATCAAAATTGACAAAATTAAGCATGGATCAACGGCTATCGTATTAAAATTTAAAATAAGGTATTTGAAAAATTAAAAAAGAATCTTGAATTGTGTTTTGACTTGAAAGTTTCTGAAAGTGAAAATCCAGCTCAATCTTCTTCACTTGAATATAATGATCATATTTTAAAACTAAAAGAAAAATGTGTTTGCTTCTAAAGAAGATAAGGTTAAAATTATCAGTTTACATCTCCAACCTGGGATCAGATCTAAAATAATATCATAGTTCAATGTGTCTGAGCGTTTGGTTAGACTTACTAGAGAATTAGTTAATGAGCGAGGCATTCTACCGAAGTTAGGTAACAGCATAAAACAACACCATTAAAAAAGTTGTTATTTTATAAAGATGGCAACAATAGCAAGCTATGTCCTGGTAAAAAGGATTGTGTTAGCACACGTGTTCATGATGTCAAAGTGCATAAGCAAAAGCGCCTTGTTCTGATAAACTTAAATGAATGTCTTCTTTAAAAGTGAATACCCTAAGGAAATAATTGGAAGATCAAACTGTCCAAAATGGTGTTTCTTGGCTGGTGCATCCGGGACTCATATAGTTTGTGTGTTCCACCATTAAGGCCATTAAACAGTTAGTTACTAAACTATGATGAAAATGTATTAATTTTGTAATCAGAAGCTGAAAACATCAAGTATTTTTTGATTAAATCAGATGAGATAGCATCACTTGAACTTACTACAGCGATGGGTCATTCTCACAGAATTTCAAGAGAATTATTAGAAGAGATGTCACAGCTGGTGGTTAATCACACAAAATAATAAACTTTCATTGCTACAAAAACAGGCTATTTCATTGAAGAATAATTAAAATTTTGCTACAATTTATTTTTTCTTCAATAGTGTTTACAAAAATAAAAAAAATAAATGAATTCTTAAGAAGATGTATGCTACTCATGGAAATCTCAGTTTGGGTAAGTTTTACAATCATTTTTGAATCAAAATTGTATTAGGTTACTGGAGTTATTTGAAGTTTTAAAAAAAAAATTAGTTTTCAAAAATTCATGAGTAATTATATTACCATTAATATTATTTATGGTAAAACCACTAACATACACATACATATAAAAAAATAATTCAAACTGTGTATGCCATCCCCTGCCTCTTGAAAAAATTACCAAAAGTGTAATTTCACTGTTTTTCACAATCAGCTTTGTTGGTAATTTTCTCATAGAAAGAAGAGAGGTAGGTAAACTACTGGACCAATCTTTTACCTTGAGAAAATATGATTAAATTGCTTTTTCTTTTTGTTTCCTCCTTTCAGGATCAATAGTTTTTAGTTTTGATTTTTTCCATAAACCCTTACAATCAGAAAATAGATGTGTGCATCGTAACAAAAATGGTTGCCACAGGTAAACTACTTATATAAAAAAAAAATTTTTAAATATTGTTTTAAGGTCCTGAAACATGTAGGAAACAAGTGGGTAGGTTTCAATTTATTTTTGAATTGGTCAATCAACCAGCTTATGTTTTTTTTTTGTGACACTTCAAATGGATTGAACCTGTTACATACATTAGATTAATATTTGTTTATTATTATTTATTTTTACATATAGTAGAATACATTTTTTAAATCATTTTGAAACTGAAAAATGTTTAAATTAATTTAATTCCAAGTCATTGTAAATTTTTGGAAGTATAATTTGGTTAAAATTTACGTCGAACCGAAAGAATTTCAACACATTCCTGTAATATAACTTAGGGAAAAAATTAGAATGGAGTGATGTATCCATTACAGAAATGCATCAAAGAAAATTTATTTTGTTTAGTTACACATATTTTCAGAATATAATTTGTTTAATTTAATATATTTTTGTGTTTTTAATTTTAAGATGACTACTGATATCCTACTGCACAAATGTACTGTGCATTTCAAAATTAATATCAGGGATTTAAAGTTATGTAATATTGTTTTACTTACATTAATAAATTATACATGATATGAAAGAATAAGTCAAAGAATTAAGAAAAAAAAATTAAAATTAAATTAAAGAATTAAGAATAAGTCAGGGAGAATTACATTCAGCCAATCACATACAGCCTTACGCCAGTGAGGAGGCGCACCTTCTTGTTGCTAAATAGTTCTGTGGTTCATATTGCAATTGTGAAAAGAGCCATAGTTGTAGCATATCAAGAGATTCATTCCAGACACACTTGCTTCTGTGAAAAAGAATGGCCCATATATTGCCATCAGGATACAGAAAAAAAACCATTCATTTTTGGGAAGTCTCATTCACATTGCAATATTTCATGAGGATTTTCTGATCCCCAGATACACACGTTATGAGTGTCCACTTTTCCATTAACATGAAATGTTGATTCATGTTAATGGAAAAGAATATGAATATGACATGATAAAGAAAGTCTTCACTGTTACTGTGCATCATTTCATTTGCGAAACTAGCATGCAAATCATAATCTGTAGACTTTAGAGCTTGCACACAGCTAAAACTGTTTTGCTCTTTCATTTCATGTATAATCAATGTATGTGAAACTTGAAAAATATTACAACGATGATATTGAGCTTTAAAACCCCAATATTCTTTCCGAGACATGGTATAAATCTCTAGTGAAAATGCCAATTTCTAGGGATAATGCTGTACTAAATCTTAGTTGTGACTTTTTTGTTTTTTTTTTTCTTTTAAAATTATCTCATTTTTTTAGGATAAGGAAAATATTGATGAATCTGGAGATTCAGAAGTTGAAGAGACTGTAAAAGATAAAAAAAACAATGTTGATAAAAGTAAAAAGAAGAATGCAGCACCAGCACCTGCAGCTAAAATTAAGCCTCCTGCTAAGAAGAGAGTAAAAGTAATTTGTGTTCAATAACTGTTTTTTTCTTGCTCAGTTATATCTAAAGTAACAATTTTCAGTTCTTTTAATTCATTCTCAAAAATGTAACATATAATCTGTTAATTTTTTTTGTGTGAATTTGTTTTATGTAATCATTTACATTGTTATTCTGATTTATATCTCATTACAAATGGCATGTTTATGCTGGTTTTGATGTGAATATAAACATTCTACTGCATGATGAAGCAGTTGCAGCAGATAGTTTATTGTAAATTTCATGTTAAAAAAAATTTTCTTTATATTAGATTCTCTTTTAAGAAACCTGGGTAGGTTAATTTTGTTTTAAGCTAATTGTGGTGGTCACGGGTTAAGTTTTTCAACCTGATTTACGACTTTATAAGCATAAAATATGAGCCTATCTTTGTCTAGTGCTTCCTTTTTTCTAGAATGGGTTTATGTGTTTTCCATAATAATTTCATCCCATAAATTTCTTCCACTGCAGTAAACCTTCATTTCATGAACTATTTGCCATGTTTAGTTTTTCCAAAGTATTCGAATTATAAAATGGTAAATTATTTAAATTTGATTAAATAGGTGTTTAATTTTCAGTTAAGTAATTTTACCTTATTGCATAATATGTTTTGTTAGTAGTTAGAGACTATGACAACAGTTTTTACAGTTCCTTTAGCTTTCAAATTGCTTCAGTAAAATGGTGGCTTAAGATAGTTGAGCCATACTTTTTTATATAGAAGAGTTTAAACATTTTCAAAAAATCAATTAATTAAAGTTCTTTGTTGTATAATAAAAAACAATGAGTCTTGAAAATTTGTTCAAGACTTTCATTCTCTATCTAGTTTTATAAAATATTACTTAAACTATACCCTCAAACCAATTTCAAGAAAATACTTTCATATTTTCTTTCAAAATAAGCATTTGTTGTATCATATGGATTTAGCTTCAAATACCCTTGCTTTCATCCCAGTTCCTTACAAGCTTTGCTTGTTGATAGCTTCTTTCAATTTTCTATCATTAATGAGTTCACTATCCAAAAATGTTTGTAATTCTGAACAAGTACAATCACTTAGAATTAAGTCTGTTAGGCGATACTGAAAATGTCATGTCTGAGTGAAAAAATTCTACATGGAACTCAATCTGTCTCTTTGTGTTTTTTTTTCATTGACATGCTTCATTGATGATTGAGGATCACCTGCAATATTCATTGTGCTCATCAACTATTTTTGTACATTTCTTTCATTCATTCTATTACCACTATACTTGGCAACCAGTTGTCTAAGATGATTTTGGTTAATATGACACCTTCAGAGTTCAAAAGATATCACTGCTCAAATTTCATTTTCTCTGGTGGCATTGTCTTGGTCATTTTAAAGCAGACAATTTTTTTTAAAAAAGTAGTTAATCTTAGGTTCTTCATAAAAGAAATCACTAAAGATTGTTATTTTAAGGACTTAAAATATGTTAAGTATGAGGGAAAACCAGTAAATAAGTCCCACATGCTATTGAAACAATACTCACTGTTTATCAACATTGATTCCAATGTTGATTATGAACTTATTCCAATGCTTTATAACCAAAATGTGTTGCACTATAATGTGGGCTGCTTTCCAGGTGAAGTTTAGCAAGCAGAATTTCAAGAAGTTTTTAACATAATTCATTAATTTTCTCTTGGGTTAAGTGAGATGTTTGAAATATGGTATTTAAAAGAATAACCTTAAATTCTTTACACAGTGGTGAAGGATGTTTCCATTGCATTGAATCATCCTCTGACTTCAGGTTTTAATAGTATATTAATGATTCAATCCTGTTAAGCACATAATCTATCCACATACCAGGAAAATTATTGTAAATATATATTTATTAGTTATTTTCTATTCTTTACTTAATGAATGAGCACCTATTGGTGAAATTTGTTAGTTTTGTTGCACTTTGAAGAGAAAAGTGATACAGTCTTGAACAACTTATGTGTATTCTTGAAGTAATTGATTGGTCCAGTTCTACATTGCTTTATGCTACAAATATTAAGCATTTTCAAAAGTAAGAGCCAGTTGCTACTAATAAGTGGTTAACAACAATTAATCATTGCAGATGTGCAGTAGTTTCAATTGTTTCATCAGTTACCTTATCAGAGTTTGTTATAATGATAGCTGCAACAATAAAAATATCATGCCGGTTTTGAAACCAGGAGTAAGATTCAACTACTCAAAACAGTAGGTGAATTCCTGAAATTCACAGGCCTAGCATAATATGAAGCCGGTGTTGCCAAATGGTTTAGGCCTACCATAATGAGTGAAGGAAATCTAAGGCAGTGGTGTCATGAGCTTAATGAAAGAGTTTCATCATAAAATGTTAAACAACATTTCATTATTAAAATAAGAGAGAAGTGGAAGGTCTTTGTGTTTAAAAGATGACTATTGAACAACTGTTGAGAAAACCAACACTTTACAGTAGATGGTACAACAGAATTTCGTGAAGTATCATATACAGAACTGTTACTGCATTGCATGACTAGGCTGTTGTGAAGTGTGCAAGACAAGTCCAAAAAATTTTGACTGATGAGTACAAAAATCAAAGGCTGACAGCTGGTGTGAATTTTTGGAACACTGCAAAAGAGGTGAATAATTTTTTCCCCTTACCACAACTGATGATGAAATGTGGGTTTCATACATCATTGTCGAATCCAAGCAGTGGTGTTATTTAAGTTCGTCAATGCCAAAAAATCCAGCAATCCCTGTCAGATTGGAAGATTCTGGAATTAAAAAGGTCTCCTAATGGTGTATTCATGGAGGTGGGAACAACAATCACAGCAGTGGTGTATGTGAAATATTTTTTTATGATTCATCAGCCCTCTTAGTTTTGAAACACACCTGATATTTACACCATAAACAGGAAATATTTTTTCAAATTTACTTTGTAGGTAGACATTTGCCCACAAAATATGCACAACAGCATGCTTTTTGTTTTTCTGATGTGTATGCTTTGGCACATTAGTCAATTTTAAACTTGAGATCCATTTACTGACTGAATACCATTAAGTTGAATTGAGCTGCCACTTAATTACCCCTTAAGAATCTACCCACTACTATTTTAAGTTAATCCATTTATGTACTATCATATTTTTGATTTTCCCTTCTACAATGTGACTATTTAATTAGTTAATTATTTAGAAATTAAAGTGACTGATATTAGGAAGGTAGAAAAGCGTCATTTCGAGATGATGATGTTACCTTCGAAAACTGATGTGCTAGAATATTGCAACTTTCTTCATTTATAAGGTCTGAATGTTTCTCAAAATGAATAACTAGATCACCCCACAAGTAGAATCTTTCACTGTGGTTGTCTTTAATGTGGTTTTAAGTGAATGATGTACTGGTAAACTCTGTGGCTGTGATTCAACAACTTTAAAGTGCATTGTATCTTGAACTTGTACTAAAAATAATTTAAAGCCAAATATTATGAAAATTGATTTACTTTAACAGTAATTTGCATTTTAACTTATGAAGACTTGTGATAAGTTATTCATGATATGTTTTGGTTTTAGGCTGAACAAGCTGAAGAGAGTAAGAAAGAAAAAGATGGAAAAAAGAAAAAAATTGCTGTAAAAGATAAAGAAGAGGATGATGAAGAAGAAGAAGAAGAAGAAGAAGATGGTGAGGATGAAGATGATGCTGAAGAGGGTGATGATGAAGGAAGTGAAGGAGAGGAAAATGGAGTTCCTGAAAAAGGTAATATTTACTTAGGTATATATTCTTCCTTGAAATCCAGTTTATAGTTAAACATTTAAAATTATGTCTGTATAGTAGAGTTAGAACAGTTTTACTCCTAAAATATTGATGTTAGTCAATTTGGTTTGTAATATTAGTAGATGTTTAATGTTACATCATAACTATCATTTTAAATGTGAAAGTAAAATATAAAAAGCAAAGGACATTTTGGTTCAAAAAGTTTTCTTATTACAAAATAATATTTAAAGGATATTATTGTTGTATTTAAGAAAAAGTAATATAATATATAATCATACTAATAGTAAATTTGTGCTTCAGCATCAAGCATCCCAGTTAAAAATAATAATTAAGACATTTGATTTAATGTCTTAATTATTATTTTGGATGGCTGCTTTGCTTGCTAGTTACTGTGTTTTTTTTGGGTTCAGCAAACATTAGTATTACAGGAATAGCCAGCCTAACTGGGCAAAACAACAAACTGTATTTCTCATATCTTGATACAAAGCAGAAATCCAGGGAATAAACATACCTTGTCATTAGAAAAAATTTGTCAGGTTAATCCAGTTCTTGCTGATGTTAATTTTATTTAACTTAATATTGTTGATTATACTAATTAAATATTTGTGTTCAGTATATAATTCAATCAGATTAATATATTTATTTAGTTAATGTGTTTCCTATAGTGCCATTGTTGGACCAACCATTGGAAATTTCGGGTTCACGAGAAAGAAAACAAGTTGAAAGATTCATTCCTAAGGAAGATTTAAAGAGTGATGCTGATAAAAAAGTTGAAATTCCAAATGGAAAGGGCAAACCGTTAGGAGAAATACCTCGTATTCAGTTTCAGATAAATGTAAGTTATTACAGAAATTATAGTTTTCAGGATTCTTCAAGTATAATTTTTAAATACCTTTAAGGAAATTTAAATATCCAGTTTGGAATTCTTCTGGTAAATTTGAACAAACTTAATTTATTTAGTTGAAAACTACATAAATTCATATAAGGGGGAGTTCTATTACAGTTTTGTTGTGTGACTAACCAACCAACCAATTGAAAGCTTTTTTCCAAATGCGTTGAGTATCTCTACTGCCTGATTTTTTAACAAGCTATTTAATTCTTCATTTAATCAAAAGTTAGTTTTTTAAACTTGACCTACAAACTGCTAATTAAATTTGGTATATTGCATCATAAGCTATAAATAATCAATTTTTTATAAAAATATTTTAAAAATAGAGCAGGACAGCCTATGATCTGTGTTTTAATACACAGGTAGTAAGCCGTCTGTCATATGAACGTTATGTGAAAAGTAATTTTTAGTATTTTTCATGATTCATGTTAAGTATATGCATAGCTATTTTGCATGCATTATTGTTTGTTAATTATTTTGTATAAGATTTTTTTCTCTTCAAGCTAAATGGGTACTATAAAAAAAAATTTGCTTGTCTGTTCCTTAATTAATGGCAAGAAATAAATATTTATTTTTTTACCATTCCTGAAAATTATTTATTACATAAATTTGATGGTTTTTTTTTAATAAATATAAGCACTCTCTCTATATATATACAAAAACTGTTTCAAGAATTCAGGGGATTTTCCCCCACATTAAAAAAAACTTTATATCAACATATATCTGGTATCTTAGTTTACCTACTATCCATCATTTTGTTTTTTAACATAAAAATTTATTTCTCAGGAATGGTTAATCGTATTGAGCTGAAATTTTGTGTACTGCTAAGTACAGTAGCCGCCACAAAACTGCAAGCTTGAATGATCAGCCTGCATGTCACTGCTATACTATTGTTTTCTGAAACATTGGCACACTATGATGTCATCTCTTAGTTGCATAAACATGATGCATCTGTTGTTTATGAAGTAACAAATTTTTGTGTGTTTACAATATTAAGAAAATGACATCATATTTCAAATACAAAGCAATTATTTTAATTTTATTTTTGTTTCTCTTTGCTTTTCTATGTATATAAAGTTCAATTCTATGGTTCTGCCTCTTGGTACAGTTCTTTTTAAAGTAGTTCGTTCACGTGCGAATAATTATGGCTAAATTTCAGTCTTGTAAAAGGTAAAAAACTTTGACAACAGGTGCAAAAAATTGTAAACAATGTGTATGCTTTCAAGAAGAAAAAAATCTAACTGTAAGAAAATAAAAAAATTACAAATATTTAATTGCTATACAGAAGTATAAAGAGAGAATTATAGCTGCCTGTGGCATTTCTAGGACTCAGGTTTAAAGCCTAAGAAAATAAAAAATAGAACATCTTCAATCTGAGGGACCAGAATGTTCGTTCATCACTCCAAAAAAAAGAAACGTTCTATACCAGTTACCAGATTAGATGTTTTTATAAAGGTGTGGTTAGGTGAACTGTGAATGAATTTCATTCAAGATTGGGGAGCTGCCAACAGTTAACAAACTGTAAAGGATTGAAAGTTAAAATTAATTGTAATGGCAGTGAAACTAGTTTAAGAAGAATTTTGAAAAAATTAGGTTTTAAGTGGTGCAAAACAGAAAATAAGAGGAAAATTTTAGTTGAAAACACACAATATTAGGCAGAAAGGAATTTATATTTGCAGACAATCTGTGATTTAAGAAAATGAAACTAGGTGATCGTATACTTAGATGAATCGTATGTTTTATAATCTCATTCAACAACAAAGTCATGGACCAACGACAGCAGTGCAGGACTTCATTTATCAGTAAATAAAGGTGCTATAATTCATGCTGGAGGTGAAATGGGCTTTATTCCAAATGCATTGTTAACTTGGAAAGCCAAATCAAAAAGTGGTGATTACCATGATAGCATGATACTAAAAATTATTTAAAATTGGGCTGAAGAAAAATTAGTCCTAATCTTCCTCCTGAGTTTGTAATAGTTATTAATAATGCTCTGTATCATAATACTCTTTTTGAAAAACTTCTAGTATCATCATGCAAGAATCAAGACATCACTGTTTAGCTACAAAAACTTCTTGTAGCTATAATATTCCATTTTCGTCTCAAATGTTTAGACCACAATTGTATAAACTAATTAAGTTGAACAAAAGTAACAGAAAATGATACCAAATTGACAAATTGTTGTGAGGTTGCCATTAGTTATGTTGCTTCCATCATAACCATCCTGATTTAAATCCAATCGAGATGGTATGGTCAGAGGTAAAATGACATGTTGCGAGCCACAATACAATGTTTTAAGATGTCAGAAGTGCAGAAACTGTATGAAGATAAAATAAATTCAGTGAACGACAAACACTGGAAGCCTTATTGTGAAAAAGTTAAAAAAATCGAAGGTGAATATTGGAGTCAAATTGTTAATAGATTATCTGGCAAAATTTTTTGTTATCTCTACGTAGTGACAATTACACTGAACATTGTGATGACAGTGAAGAGAACATTCTAGCTGAGGAATTAAACAGATAGTTCATTTTCCAGTAAGTAATTAAAGTTACAGTAATAACCATCTATTGCAATATTTACTGTTTAATTAGTAATAGATAATATTTTATCACCTGTCAAATAACGTACAGTATAGAAATAGTCAACTGTATTAACATGTTTTTATGTTTGGTAGTAATGTTCACCAATACAAGCTCACTGTTACTTGGCGTCAACTGTACCTAGAGGTTTACTTTTATAAAAATAAGGAACCTGATCTCTCAATTCATTTCAAAATGGTGGCCTTATAAACTTTTTAATTATTAATATCTGCAACTGCTGGTTTATGACAAAGCAACTCCTGTTAAATTTGTTTTAGAAAAAAGATGACCTCTAAACTTGCTGTTGGGATATTGTACATAAACTATTTAATTTTGGGAAGTCTCTTTCTCATTGTAAGAGTTCAGGGGAATTTTACCTCTAACTGCAAAGTTTATGTATCATCTTACTCAATATAATCAAGAAAGTCATATTTTTCATGCTGCAACATTTCAATTATTAAGTTGGCACACATAGCATAATTGGTAGCTTCAAAGTCTGCAATTGATGGATGTATATGTTAGCATTTCCTTAAAACTTTCTCCTCTGACTTGCTGGGACTGCTAGTTCACAGCTGGCCTTCCTAACAGATTTTTTTTTAGCACCACGCAAAAAAGACTCCCTGACACATTAAACATTTTGCTCAAGATGCTCTCAGTATTCTTTTCTCTACACAGATATCTGAATGTTTCAAACTGATATGCTATTGGATGTTATTGTCACTTGGAGGATCACAACAGTTAAACTTTCTTTAGAATGCATGTTGAACTGTATCTAAAATTCACATTTAGCAAAAGCAAAGCAAGACTTTCTGTTCAGGAGTCTCCATCTTTGTTAGTGGCACTGTCAAGCGGAAAGATAAGCAATCAGTTTACGTACAACTACACCCAACTGTCCTATTTTGCTCTTCGATTATCCTTAGATCAACACTGTACACTTTATCCAAGAGAAATAAAAAATTACATTATTTTATCTTTTAAACCTTTGTAATTGATACCAACTATCACTATCACAATGATTTTTCAATATATGAAAAGTGTGACTAAATATATGTAAACAGTAATATCACTATTAAGAAATGAAATTAAAATTGCGTGGTTTTGATTGACACTATTAAGGGCTTATTATTTATTTTTAATGTTACAGTATTCATTTTTATTGTTGAACAGTAAACTGTTGTATTCAATAAGGTTAATTTTAATTAAAAAGATTTCTTTAACATTGAGTAGTTGTAATTTTTCGTTTTTAATATTTTTCTGAAAATATTTAAAATGTTTTTCTAATATAATAAAATTTTAAAAATTGTACAATTAACAAGCAATGATTTAAAAATTGTATTTATGCTATTTTTATATTTGGTTTTTTCTCCTTTTTTTAAAGAACTAACCAAATTTTATTAAAATATCTTACTATTCCGTTATAAAAGTATAAGAATTTTAACTGTTGTTTAAAGCAAAATGGGCCAAAAAGTTTTATTGATATTGCAAAAAATTGTAGAAATAAAATTAACTGCTCAAAATAAATTACCACTCGTCTCTCAAATAATTATACTGATCATAGGTTGTCTGCTGAAGATAAGTTCCTCGCAACAAGTCTGTCTTCTATATTATTTCCCACTAAAGTTTTTATTCCTGATTACTGCTACCATTTCATTTAAATGATAATAATTTTTACTTTCCTCCTAGTTTTTTTTTTAATTTATTTTTGCATCTTTTACTGATCTGTTTGTCAGCCCTTCTCTGATGACATATCCCAGTCAGTTATCTTTCCCACTTTGAATTGTTCTGGTTAAGCTTCTTAAATTTTTAAGATATAGTTATTTATGTTTCTTCTGGTGGAAAGGTTCACAGAAACTACTAATTTTTACCACAATTTGTTTCCTGAGAGTTCAGTATTCTCATTTTATTACTGGAGCAGAAGTCAGGGCAATAGCTTTTCTTAGCTGCATCTCAAAAACATGTAGCTCTTATGGACTAATGTTTATTGGAACATTTTTCCTTAGTTTCACTAGTAGGACATTCTTGAGATTATTTTCATTTCTTTATAAGATGAACTGATGTATAACGGTGTATATTTAGACATGTATGACGTCAAAATTGTATTGCGTAGTTGTAAAAATAATTAAAAAAAATTACCAACACCATATTTCAACTAATTATTTGTTTATTTTAATGTAAATTACGTTTATGTTTTTAGAAGCTGAAGGTTGATAATTTAAAGAGTCTCCACAAGGTTCTTTTTAGCAGAGTGGGTCAGGCTCACACAATCAAGAAAAATATTGGTCAGTTCAAAGGTTTTGAATTTGAAAAGGATTCAGCAGATCAAAAAAAGAAGTTAAGTGTTTTGACTAAACTGAAGAATGCTGATTTAAAGACACTTTGTACGATTCTTGACTTACAAAAATCTGGCAAACATGCAGAACTGGCTGATAGGATTCTTGATTTTCTTATTAAACCTGTAGATTCTGGAAAAGAGCCACCAGATCCCAGGCCTAAACGAAAGGGTATCTCATCCAAGTCATACAAAGAGCCTAAGTAAGTATACTGTAAATTTGAATCTGGGTTATTTTAAGCATTTTTAGAAAGAAAATTTTTATATCAAATGTATAAAAAAATGAAAAATCGAATAATTCATGATTATAAAATAGTTTATGTTAAACTTTGAATGTATATCTATTTATTTTTATTTTTTTAATGAAGATGCAGAAAATAGATGTAGTATATCAGTAGGTGTAATGTCAGCATCAAAAAATCTGCTGGTATTACTGTACACTAATCCTTTGTTTTCTGTGATTTTTGGTATATTTTGACTTTTAAAACTAGGATATAGTTATATATATATATATATATATATATATATATATATATATATTTTTTTTTTTTAAATTCTATTAATATAAACTGCCTCATACAGAATATTTAGATAAGTTCATATTTTACCTTAATTTTACCATGGAAGTACTTTCACAGGATCCCGTATTCTAAGTCATTATTGAAATTTTTAAGTAAACTATATATTTAGATTACTAAAACATGAAACAGCTTATTAATTTATTATTACAGCACTTTTATAATAAATTAGTATACAATTTTCATTATTTTAATTTGTTTAATATGCAGTTTAATTAAACATTTCAGTCATGACCGAGGAGGATGTGATATCCCATGAAAGTACTTTCATGGTAAAATTAAGGTAAGATATGGACTTATCTTAATATTCTGTATGAGGTGTGGATATTAAATAACGAGACTAATGCTGCTACAGAAGAACTGCACGTGCGCCAGATTCATACGGCCAACAGCTGTGTAGCGTGAAACCTTTCTTTTTCTATTGTTGCCACTCCAGTTTTCTGTAGAAATATTAGTCTGGCCGTGGCCTTCGTTTGGATAACATGTTTACTAGAGCAAAGAATTGTTGTGAAATTTCATATGAAACTTGGAAAAACTGCTACTGAAACTTTTATTAAAAAAGTATATGGCAATGAATGTTTATCACGTGCACGGGTTTTTGAGTGGTTTAAGCTTTTCCAAGAAGACGAAGATGATGTTCACCTGGGTTGCCCTTCCACGTCAAAAACTGATAAAAATATTGAAAAAATTGGTAATCAGATCCAATCTGACCATCTGTTAACTATTTGTGTTATTGATGAAACTGTAGGAATTGAAAAAGAATGTGTAAGGCAAATTTTACATAATTTTAACTTGAAAAAGGTGTGCGTGAAAATGGTGCCTGAAATTCTCACAATTGAACAAAAAGAATCTTGAAAAAGGTTTGTTCTGACACTGAATGCCATTGAAAATTACCCAAACTTCTTGGAAAGAGTGATAACATGAATCTTTGTTTTTTACTTATGATCTGGAAACTAAGCGTCAATCCATGCATCTTTTCCTGCTTCCCGGAGCCGGATACACATTAAAGCCTCACACAGCTCCAGGGAAGGCAGGCAGCCAGGCCCGGCTATGCCGTTCCCAGCCATCCCACCTCTGCAACCGGGTCTTGGTCTTTTGTGCCTGCCTCTAACAGGGGTAACCCCAAGTGAAACCCCTGTCAGGTCTCAGTCTTAATAGCTCAGGGGCTTGAGAGTTCCCGATCATCGCTGCTGCAATAAAGGTACCCATGTAACATCTTCCCATGGACAGACAACTCCAGCCGAGGCTGTCTCTCACCCCCTCACTTCCCTTTCTTTTTCTTTTAGTATCCCCAACATGAATGTTGCTATCACGTGAAAATTCTCTGCATTTGCCAGCATGGTCTCTACTACTTAAAATTTTATGGAATAGGCTAGTTAGTCTGTCGTTTTGTTAAAATGAAACATAAAAAACTTGTTTTTATAGGGCAGATGGAGATGATGAACAGTCAAAGAAAGGAAAGTCAAAGCAGCATTTACCTTCTAAGAAGAAAAACAAAGCAAGCTCTGAAGATGATGAACAGGATGAGGACAGTGATGAAAAGAAGACTGAAGATGAAGAAGAAAATGAACCTGTTGGATCAGAGGTGTGTTAATTATTAGAATTTTAAGTAAACCAATTAATTATTTTTGTTTTGTAGTGTTTCTGATTAACCTTCTTTTTTTTTAATTTGATAGTGTAATGTCACTTATGGATCATACCATTAAATATCACAAGATGTGAATTAAAAAATTATTTTCATCCAAAACACTAAAATGACTTCTTTTTTTCGTTAGAAAAATATGAGTTTTAGATTCAAATTTTACATTTCCAATTCATTAATATAATTACAATTTAGCATTACCAAGCATGTCAAAAGTTGCAAGCATAGTTTGTCCTTTTCATAAGTGATTGCGGTGCTATGATCTTCATTTATTTGTAAGGCTTTCATCATATTTAATGACATCACTAAAATTAATTGCTACTAGCCCTATTTATTTATTTATTCTTGTTGATATTGCTACATAAGCTTGAAGCTTGTGCATGGGATTTAATTGTACAATCATCATTCTTATTTTTGTCATCTTGCTTTTCTTATTAAGGATTTCTTGTAATAGAAAGCTTTAACTTGCCAACCTGTTAGAATTGGATTTTATTTTAAACAGAGACTTGTCTATTGAAAAATAAATATTAGCAAACTGTCGATACATAGATGTTGCTCATACTATATATGTAACTGATATTTGTTGTGTTAGAGACAAAAATTATGTATTTACAGTTTCATTATCTTTTTTCCAATTTTTCACAATTATTCAGATTAATATCTTAAAGTGGTAAAAAATATTTTAAATAATCAACAAAAATAATTGTTATAGTGGTTTAGAAACAATTGTAGATATTAATTATAAATTTAAAGACAAACATTTTCATGATCTATGATCATTTGTAAAATTGATTTTAAAGATATAAAAAAAAAATTTCTTGTATTTTTTTTAGATTTAATATTTTATTTGTAATAATATTAAAACCCAAGATTGAAGACAGTATATTGACAAAAGTTGTTTTTCAGTGGTGAGTTTTCTTTTATTACCTGTATGGTGGTTCAGATTTTTATATCTGTAATATATAGCATACTTGTGGAAGAAATAAGGATTTGATTTTTGGGGATGCATTATTAGCTTGTGGGTCAAACACTTGGTGGATTGATGGGCTGTCTGGGAACTAATTTCCTTCTTGGGTTGTGCGTGAAAGATAACTAACTAGTGACTGAAGTTTTTACATAAATTTTATATCCTCTTGTTTGTACCTATATTTCCTACTTAATGCTTTAAAAATGACTATATTTTATTGGCTTGCATGTGTTTGTTATCTACATAACAAAAGGTTTGTGGTTGTCATTTTTCATTATATAAAAAAAAAATGTAATAAATAATACTTAAACATTTTGTACATTTCTTTCTTTTGTAGAAAGATAAACCAAAAAAAGGTCCAACAAAACGACCACCTGCTAAAAAGACTGCTTCCAATTCTGCCTCTGGTGCAAAGAAAAGAACTGCACCTACTGGTACAGGTGGAGGAGGGGGTAATAAAAAGGGAAAAGAAAAATCTGACAGTGAAACTGAACATAATTCTGAAGCTGAAGACTCGGAAAAAGAAGTTCCAGCAAAGAAAAGTAAATCACCTCCCACTGTAAGTTTTTCTTTATTTTATTATAGGTGGTAGAACTGATCTAAACCTGGGCCAGAATTGGTTTGGGTTATCAGATATCAATCTGGACACAGTAATAAATAAAAGTACTGTACATTTTAATAGTCTGTTATAAGAAATAAAGCTGCAAAGTAACATAAATTAAAACAAGTAATATTTTATTTTTACAAAAAGGTATTAAAATACTTTATTTTAAACGAAATAATTTTTTCACAGTAAGATGATTTTTATATTTAAAAAGACATTTTTAAGAAAGATTTAATTGTAGGCTATTATACAGAAGAAAAAAAATTGAACAGTTCTCTTGTTATGTAGTTTTACAGTGAAATCAGTTTATTAATTCTCCTATCTTCTTTTATGCTAAGATATTTAATTTTTTGATGTTAATTATTCTTGCTATTGTATTTTAACAATAATTTTAAGATATGTGGAACTTTTCATGCCAGTTTATGGTGACTGAAAATGCATGTGAATGTGAAGAACCTTCAACATTTCCTCCTAGTTTTTGTTTTTGAGATTCATTAGCAATATATACTATATTATTACTAGTTTAATAACCTTGTTCAGTTTAAATTGATGGCTAGCCACATGGTTAGCTTCCTGTTAGTACATTATTGAATCCGGAACTGATTTGTATATGGCTATAAATTCTGCAGTGTTTTTATTCTTGACTTTTCTACTTTCATCTTCAGGCATTTTAGAGCCCATAAATATTTATTTTCCTTTTCAAGATTTTAGCAACCATACTTCTCACTGTACACCAGCATTTTGAGATTTAACTTTTTTGGAAAAAAGCATGTTTGATATAGTAACATCTGCTCACTTTGAAACAAAATTAAACATATTATATGACACATAAATAAACAGAAGCAGTAATCCAAAATTTTTGAGAACCATAAAGATATTTTGCTAAACATTAAATACTTCACGTTGTGTGGGTGTATGCAATTTAATTTTGTGCAGTAGTTTTAGAAAAGTATTTTGATAGTAAGCAGATTAGTAATCATTTGTACTAAATGAATGTATAAGATTCAACCTTGAACATAAATTGAAACGTCTGTTATGCAAAGATCCATTCTAGAAGAGCAGTTAAAAAACTATTATTAAATTTTTACTTTCTGCCTGTTGGACATTTTAAAAATATTGTAAATTTGAATATCACTCACTATACTAATAAAATTTCTGATAATTTTTTCTTTGTTTTCATTTTTTATATGATTTATTAATGGAAATTTTATCTTTTAGGATGATGAAATAAAGTCATATGTAAAAAGTGTTCTGGAAGGAGCAAACTTGGAAGAAATAACAATGAAAACTGTTTGCAAAAAAGTTTATGAACATTATCCAGATTTTGATCTTGGATACAAAAAGGAATTCATCAAGAATACTGTAAAATCCGTAAGTTAACTTAAATCTTTCTTTAATTCAACTACAGGTATTGGTTTAATGTGTAAATATTTCAGTAATATTTACACACTGTTAAGTAATAGTTGTTTCATTTAGCTTCTTTGTTTCAACAGCTATTAAGTTTTATCTGTCCAATTTCATCTAACCCACAACCATATTTTTTAACTGCTCTAGTTAATCTATTCGTTCAACAAATGAAACAATATATATATTTAATTGAACCTATTAAAATGTATTAACATTGTTATCACACTTTTATTTTAATAATCCAATAAATAAAATATACTGTTTTAGGAATTCATATGTTTATATTTTAGAGATGGGAGTAAACTCACATTCAAATTTTTCTATGAAAAAAATCTTGACGATGATATCTTAATCCATATGACTTTCATCACTTTATGAATATGTACTGCTTCACATATAGCATTTGAAACTTACATAACCTGTGAAAGTGTGTTTGCATATCACATCATGGTTTATTAATAAAGGTGATACTGGTATTTGTAGTAGTAGCTGACTGTAGTGACGTGATTAATAACTGACTACAAACAAGTGGCATCAGTTTGTAAAAATTAATCATTCATGGTTGCAATCATAAAGAATGAATGAATTTTTTTTAAAAAATCTATCAAGATTTAAGAAGTTGTATGAAAATAGCTGCAAGTCAATCTGATATTTCAGTTTAAGCAAGGGAACGGGACAAGGATGTCCTTGTCCCCTGCTTTTTAAAGTTTTATAAATTTTGTTCTTAGAACTGGATTAAAAAATGTTATAAGATGGGGATGGTAGTATTTGTACTCTCCTGTTTGCTGATGAGCAGGTTGTGTTGGCTGAATACATGGTATAGAATACATGACTTGGAAGTGATTAAGGAGTATGACAAATGGCGACTTGATATAAATATTGAGAAAACAAAATACATGGTCATTGGTAGTGAGGGGGAGGAAATTAGTACAGAGAAAGGACTGGTGAAGGTGGTTCAAGAATCTAAATATCTTTGTATAATTTTAACATCTATCTAAGATAATGATATCTGGGAAAAGATTGGTAAAGGTAGATTACTAAAATTTTTGTCATGATTGTGTAAAAAAAAAACACTAAGAAAGAGGGTATTCACTTCCTTTGTTAAAAATGTGTCCACTAACAGATCAGATGTGTAAACACTCTAGTCCAAACTCTAGATTGGTAAAGGTAGATTACTAAAATTTTTGTCATGATTGTGTAAAAAAAAAACACTAAGAAAGAGGGTATTCACTTCCTTTGTTAAAAATGTGTCCACTAACAGATCAGATGTGTAAACACTCTAGTCCAAACTGAAAAGAAGAGGGACAGCAATGTCTATGAAAAAGAAATACTCAGTGTTCATGATATGGCAAAATGTTTTCATATCTGGAAAAAATAGATAAGCAATATCTTAAAAAGGAAACTTTATATCCTAAAGTCATGAACTGAAAATGACAATCAGTTAAGCAAATGTGCATTTCCTTTGACTTATAAGAGGGTTTGCAAGGCTTGTGTTAATAACATTCCAGTCTCTGCAACTTTGATTTGTGAGAAAGCCATACAGATTGCTAAATAACTCAGTTACGATGAGTTTAAAGTATCGGGGATTAGGGGAAAGTATTACGGATATTACATCCTGACATTACCTTAGAAAATGTAGAATTTATATTTCTTCCCCCAAATTTTGAATAGATAAATTCTGAATTAGACATAATGTTTTATATAAAAATGTTTGTGGTGAAGCTGGTGCTGTAGATGAGAATTTGGTGTCTGAGTAGAAGGAAAAGTTAAATGAAATATGCATGGGTTAAAATGAAAGTAATGTTTTTGTGATGACACTGGTCTTTTATCCAGACTTTGCCCAGTGAAACAATTGTTCGAAAGAGGAAAAATATACAGGGGGAGGATATCAAAAGAAAGATTAACTATATTTATTGGCTGTGGGTGTGTTACGTGAATTTGAAAAACCATAAATAATCACCAGAGCCACAATTTTTTAAGAGCATGAACAAAAAAAAATCATGGTGACTAGGGGCATAATGATGGACTGATCGTTAAGTTTGATTGTTGAATGTGAAGGCAAAATAGGAGAGTCACACTATTAGAAAATGCAAAATCCCACCCTAACATTACCTTAGAAAATGTGAAATTTATATTTCTTCCTCCAAACACTACTGCAGTATATCAATTCCTTGATCAGGGGATTATTCAGAACTTTAAATTTCAGTACAGAAAAAAAGGTGTTACAATATTTGTCAACAATGAAAGTTATAGGATGCTGATAAGCTTTCTAAAAGCATTTGTTGGATGCAGTTTTATGGATTCATATGGCTATAAAGCAGGTTACTATTACAACAGTGAGAAATTGTTTCTTAAAAGTCTGTATTAAACCTCCACAAAATAACTTCAATTCTGGCACTGAAAATCTTACTGAATGAAATGAAAATTTGTGGAACAGAGTGAATTAAAAGAACTTACTGAACCATTTGGAAATTATAAAGAGTACCCAAACATTGATGACATGCTCAACACAGGATGTATCGACCAACATCCGTGATCTTGTTCCTGCCTCAGACTTTACTACTTCCAAAATGAATGATTCTTGATGATGATAACAATGAATCCAATTTACAATCATTAGTAAGGAAGCAAGAGAAGAGGTTAGAAAATTAAACCAATATTTCGTACAAAAAGGATTACCAGAAAACTTTTATTTTAATATCAGAAGAGCTGTCTCATATTGAAAAATATATGTTGCAGGACTTAGTTCAAACTGAAATAGACAGCTGTTTTAAAGCATATACACAAATAAATTGTACATATCTATATTTGATTTTTACATTATTTTTTGTACATGTGTTTTGATTCTTGTATACTGTTGCTTCTTTGATTAATGTTTTTGTAGTTTACATTGTTTTTATTCCATTTTAGTATAGTACAGTAATTTTATTATTTTATTGGTCAATTACAGAATACAGTATTATTTTTTTATTCAAATATGAACAGAGGACAGTTTCATTTTCAGAAAAAGAATAAAAAAAACTTTAATTTTACAAAATTGTTTTAATTAGCAACTAATTTTTTTTTTTAATTTGCATGAAATAAATACACAGTATTGATGTTCTATTCAAAGTGCTTTTTTCTGTATTACAACCAAGCATAATACTGTATTCACAATTTTCTGAATAGCAAACTCTTCTAAATAACTGACAGATTGTTGTTGCTGAGCAGTCTGATATTGGCAAGTTTACTGTGTAAACCACTTTAGTTGGTATTGACTTCTATACCTATGTTATTATGAACGTATTTGTAAATACAATCCAAAATTTAAAAATAAAAAACATTTTAAAATAAAATGACAAATTAATAAAATATTTTAATGTACTATAGAATTAATATGGTGAGTTTAACTTAAATAATTACTGTGTTTTGGTGGTTTATATTTCATATAATATTAAATATGTATATTTAAATTCTATGAAATAAACCAGCTATTAACAGAATATCTACACCAAATATAAAATTAAAGTTTTATTATTTTCTTGATTAGATTATTAATATACAGATAATAAATTTAAAAAAATATGTTTTAGTAAACAAAAGAACATTTGTAATTAGTAACACACACACACACACACAAGGGTCTTTTAAGAAGTATTCAAAGATAGGCTGTGAAAGAAGAGTAGCTTACCTAGTTGACTCCAAACTTAAATCACCTTCAAAGTTTCCCCTTGTGATTCTACCCATTGGTCCTTCCATCACTGAAAACATTTTCCATAGTCCTCTTTTGTAATGTCCTGTCTGTCAAATAGGGATCTTTTGTTGCAGCATTTTAGATTGGGTGACAACCAGAAATCACATTCAACCTGTGAAATTCTACACTTGACCTAGGAGTTCTGAATTAGATGTGTGAATGCATTATCATGATGTATCTTACATGATTCCCGCAGGTCTGGTCTCTTGTGTCTAACTGCAACACAAAGATAGACCAGAATCCGGTGTTTGTTGACAGTTCAACCTTCTGCTGCATTTTCATTATTCACAACTTTCCTTTTTCTGTTTAGCCTCCGGAACCACCGTAAGGTATTACTTCAGAGGATGATATGTATGAATGTAAATGAACTGTAGTCTTGTACAGTCTCAGATCAATCATTCCTGAGATGTATGGTTAATTAAAACCCGACCACCAAAGAACACAAGTATCCACGATCTAGTACAACTCCACAGTAGTAAAAAAAAAGTTGCATCGATTTTATTTTGCTCCTTATTTATTTTGGTTTCTGGAACCCATTCAAGGTTCACACCAGTCTTAAGGAAATTAAGATCATTGTTGGTGCACCCTAGACAAATAATTCTATTCAGACAAAGGTTGCTTTGACATAAATTTCACAGTCACATACAGTTGCATACTCAAAACATCCATTAAAATTATGTGTGAGGAATGATACCAATCCTATATCACGTGCACTTCTCAGACAACCAGCTGATAATTTACCATTGTCAAACTGTGTGTTATTAATGGACAGTAGGAATTTTAGTTTGTTGACATCTTTAAAAAAATATGTGATCACTCAACTGAAAACAGTTATAGTATTTAATTTGTGTAATTACCATAACTTTTGTTCCCAAAAGTGTACTTATGTTACAGATTGCTTAATTAGATACCAAGCTTTTGGCAGAACTTGATACCTTATAATGTTCAACATGTTCAGTCATTCACAAAATAAAAATGTGATAAGCATACACACACACACACACACACACACACACACACACACACAAGCAATGGCTGCTGGACAACAACAATCAACAGCTGTATGAGATAACAAAAAAGCACACATGCTGGCTAGGAACTAGCATCGCACTATCAAGTTTTACTGCTTATATTTAAATACTTTTGAGAAAAAAATAAGTCCAGCCTTTGATCTAACTATTGTTTGTACTTTTTAGAAAAAAATTTAACATAATTTTTTCTATAGAATTAAATTGTAAATAAAATAAAGATGTAATTACAGAACTGCTGATTTATAAAGCCAGTTGCTAACAATGATTACACACCATTCAGGAACATGGCCTCTTATGTGTTTATGGTAATATGGGTTAAGATTGCTGTTGCCCCTGCAACTGACTGCAGTAAGAGAGTAATTCAGCTTATTTGGTGGGTCTCCTTAATTTTCCAAAATGTTCAAGATGAGTTTTTAATGTTAGGTTGAGATTTATGGTACTTATTTTAACATTTTTACTAAATCTTGTGAAAATTTATAATTATTTTAACATTTTTCATTCTTTGTTATAGTAATAATTTTTTAACAAAATATTAAGTCTCCTTTTTTAGCTACAATTCAGTATGATTGGTGTTTGTTCTTTAGTGGTAATGTATTTATTTATTGTTACAGCAGATGTTAATTACTAAATTTCAGTTTTTTAAGATTTGTTTGGTTATTATTTTGTTAATTTATTTGTATAATTACCATCATACTTAGCAATCATAGTTTTCATTCATTATCTTTGGCCATTCGGTTTATTTGTTCTTGATGAACATTTGGTATTAGCTGTTTTTCACAATTGCTAATTCAGATTGACAGTTAATTTGAAATGATGAATCTTGTTTTCATACAGTCATACCTGAAAACTAATAGTGAAAAATATGAAACCAGGAAAGATTAAAATAAAATGGTTTCCAGCAAACGAATAAATTATGGCAGAAAGTGTGGCTTATTGTAACGCAAGCTTACAGGTCAAAGGATGATTGTTAATGTAGTATGTTTGTGAAAAGAGAAGTAATTGTTAATGAGACAAATTAAATATTTTCTATAGGATGAGCAACATAAAACTGAACCCTTAATGAGAAACCGCTACCCAACACTATTTATGAAAGATTCTCACACTACTAGCATGACTAGTGGATGTATATGTTACTACTGATTGTTGCTGCCGTTTGTCAGGTGGTTACGTGTCATTGCAATACAAGTTTTGTTGCAGTGCAGTTGTGTTTGTGTAAAATGCCCATTCAATCCAGAAGAGGATAGCTATTGTTTAGGGGCCTATATTCGTTCTGGATCATTTGAAGAATCATTTCAAGTATTTGTAGAAAAATTTCCAATTGCCTGTATCCCAGTGAAGAGTAGCATACACAATTTAGTTAAAAAATGGCATACAACAGGTTCGGTTTCAAATGCAAAATGAACAGGCAACTTTATGTTAGAACTCCACATGCGATATTGAAAGGAGAATTACCGCCAATCCAAAAAAATGACTATGCAAGTTATCGGAACAATCTGGTGTTAAATACATATCTTGTCGTAAAATTCTTCATGAATTAAAGTTGAAACCATACCATGTTACTACTGAAGAAGAGAGATAAACCAAAATGACTTTATTATTGCAACTGGCTTCTCGAAAACATTGTTGGTGGACAGATAGACCCGATGTATTTCATGTCAGCCAAGGCATGGTTTCATTTATTCAGTTAATTTGCAAAACACCAGGTATTGGCAAGGAATCGCGTCTACTTCACAATGAGAAAATTTGTGTTTGGTGTGCTGTTTCCAGTAATCATATATTGGAACCAATATTTTTTGACCGGACTGTTAATACACAAGTTTACCTCACAATTTTCAAAGAATTCTATGTGCAATTAACCGATAATTAAGAAGAATACAGCTTCTTCCAACAAGACTGAAGAAGTTGTCGCACATCAAACATTTCACTGAATTGCGTTCATGTAGCTTTCACAAATCAACAAGCTGTCAGCAGAGGATAGTGGCCTCCATATTCCCTAGAGTTGTCTACGTGCGATTTTTTTTCCTTTGGGGCTACTTAAGGAGAGAGTTCATGCATTTAATTCCCACAATATTGATGAACTGAAGGAAAATATTCAACAAGAAATCAATACAATTTTTACAACAATGTTTTGCATCAGACGACTCTCAATATGATAAATCGAGCACAAAAGTGCATCGATGCCCACGGTAGTCATTTTGAACATCTTTTGTAACTATAAGGTAAATAAATAAATGCAACATTTAAATGTTTTTTGTTTTTCTTATTTAATTTATCCATATCATTCTTAAAATTTCATTCCAATATAACCTACCAATTCTGCAGCGGTTACATTATGTGTTCGGTTTTATGTTGCTCATCTGTAGAATTAATTTCACCTTATTTGCCTGTTATTGTGTCGCACTTCTACTCTTCGTGATTTACAATTTGAACATCATCTTTCATTTCACTAAGCCCATGTAAACTTTAAAACTGTCCTGCTAGCTAGTTCGCCATATAATTTTATTATTTGTGTTTTTGTTGTTCCAGCTGATCGCATCATGAACAGTATGGGTGATCGGCACACACTTGGTCAGTATTACTAGGTGTTGCAGAAAAATATATTTATAGATGAGACTCATTATGTGAAAACGTGAGTGTTGTGTTCTGTCTTATCATATGTTTGTTTGCCTGACGTTTATTGATAATTTCTATATTACTGTTAGATCAGGATCACCTTTTCACTTTTTATGAACAATTCTTGGTGATATGGTGTTTATGCACTTAATTGCTGAGAATTCTATTATTTCATAAATTTATGTACACGTCATTCACTATTACAAAAAAGTGTTAATAGTTTGTCCGTAAACTGAATTAAAATGCAAAACTTAACACCAGATGTATTAATATCATAAAGGTGCTGCAAATTGTTTCATGTAAACTTAAAACTCATTTTGTCAATTGAATGGTTTGTTCTTCAGTTGTACATTTTTTTGTCAGTAAGTAATTATGAGGTTTAATTTTTTATTAATCTGTATAATTTGAACATAATATTTTCTGCTATTATTAAATATTGTTATTTAAAGTCAAAATTAAGTAGGCAGATTTATTGTTTTGATTTCTATAAAAACTATGACCTTATCTTTTCCTTTTCTCTCCTCCAACATAGTGAGTTAGGAGTTTCATTTATCTGATTGAAACCTTCTCTTTCAATTATTTCATTATTATGGTCTGTTTTTTATGAATCTTGAGAAGTTTTATTCATTAGTCATTGTAATTTTTAACTGATGTAAATTGGATTAAACATTATTAAAAACATTATTAAAGAAAGGATTATTAATATCAAATCTCACTATTACTTTTTTCATTCACTTTTACTTTCTATTGATATTCTCTCTAATCTTATATAAAATTAATTTGTATTTTGAAAGTAGTTTGTTACCCTAACAGAAAACTGATGACAGTGTGGTGTACTGTTGAAAAGTTTATTGCATTTGTGTATTGTTATAATTAAGATAAATTTACAGCTCCTAACTAAAGAATTAATTTCTCATAGGAGATATTTAAAAAAGTTAATAAATCTCTCAGGAAATTTAATGATATGCAGTTTGTCTGTGGTTAATTAAAGAGGTTTAATTTTAGAATCGATTACAGTTAAGCTTACTGCTAGTTAACTTGGTTTGTTAACCATGTTAACAACTCGTGTAACCAATCAAATTGACACGATTGTTACTTTACTCGCCGATGGAAGTTTTTTTCATTCAATTACTTCTTTGTAATTGAGTACAGAGCAATATTATAATTTTTTTTAAATCAAAATAACACTTATGAAAAATAAATATGTCTGTCATATTCTTCAAAGATTTTTTTATTTGCCGGTAGTGTTGCATAATTAAAAAAAATAATTCTTTAAAACTACCTTATTTTTTCAAATGAAACTATTTGTAGTATGATTTAAGGAGTTCGTTGAAGGGAATTTGTAAAAACATAATATTTGTTTTGTATTTTAATTCTATAGTTTTTTATTAATGACGATTGGTTTTAATTGTTTCATTTGTAATGTTGAATGTAGTATGTTCAAGGTTGCCAGTCCAAAGACTATTCTCTAATGTGTTTCTTGTAATCTATGTGATATTTATTTTATATATTTTACATGTGCAATATTTTTTTTTTTTTTGAAATTTTAAGCACCATATTGTTATATATAACAAGCAGTGCTTTGAGTAATATATTTTATAAAGTATCCTATTAATACATACCATAAATCTTGTTTACTAAATGTTTTCACTGTTTTAGTAATATTATTCTTATTGTGGATAATGAAGCAGAAGAAATGATTGATGGTAGATAAAAAATCATGTGGTATGCTATAACATTTTCTTTTGCAGGGTTCTTACCAATTTAATCCATATGTATAATGCTGGTATTATTAATAATACGTATAATACTGCTAGCAGACTTTGGACTTCCAGGTCCTATATATATCTATAATCCAATACGTGAAGGCTGTAATTAAATTTATAAACATTTTATAACTTACCCTACTTCTAGATGTAATAAACATAACCTTAACCTTGAATAAGCAATAAGATTTAAAGCAGACAAATATTAAAATAAAGAATGGAATTTAAAATCTCGTAAATGAAAATAATAGAAAATACTTCCATTTACAAAGACATTGATATCATTTTCTAAGCTAATAATAGCAACATAAAATAAACCAATCCAAATAACCTTTGTTATAAAATTTTATTGCTATAGCCGTAACTCCATTAATACTCAAGATACTCAACCCAGGTTGGATAACAAGTATATCATATGAAACACAGCAATTACCTCTATATATTAATCTTAGGGAATTACGGCAAAATTTAAACAATTTTCTAAAAGAGTGAAAAGATTCTGTAGTTTGCCTTAATGGAAGGTAATCAGAAATAAGGCATAATCTGTATAAATGATTGTACTTAATGATCTGATTATATTTTTAAAAAATCCTAAATAAAATAAATAAGATGTTACATTGAGACATCTCTTAAAATAAAACTGCTATATTTTACCTAAACTTGCTTTAAAAATATTTATACTTAAAAAATATTACTGCCACGAATTAAAAAAGATGCAGAATGCAATACTAGGAGCATAAACTTTAATGTGTCCAGAGCAAGTAATAAATGCAAAAAGAACCTGCTTCAGTTTGATGTACAACATTACTGATTGCATTACCTAACAGACTCCTAAAATGCCAATCAATAATTAAAGCTAAAATTGGAATGAGGTATGCCTTATAAGTATAAATGAATAAACATTAAATGAAATATAATATTAAATTACTTTGAATTAAATTAAAGTAAGAAATTATTTAATATGCTATGCACAAGAAAACATGAAGCATATACAATCATTTAAAATAAAAAATAATAAAATATTTAAATGAATAGACACCACACTTAACATATATACACATTCAGGAACTTTGTTTTTATAAAATATATTTAATTTAATTTAATTGCAGAATAGCAAAATATTTGATACAAAAATCCATTAGGAATCCATTTTACCTATGAAGGTCAGATTACCCAACTTTAAAAACTAATAAAAATAATTTTATTGTATAAGTAGATTATTGTAACTGGTAATGATTTAACATTATAATTGTTAATACTGTACATATAATGTACTATGGTGGTAATATTTAAATCTTTTTTAGTGAACCGTTACTTTGATTTAATATGATTTAAATTGTGGTATAATATTTTTGTATATTAAGCCTATATGATCTATCCACTTTTGTCTACATACACTTTTTTCAAATTGGCAGTAAGTTGTAATATTTTAAAATGGTTATTTCCCTCCAGTAAGCAAATACGCTTAGAGGGCTTAGCCTAAGTATTAACAGTGTAAGTTTATTTAATTAAATAAAGAAAATATGGCAGAGTTCAGTTATGGACAAAGCAGTATAAATAAGATTTATTATAATCCGTTTTAGAAACCTGTTTTAGTTATTTTCTTATTTTTTGTTCTTTTTGTTGATATAAGGAGGAATTATTTTTGTTAAATATTCATTGTGGTTTGCCAATTCCGTATTTAAGAATTAAGACTTTTTAACAGTTAAATGTTATAATTTTAATTTTTCATATGAATGATTGTATAATTTAATATCTGAACTTTCCAGTTCTTTCATTTCATTCATGTTTTATTACAATCTTCATGATAAATTTCAGTACTGTGCTGAAGACATATTTAATACAATTTACTTAAGTTCAGTTATTAAAGTTTACCTATGCCTAATCTGCCTTATATTTTTTAAGATATTTTTGCTGATAACTTGCCTGTAGGTTTTATGTGAATTTAAGTACTACTGATTGATTTTACTTATTTTCTAGGATTTAAGACATAAAAAGTGGTACAGATAAATTTTATCTGTACTTCAAGCAAATATACATTTAGAGTACAAAAAGTAATCTGATTATCAGCCTGCCTTATTACTTTATCTTCTGCAATGTGCTGCTGTCTTCTTTATTTCTACTGTGGAATAAATTTTGAATTTCATATATTTTTATGTATCATGCTTAATTTATTATTATTAATTGTGTGTATTGAAAAGGGTATAAATCCTGATAACAAATATCAGCTACAACTTGCAGTTTTGTGGGAAAGCATTAAAAAACCCCCAGTTGCCTTGTTCTTAAGTCATTAAGGCATTTTAATGTTAATTAGATTAGGTTTTACCCAGTAAAAATAGATTTTATTGAATTGAGAGCTCAAGTACAAAAAATAAAATATAATTTTACTCATGTTAATTATATTAATTCTATGTGTTTTTTCCGTTTTTTGTTTGTTTTTTTTTTGTTGTGTTTTTTTGTCTTGGAGGACAGCCTTGAATAAGTTTTTAGTATATTTTTGTTAAATTTTTTGTAAAACAATCTACATTATTACATTTTATTTTTATGCAAGTGAAAAGAAAATAGTAGTTTTAGTTGCCAGTTACACAATATATTTTGTAAGTAATATATTTAACTCTAATACACAATATATTTTATTGTATTATGTTAAAGATTTATAAAAAAAAAAATCAGTAATTAAAAATATTTTACTTTAAACTGCATTTTTGAATTTTTTTCATCATTGAATTGTTATATTTCCTGTAAGTTTTTTTAGTTTTACATCCACTTCACTTCACTTTAATCCATTTTTAATCTAAATCGTTTCTTCCATCATGAAATAAGATAAATTATCACTTGTAATAGAATTAAACTTGGCCGCCAAATTTAAACTATCCATCTAATATAGATGAAAAAATATTGATGTATATTATGCATAGTGATGCATTGTGTGGGAAAAAGATGAATAGTCAAAAATATATAGAACTAAAAATTAAAAAATTAGCATTATTTTTATCACTCTTTGTACAATAATTTATAAGAAGTACCATCATTCAAACTCTGAAGTTTCAAGCTCTCTAGCAGGTCTTTAAAAGTTTGAACCCAGTCACTTTCTTGATTAAGAATTACTGTCATGTATGGATAGTTTGTATAGGAGGAGGCAGACAATGTAGAAGTTTGTGATCTTGTAAGGATGTTGACCAGTTAAAATTGTTGAAGAATTACTCTACACAAATAAGACAAGAATCTGCTCAACCTGTTTACCCAGAGCAAGATGTTAAAACAGATAGAAAAAATTATCCTTACACAATCTCCAAAAGAAGAAACATTTAAAACATCTATTGTCTGAAATTTTACTACTCCTGTAGAAGCTTGGAAGACTTTTTTATGCATTTCAGAGAAAATAACATAGACAAAACATTGGACCACAAAGAGGCAAGAAAATCTTTGTAGGTAAAGAGATGCAAATAATATGAGTAATTGAACATAAAAGCTCTGGTTGGTTAGTCCTTTGAAATTTGTTTTTACAAATCTGAAAAACCTCAGCTCTAGTGATATAATTCGATTAAAACACAAGTTTAAAAATATTACTACTTTTATTATGTGCAACAATGTTCGACAGTATAAATATTTGCATGGATAGAAAACTTATGAATAAATTTTCCCCAGTAAAAAAACATTTTATTGCTTGATTGATGTAATTGTTACTGATAGTAAATACATAACTATGAATGAAACATTTACATTGGTGAAAATTAACAATACATTGTTTACAAACCCTAAAAATTATTTATGATGCTTACACATTCTATCCTTAAAGTCTGAAAGTGTACGCTGTAAAACAGCCGGCAATTTGTTTCCAAGTTTATAGTGCCAAAGTACATTTCATTTAGTCCATTTCAAATAGTGGATGTTACATAAAATTTATACCATAAGCACAGATACTGTTGAGTTAAGCACAGATTTATTTTGCTAACTACAATCTGAAAATACAAGGGTGATTCTACCAAGGTTTTAATTTATTGTTATATCTCTTGAATGGATGAGTTCTGTTGATTTAAGGCTAGAATCAAAGAGGAAAAAGAACTGTTTTATTTGTGTACATGGCCGTAGAATGATTCTCTATTATCTTTTCGTTTGACATGTACTAGCATAGATGACAACTGCTGAACAGAAATCCTTCACTGTTTTGCAGTTTTCTAAATGAGAATCTGTAGTTACAGTTTAGTGTGCATTTCAAGATAAAAACTAATTATGATCCACATAGTGACAGTTGCATTTGTCAATGGCATAATCAGTTTGAAATGACAGAATTTTCCAAGAATTAAAACGTGAATTTTTAAGACTAAATAGTATCACTGACTGCTGAGCTTAAGATACTTGGTTCAATTCCTGACAGTGGTCTGAATTTTTATCTGGTAAGTTAAAACTTTCTTTCTAGATATCTCGATTACTAAAATCCAAATTACACAAACACAAACTAGTACTTCAACTCTGTAAACAATAACATTCACCTACCACCTTGGCTGTCTCATTTAAAATCCTGCATAAAAACTCTGTTATATTTACCATATAATCTTTCAAAATGATTGTTGTTTGGTTGGTATGATTCCCGAAAAGGACACAGTTTCTTATTCCACCAGAGTAATGGAAATTCAGAGAAATCAGAACTGTTTTTTTAGTTATAAGATCAGTTTAACTTGCTTTGAGAGCAACTGCTGAATGCTTTTGTTTTATGCCTGAAAACAATTGTTCTGCAGTATCTTTTGTACAGAAGGTATTTATGCGACGCAGCTACAAAGAGATATTGAACACCTTGAGGGAGTTGAGGGCAATGTAAAGGGCTTATTGCAGAGTTCCTTAATAACAAATCTATATGTTGCTTGTTTGGATTGCATTTTCACACAATTTACACTAAAAAGTGATGTGCTTCAGTGTAACATTATTTACTAGAGAAGCAAAATCATTGTTAAATTCCCTATTGTATAAATTATTTTTCAATTTATGTGCCATTACCTGTTGAGCATTTATTTTTAAAATTGTACTTTGTCATTAGGTTACATAATAAATTCTGGATTTATATTCAGTTAATAAAGCATTAAATCTGTGCTTTGTTATTTATAAACAAATAATATATCTAAACCATTGTTAAATCAATATGAAATCTCTATATCGCATCACATAAAATCTTTAGTGATATATGAAAGTTTTAAACTGAATATTATGTTGTATGATATTGCATTGTCAATATATGAGTGTTCAGGAAAAAACATTAATTTTGCTGAGATTTCTTCTTTTATTATTATGCACAATAAACTAATGTTGAAATGATAAGGCTTCATTTAGTTTTATGTTATTACTTTGAGTATTGTGTGCATACAAAATCATTTGTAGTTAACTTAAAGGAAAACAGTAATGATTACAATTAAAAAATCAGATTTGAAAACCATTACAAGAGTTGAAAATGGGAAATTATTCCACACATATTTCAAAGAACACCAAACTCCTAAATACTGGATAAAGGGAAAAGAAAAATTATTTTTCTGAAAATGTTATTGTTATATCAGTTTTATATTGGAAGTGATATCTAGCATTAAAAACTAAAAGTCTGGATAGTTTGATAGCTGAAAATCTTACTGTTGTATCAGTTTATTAGATAGATTTCATAAGATAGCTACCAGTTGGTGATGGGTTCCGTGATTTGACTTCCAAAAAACATCAACATATCTTCATGTTTCACATCCCCCAGACCCCAAAACCAGTCAGCTCAGAAGTTTATATATATATTTAATTTTCAAATTGTTTCTTAAAAATAACTCAACCCAAAATCACACCATGGGATGGCTTTTTCAGAAAAATAAAATATTGCTATAACTTTCTTATTAAGTAAAATATCAAATTTGTTTAAAGTTCATACTATTTTAAGGGCCTAAAATTTATCTAAGTAAAGTTATCTTATATCACCAACTATTGGCCCAGGATGTGGAAAAAGTGGGATTCCAAAGATAAAAAAAATTATGCCTCCCTTAATAGGCACAATATCGAATCGGTTTAAAGTGGTTGTTAGTCCTCTAAACATTACCTAAAACTTTTGTCTGAAACAATTTTTGAAATGACCAAACCTTACGATATCGAATGACCAAAACAAAATATCGCTATAACTTTCTTATTAAGTAGATATCATATAAAATTAGTTTAAAGTTCTTACTATTATTTGGATAAGGACCTAAAACTTATCTAAGTAAAGTTGTTTGATATCACCAACCATTGGTCCAGGGGGTGGAAAAATCATACCTCCCTTAATAGGCACAGTATCAAATTGGTTCTCTAAACATTAGATAAAACTTTTTTCTGTAACGTTTTGATATGACACCCTTATGGCCACCAAAATGTTTTTGGAATTGTAAGATGGGCCTTGTACCCATCCAATGCTAAACAATGCTAAACATTGAAACTTTTTTCACATGCAACCATTGACGTATTGAGTAAATTTGAAGTTTTTCTCAACATTAAGGTGGAAATTTTTTTATCCTCTACTTAGCACCAGTGAAATCTATCTTCACCTTCCAGCGTGCCGAAAGGGATTTTTTTATATAGGTAAAAACTAAAAGGTTTGTTTTTAACTCTATTAAAAAATAGTTTTGGAAAGATCCGAGGGTTCAAATATATTGGATGTTTGAGAATTATCTGAACAATTTTGATATCAAGTAAATAATTTATTTTGTAAGAAACAAAAACACATTAAAACGGAATTTTTTTTACCTGTAATCAAAGACATCAATGTGGTGCACCATTAGTAATTCACAAAGTATCCAACTGGTAATCAGTTTTATGCTATGCTCATTGTATGCATTAACATACAATAGACTCTACTAAGGTCATCAATATTCACTACATGAGTTTTGTTTACATTATCCTCAATGAAACCCCATAGGAAAAAAATTACATGGAGTTGCATCCAATTATCTAGGTGGTGGCCAAGCAGGCTTCATAGCCAATCCAGCAATTTTTTTGGAATGTGTTGTGGGATTCACTCTAATGAATCCATTGTGCGTTACATCTTGAAGTATGATTTTGCGTTGTAACTCTTCAAGCTGGAGGGTTAACAAGTAGATTAATATTCATGTTAACTGCCATTTCCGCAAAGAAAAAAAGGTCCAGCCACACGATTGTGAAGCAGTCCCCACCAAACATTAATTTTTTGGTTATCTCTAATATGGTTAAATATAACATGTGGGTTCTCTGATCCCCATATTTGAATGTTCTGAAAGTTCATGTTTCCAGACATGTGAAATGTAGCCTTGTCTGAGAACATAACTTTTTTAAGGTAATAATCATCACTTTCAATAGTTTCCACAGAAAATTCCTTTCTAGCAGTGTAATGTGCTGCAATATTTGTAATTTATAAGGATCATTTCTTCAGAACATGGTAGATGGTGGAAGATTTAACTTGTGTGCTGCACTCGGAGTTGATTTCCCAGGGCTGCAAACAAAAGACACGAATGATCTCTGATTTTTTTTTTCATCTGATGTTCTAGGTGTGCCTGCACCCCCTTTTTATGTTCAACATTGCCAGTTTCTTTAAATTTATCATACCATAAACAAATACTTGTTCTAGAGGGTAGCTTTAATTTATACTGAACTTGTGTGTCTGATTTTATAAAAATAAACGACTATGAACTGTGGATTCCTGGCAACTACGTATACGGTTACATGTGCAATCATAGCGCTGTTTAGTAGTTGTCGAACCAACCATTCATTAATAGGACTATTAGTTTTATTCTAAAGATATCAAAGTTTTTCAGATACCGGTGTAGTCTCTTCATAACGCTGCTAACTGTACTGTAAATCTTTAAAAGAAATAGAAAATACAATAAAAAAGTTTCTGCATAAGAGATCTATTCTTTTTCAATAATGCATCCACAGACAACTGTCCTCAGCTTTTACCTAAGAAAATGATAAAAAATTAGAAATATTTCTTTGTCATTTAATGTGTTTTAAAATGTTCTGCGCCGTGGATTACCATCATCATCCTTTTTTGTCCGCATATTATGTTTGTCTTTGTTCGCTTGCTGTCATTTTTACAAGGTTGACATTCACTCATTCAGCAAGCTTTCCTTTACATCATTGATTCCCAAAGTGGTCCAAGTGGACCCCCAGGGGTCTACGTTGGAGTGACAAAAAAATGTTCACAATTCGTAAGCGGGGGTTCACGAAAATTCATCTGGTTTGACTTTGCGTATCAATCTAGGCAGATAATGTTTTGAGAAGCTCAGCGACTGTTACTTGTAAAAACTTGCATATTCCATAGTCAGTACAACGAACGTGTCGAGACTTGCAAAGCGCCGCCGCCGTACGCAATGCTTGTTCAGACATGCAAAGGGACGAAATACGACTTGTGGTGTGTGCGCTAGCAATCTTGCATGAACTTGTTTGATTCTTCACTAATATAAATACGATTGCCAAGGATAAACATTACACATTTGTTTCCGGAATTTCGAAAAGAAAAGTAAAGTGAATAGATGTTAGCGTTTGCCAGTGTCGGAAAAAGTAGTAAGTACTTACCTGCAGGAGGTCCACCGAAGCTAGTACACTAGCTGCAGGGGGTCCACCAGAACCAGCAAAATTTTGAAAGTGGGCAATGAGAAAATAAGTTTCGGTACCTCTGCTTTACATGAAGACCACAGTTTTAACATGTCTTTTATATAAACTATTTGCCAATTTTTTTTTTTTTTTCATTTTGTACGTTTTTAATTTTAAATCCATTTTTTTTAAAAAGTAGTGAAAACTATTCAAGAATATTGTAATTTAATCTAATTTCAAGAGAAGACGACATTTAAATACAAATTAACTTATCAGGTAAGTTAGTTATAATTTATTTTTTTGACAATAAATAGTACCTATTGTTCTCCTTATTATATCTGTATTACTTTATGACATAATTTCTTGTCTTTTTATTAATTTTATATTTAAAAATAAACTATATTTCTTTCTACATTATGTTTTAGTCTTGATTTTTCTTTTGAAATACTACAATTTTTTTCAGTTTTATTATCATTTTTCAAATAAAACACTTATTTTTAAATTCAATGAATTTGTTGATGTATTATTATTATTATTTGCATAAATTATATATATATATATATATATAGTAATTTAGAAAACTGAAGTGCAATAAACCTTTTTCTAAATTTAAAAAAAAATCTACATGTCAAATTTTTTATAGCTTATTTCTAATTACATGTTATACTTTCATATAGTTGTGATATACTTGATTCAAACTATTTCATTGTGATACTACAAGTATTTATTACTTATGCTATAAAATGACGCTTACTTTCTGTACAAAAATGTACAGATATACAAAAATTTATGTTGTCTGTTTCATGATTGCTGAGAATACAAAACTTATGTTATTGTACAATATGAAATATAATACTTTTATAAATAATTATTTTTATTTGTTTTAGGATGACTAGTACATAAAGAGTTAAAGGTTAAAGATTGCATTCCAAAATGCAAAGCTCATCACCATCTGACCCAGTACCATTAACATCAGAAGAGATAACTTTAACCTCAACGATTGAAAAAGGAGATTGGATAGAAAGAAATATAATTCAAAGCCCGAAGAACTATGAGCTCTTGAAGAAAGTGACAATGATATTTCTCTCTCAGGTCAGGAGAATCTGTCTTCTTAGAAAGTGGTGATGATTATGAGGAAGCTATTGATGACCCACAACAACCTCTTTCAGGTAACACCAGCACACCTATCAAAAGAACAAATGAGGATACCCAAAAAAAATTGTAGGGTATGTGCATATAAAAGATCCATAAAGACATGATGTATCACTGCTCAGTTTGTCCTGGGTTGCCAGCCTTGTATCTCAATAAATGTTTTGAAGAACATCACAAAACTATTCTACCAGTGTGTAAATATGAAACGGGAAGTTTTCCGTAGATGGCCCTAGCTGTTAATGTAGTTATTGTCAAACTGCATCATTGGCTTCATTTTCTTTCTTTGACAGCTGACAAAGATTTTCAACTCACAACAGCAAGTTTCATACAACAGCATAGTTTTAATTAGTGTTGAGTTTTTTCCTACAAACTACAATTTGTGGACAGCATTGATTTTCTGTTACCATTTAAAGAAAACTATTGCTGAATCGCATCAAATGCTTGTTGAAGCTTATAGTAAGCATGCTCTTGGTAAACACTGTGATTTACCAATAATTTTGTTTAAAAAAAAAAAATTCAAAAATGGCGATTGTGAGTGAGAAACAAAGAATGTGGAAGACCACCGAAAAAGTTTGAAGACAATGAATTGTAAGCATTGTTGGATGAGGATGACGCTCAAACATAACAACAATTCACGGATCAATTAAATGTAATACAAGAAGCCATCTCCATACATTTGAAAGCCATGGGAAAATGGTTCCAAATGAACTGAATGAAAGATAGCAAGAAAACTGAAAAACCATTTATGAAATGCTGCTTGCCAGGTACAAAATAAAGTCATTTCTCCATCAAATTGTAACAGGTAATGAAGAGTGGATATGTTTTGAGAATCCTAAGTATAAAAGATCATGGTTAACTCCAGGCGAACCATCGACATCAATTTCAAGGCCAGATTGCTATGGAAAGAAGACAGTGTTCTATGTTTGGTGGGATCAGAAGGGTGTAATCTATTATGAGTTGCTAAAACCTGGTGAAACCGTTAATACTGAACGCTACCGACAACAAATTATCAATTTGAATCAAGCATTGTTTAAATGTTTGATTCAAATCGAAACGACGAGAATATCAAAAAAGCCAACACAAAGAGATTTTGCTTCATGATAATGCACCATCACACACAGCAAAACCGGTCAAGGAAACGATTGAGATGTTCAGTTAGGAAATACTTTTGCATGAGGCTTACTCACTAGACTTGGCTCCGTCTGAATACTGTTTATTTGCATTAACGGGACACGCACTTGCTGAGCAGCACTTCACTTCTTATGAAAATGGCTCAATGACTGGTTTGCCTTAAAAGAGTAAGTTTTTTTGGCGTGGCATTCATAAATTGTCAGAGAGATGGGAAAAATGTATAGTTCGCGATTGACAATATTTTGAATAAAATATGTTTTATTATTTTCATATAATAAATGTGTATTTTCTGTATAAAATATCCATTTTTCATATTTACACACCTTGTATAAACATTATACCTCTTTCTGCCTTTTTTTTTCTTTTCAATATGTGACCATAAATTAATTTTTTTGCATTTACACTTTTTTATAATGTTATTTTTTTATATACTTTATTGTAATTTACATGTAATTACATATAAATTTTGATATTGTTATTTTTAAACATTTTCAAAACCTTTTTTTAAATATAATGTATATCTGTATGTGTTTTTTGTATTATTAGAATAAGTAATTCTAATAGAAATATTTCTATTATATACTTTTAAAAAAATACTTTTGTTTATTGTTTTTCATAGATAATTCACTATTTAAAAACTTTTTCACTCAAAAGTAGTTTTTGTTTTTTGTGTTTTACAAATAGACAAATAAGCAGATTGAAATCTTTTAACAGTATAACTGAAGTATTTATAAAAAAAACTAAATAAATGAAAATATGTACCAAACTATTCACTGTTAATTATTGCTAACCCCTGATTCAAATACAAACATATCATGTTTATTTACAAAGCATAAGTAATAGAAAAATCAATAATTTTATCTAAAAAGTAATTGTTAAAAAAAAATAAATATGTGTATTGAGCACTTCAAGCCGATGGCATTTGCATATTGAATAAGTCAAGGTTGAAATCACTATATAATGTACATTTTTATATTTTTTTTTGTCTTCAGTAATTTGACTGGTTTAATGCAGCTCTCCAAGATTCCCTATCTAGTGCCAGTCGTTTCATTTCAGTACACCCCCTACATCCCTAACAATTTGTTTTACATTTTGTAAATGTTGCCTGCCTGCACAATTTTTCTCATTTACCTGTCCCTTCAATATCAAAGTGACTATTCCAGAATGCCTTAAGATATGGCCTACAAGTCTGTTTCTTTTTTTAGCTATGCAGTGGTAAGCCCCATATTAAATATAAAGGCTGTGTAATCAGCCGAGTTAAGAGTTCATAAGTACCTAGGTGTTTTGTTAGATGAAAAGTAGCTGTTTTTTAACCACATTAGGCAAGTAGCGGCGGACGTACTCTCTGTGATGCATAAGCTTAGGAGGATTGCTCGGAAGGATTACGGGCTGTCGGGCCATCATTTGTACATAGTGAACTGAGGTGTCTTTGAAAATATGACCTCTTATGCTGCGTCCATTTGGGCGCATAGGTTGGACAGAAATTGAGCACTTATTCAAAATTTAAGGAGTGCCCAGCACAGAGCCTTAATTGTATGCACTGGTGTTTTTAAAACAACCTCCTATGAGGCTACCACCATATTGGGAAAGGCTCTCCCAATTGATTTAGTGGTGAAAGTTTGGGCAGCCATGTGGATGTTGTGAAGAGGTAGGGAGGTCGAGGCATTTGGGATGCGAATTTGAACCAGGCCAGTACTGGAGCGGAACGGTGATTGCAATGCACTGGTTCTAAATTTCAAACGGTTGCCCATCTCCCACCTGTGGAGGAGGCTTTACAGTGTCGTGATTGATGCTTGTCAGCAAGAATGACACACCACAACTAAGGGTAGGTCCTTGTATAGATTTATGCAGGACTTGGGAGGATGGTGCACCTTTAGTTCATTTTTAAGGGCAACAGGAGCCCAAGTGCTCTCCAACCATGTGAATTTAAACCAATATTTGTTTCAGTTCTACCTGGCAATTGATGAGCTGTGCATCTGCAAAGAGGTCTAGTTTAACGAATACATGATGTTCGACTGCCCAGCTCTTTGGGGGGGCCAGAACTCAAACCACCCTGCAAGTCAAGACCAGCAGGTCAAGGGGAAAATTGTGGCCGCTCATAAGCGGCAAGTCAGTGTGGTGAGAGCCGGACTGTGCGAGCGTTGCTTGATGCCGTTGCTTTGTTCAAATGGCATCAGTAGTTCATCTAAGGGAAAACTCCTACCTCGCTGCTGTAGGAAGCTACCCGAGAATTACAGCTGGCCACCAGCCATCTGAAGTTCCAAGCGCTTTAAAATGGTGGACAGGAACTTGCTGGCATTCAGCGACCTAGGTGTGGCAGCGAATTGCTGTGTTGACAATATAAATTTATTTATTGAAGTCATATATATTTTTAGTAGTTGATGGGGTACGCCTATTCATTTTAGTTATATATGACAAGAGAGTGGTTGGGACACGTAAGCCGGTGGTGTATGGCACCACGTTTAGTCTGCTCATGCTGTAAGGAAAGCTATTAGGACAATGGTCGCTAAACTGTTTCAAGGCTCAGTAGCCGTTTGTGGCACAGATATTCGGTCTTATGCTTTAGGGTTAATGGGATTGTAGTGAAAGAAATGCCAAGCAAACAATAATCTTTTAGATATATTTTTCCAAATGCTTCTTTCTTCATCAATTTGCCACAACACCTCTTCATTTGTCACTTTATCCATCCATCTGATTTTTAACATTCTTCTGTAGCACCCATTTCAAAAATTCTAATATTTTCTTCTCAGGTGCTCTAATCATCCACATTTCCCTTCCATTTAAAGCTGTGCTCCAATTGTTTAAAGCTGTGCAACAAAATGTTTTCCTGACATTTAAATTAATTTTTAATGTAAGCAAATTATATTTTTCACTGAAGCTCGTTTCTCTTGTGCTATTCGGCAATTTATATCACTCCTGCTTCATCCATCTTTAGTAATTCTACTTCCCAAACGACAAAATTATTTTACCTCCATGTCTTTTCTTACCCTATGTTTACATTCAGTGGTCCATCTACTTTATTTCTACTACACTTCATTACTTTTGTTTTGTTCTTATTTTCATCTGGTAGTTCTTGTATAGGACTTCATGACATTCATTGTTTCTTCTAAATAGTTTTAACTCAGCTAGAATTACTATATCAAATTGTAGCATCTTTATCTTTTCACCTTACCCTGTTATTTCGGATTTAAATGTATCATTAACTGCTAGTTCTATGTAAAGATTAAAAAGTAACTAGGATAGGAAAGATCCTTCCCAGACTATTTTATTACTGCTTTGTTATGCTCTTCAATTATTGCTGTTGCAGTTTGGTTCCTGTAAATATTCGCAATTGTTCTTCTACCTCTACACTTAAGCTTAAATTTTTTTAAATGCTTAACATTTTATTCCAGTCTACATTATCAAATGCGTTTTCTTTGCCAGTCTTATAAATGACATGTATGTTGGTTTGTTTTTCTTTAATCTACCTTCTACTATTAATCTGAGCCCTAAAATTGTGTTCCTTGTCGCTATAACTGAAACCAAATTGGTTTTCTCCTAACACTTCTTCATGCTTCTCTCAATTCTTCTGTACAGAATTCTAATTAAAATTCATATTTCAGTATTTATCTCCCTTTTAATCTATCTTATTTTGCTAATTACACTTTCTGTTTATAGTACAGGGTCTCCCATATAAAACGCAACCCATCAATCACTCAACCATGAAATTTCAAAAGTCAAGCTTACTCCCCTACTCGTTATTGAAATGGACTCGTCCAACATCTGAACATCGCGGCGACGCAGTAGAACGCTACCGATAGTAACAACAATGCAATCATAACATTCATTCAGTCTATTGCTAGAGACAAGATGGTGTTTTCATTGTTGAGTCGTACTTCAGTACGAAATCAGTGGTTGCAGTGCAAGATTTGTTTCGCCATAAGTACCCAGATAAACCAGCTCCTAACAAAACATCAGTATTAAGGTTAGTTGCAAAATTTAGAAAGACTGGTTCTGTTAATAACAAGGAACACAAAAGATCTGCGTCAGTGTTGAATACAGATACAGTCACTGAAATCAAAGACCGATTACTCGCCTCGCCAAATAAATCGATCAGACGTTTGTCTGCTGAAATTAATTTTTCTAAATCAACTGTTCGTCGGGCGACCAAACAATTACGACCTTATCGCATTCAAATGGTTCATCAACTTTTTGAGCCCGAAAAAGAAAAACGGCTACAATATTGTCAATGGTTCCGTCGATTTGTGCGTGAGGGAATTAATGTTATGGATTCGTTATTTTTCACAGATGAAGCATGGTTTTATTTGGATGGCTACGTAAACAGCTAAAACAGTAGAATTTGAGTGCTGAAAATCCCCACGTTTATCACGAAAAACAATTACACCCGCAGAAGTTGGGCGTGTGGTGCGGGATATCGCGGAAGAAAATAATCGGTCCTATTTTTTTCGAGTACACCATTAATGCGGAACGATATCAGGATCATCATATGGGCATTTGTAGACATATAGATGTTAACAATCATTGTCAATATAGGTTTTGATTTTATCCTTATTACAATGATTCTATCGTTAACTTTTTGAAATACTCTACTCTCTTCCTTATCTTCTTGTTCATTACAAAACCTAACCTATCCTGCCCTTTATTTGGCGCTGAGTTAATTATTCTAAAATCACCTGACCAAAAGTCGTTTTCTCTTCCCACTGAACCTCGCTAATTCCTACTACATCTACATTTAACTTAAACATTTCCCTGTTTAAAATTTCTAACCTAGTAACCTTTTTTAGACTTATAACATTCCATGCTCCAATTCGTAGAATGTTATTTTTCAATTTTCTGGTAGCTGTTTAAGTCTTCCTGACTTAACACACTGGGCTGGTCTATTGGTGAACGTGTCTTCGCAAATCAGCATTCAAATCCTAGTAAAGGCAGTTACTTTTATACAGATTTGAATACTAGATCGTGGATACCAGTGTTCTTTGGTGGTTGGGTTTCAATTAACCACATCTGAGAAATGGTTGTCCTGAGACTGTACAAGACTACACTTCACATACATTCATACTTATTATCCTCTACAGTAATACCTGATGGTGATTCCCAGAGGTTAAACAGGGAAAAAAATTCTTCCTGACTTACATCCTTAACAAGTACTGAAAGAGCTGCTGCCCTCTTTCAGGAATCATTCCTTAGTCTGGCTCTCAATAGATACTACTCCAATATGGTTGCACGTGTGGTCCAGCTACTCTGTATCACTGAGCACTCAAGCCCCCTCACCATCAGCAGTGTCCCATGATTCATTGAGGGAGTGATTTTTATATAAACATCAATATATAATCTCCAGTTAGACATAACATTAAAAAGTAGTTTTAAAATTACAGAAAAAAAAATTATTTATTAGCTGTTGCATTTATGAAATATTGTGAAGAAATGGGTATGGACTATGATAGTCGTCAATTAGTCATTGGGTAAGTTACAAATACCAGTGATTACAGACAACCATCGTAGTCCATTATAATAAAATAGAAAAAATTAAAAACAATAATAAAAATGAGTTTTTATTTAAATTTAAGTACCCTTTATTGAAAGAAAATTAGTCAACCAGTAAAATGTTTGTACAAAATTTTCTGAATATCATTTCTAACTTCATCTTTGCTTTAAGATAAAGCATGAACACTAGAAATAGTACCACTCTCACACAAGTGAAAGAACTTTAGCCAGAAACTTTGGATTTTTGTCTGTAGATCTATTCTGTAACTAAAGCTTTAATATTTCCATTGCAAAATTTGTTCAATTAAATTATCCAACATAAACAGAATTTTAGTTAAAAAGAGTACTGTAGACATGTAAGATTTTCTTTCATTGAATCAAGGGATGTCAACATGCTGGTCATAGTAATAAAATTTAAATCCAGCTGTTTTATTATCAAGTATTTGTAAATAAAACAGCTTTATTAAATTTATAGCTGGCTTTTCTATTAACTTGAACTATGTTTAGTTCATAAAAGTTGAAATTCTCTATCTCTTCTTGTTTTCTATTGGCTCTATTTGCATCCTCCATATTCTTGAATTTTAATTTTCTGCAAATTTTTATTTGTTTACTGGTAAATTAACAAAGTTAATTTCCAATAAATATAATAAAAATATGTTTTTTGATTCCAGTTTTTTGGGCTTGACAGCAATTTTCTTGGAAACTATTAGAGATACATTTCTAAAACTTGTTTTATTCAATTTTTCAGATCAAAATCTTAGGCTTACAGACCACTAAATCACATTCTATTTCTGATATTAGCACAAATTTAGAACTGTTGGAAATTAGTAACGATGACATGGTATAAAATTAAATATTTAGAAAAATATTACATATGTACATACAAACAAAATTTCAATTTGATAATCCATCAGACAGTGTTGTGAGAGAGAGGAGATTGTCTTATAAAAATTGCAACAGGTAGCAGCACTTGTATAAATTAATACGCAAATTTTAGTATTTTAATTTTTATTATGCAATAATGGAATTATTTAAGTCATGACTGAGAATGCGGGATCCCACGAAGGTACTTCCATGAAAAATTAAGTAAGATATGTCTTATCTCATTACTCTGTTTTAGGTAGTTTATTTAAATATAATTTAACAGAACACAGAATAATACGAATCTTAAAAAAGATTAATTTCAGTAAAATAATTATACAGGGTCATTCACGGGAACCGGATGTTTTTAAATAATCATAAAAAATTGAATATTTACTTTAAAAAAGTTTTATTGGTACTGAAACATTTGTTAAATCAAGTGATGTCCATTTTGGGCAATACATTGTTGTAGCCTTTCACGGTAACTGGCCTCAATTCTTTGCAGCATGTCTAAATCAATCTGGGTGACGTGTGACGAATTGCGATCTTTAGGTCCTCCAATGTATGCGGTTTATTGACGTACACACGCGATTTCAGAAACCCCCACAGAAAAAAATTACAACTACTCAAGTCGGGGGACCGAGGGGGCCAAGAAATGTCGCCGAATCTGGAAACGATCCGTCCCGGAAACAGGTTACGGAGAACAGCCATCGTTGCCCTCGCTGCGAGCGCTGTATCCATCCTGCTGGATTAACACATTTTGAAAATCGTTCCCCGGTTTCGTAACTCAGAGATGAAAAACGTATTCAACATCGCAATGTAACGATCAGCTGTTACAGTTACGCCAGCATCATTTTCTTCAAAAAAATATGGTCCAATAACACCGACCTTTCCTACTGCACACCAGACAGTCACCTTTGGACTATGAAGTGGTCTCCCGCGAAGCTGATGTGGGTTTCTTTCTGCCCAATACCGGCAATTCTGTTTGTTGACGAAGCCATTCAGATGAAAATGGGCTTCGTCACTCATTAACAATAACAAATTTTCATTTTCTTCAAAAATGGTAAGCATTTGTCGACAAAATTGTAATCGCTGTGTGAAATCTTGCTCGTTTAACTGCTGCACGACGACTATCTTGTAAGGATGGAAATGCAGGTCTGTATGCAGAATTCGTCTTACCGTACTTGTGCTCATTTGAAGCGCTGCTGAATGCCTCTGAATAGAGCGGCGTGGGCTTCTGACAATGGCTTCCCTTACTCGTTGGATGTTCTCCGGAGTGCTAGCAGTTCGTCGGGGATCCGGTGGTTTTTTCTTCAATATTGAACCACTTGTTCGAAAGTTGTTTACCCATCGCAATATTGTGTTATGAGAAGGTACACTTGCATTATGATAGATATTAAACTGACGGCGGAAATCTCGCTGAACAGCAGTTACGGATTCGTCATTTCGCACAAAACTGTCATACGCGTACAGGCGTTGGTCTAGCGTCCACGGCTCCATCTCAACGACTAAAATGTAAATGCTATGAACAAAGGAAACGTCAGACACCAGCCACGTGCCCCTCTCACCACGAACGCCCGAGTACAACCCACTTCAAAAACATCCGGTTCCCGTGAATGACCTTGTATGTATATATATATACACACACACACACACATAAAATATTAATAACGTAAAGTTACAATATAACATTACCTTAGTTAACTATCATTATATAACTGTCTAATAAAAAGCAACGATGCAAAAAATATCCAAAGTATTGTCAAATCATGTATGTATATATAATTTTGCCCACTTACATTATGTGGAAGAAACTTACTCAACTACCAAAGGATCTTACTTTAGTACGAAATGAGAATAGAATTATCACACTTTCAGTCAGTTGAAAAGATTGATTGATATGATTTCAAAAGGCTTATTTTTTTTAAATTAACATATAATCTTGTAATGAATTATAAAATACATATTTATGACATTTTACTTACAGTTTTTACAAATGGTCTCCTTTGAATGCATATCTACACAGTAGTTAAACTGGTCCCATACTTGATTGATCATTCTGGTATTACTACAGCCTCTCTTCTTTTTGTTGTTTTAGCCTTTGGAAGTAAGATATTACTTCAGAGGATGATATGTATGAATGTAAATGAAGTGTAGTTTTGTACAGTCTCAGGTTGACCATTCCTGAGATGTGTGATTAATTGAAACCCAACCACCAATGAACACCGGTATCCATGATCTAGTATTCAAATCCATATAAAAGTAACTGCCTTTACTAGGATTTGAACCTTAGAACCTTCAACTTCAAAAATCAGCTGATTTGGGTATTACTAAAGCCACTGTTAATTAGGCCAGAGTTGCTGGAAGAGGGGCACATTAATGAATTCTTTCACAAGCCCCCTATAAAAAAAAAAATTGGACAGTAAGATCAGGCAACCTTGATGGCTGGAGATGAAATACCAAATCAGTAGGCCCTTTATAGTTAATCCATTGCGGAAGCCCATTGTTAAGAAATGATCAAATCTGTAGATGTCATCCAATGGTGCCCCAGTCCTGGTAGAAAATGGATTCAAAATCTGCTAGTAACTATGGAAAAAGCCGATTCTTCAACATTTCTAGATATGACAATCATATAACACTGTTTTACATAAAAAAAAATATGGACCATAAACTTTTTCTCGGGTAACAGAGAAATTAATTTTAATTTAAGACATTAATTTTTGGAGAATTTCTCATATCTTTACATTTGGTGATATGAATAAAACTTTGCAGTTACTAACTCTTACCTTTTTCTATGAAAGTGCTAAGTTTTGATGAATAAAAAGCTTAGATGTAACTAAGCTTAGTAATTTCTAGGTTTTTCCGGGCTTCTAGCTGTAGCTTAAAAATTGGTGTGAATAAAGAGAAACTTCAAACTTTTATTATTCTTAGCATTTTCTAAGGGATTGTTAAGTCAGGCCAGGGGCATGCTAGCTTTCAAGCTAGTCATTAGTTTTATTTGAGCCATGGCTGAGTTTATGCATGTGTGGAAATAAAAGGAGTACACTGTTGCCAGGAAACACATAATTGTAAGGAATTGTTAAGATTCAAGTCTGATAGTGTGGATTACTTACCTGCTGAGTTCTTAAATGAGACAGACACACGTGGAGGAGCTTTTTCTCGAAGAAAGCAAATGGAGATATTTCTATGTTTTGTTGCCGACCCAGGAAAGATGTTATTGTACACAGATCTACAGCTTGTAAACTAAGTTATGTAATGGAACAATTAATCAACAAATCTCCTAAATAGATCTACTTTCCAGCAACAACACCAGAAGTAAATGAAGTAAAAGTTCTCTGGCAAAGAAATTTTCGTTTACGGAATGTAATAGGTGCTCTGGACTGCACCCACATGAAAATAACAAAACTCAGGTTACATGGTAATGAGTACAAATCGAAAGGGATATGTTAGTATTAACATCCAGAGTACTTGTGATGCCCTTGAAAGAATTGCAAGTGTGGGTGCAGAATGGCCAGGGAGTGTTCATGATGCATAAATATGGCGCAGAAGCTCTGTTGGGGGAATTATGACATGTTTTGATGGTGGAGCCTGTCTATTTGGTGACTCCGGCTATGGAATATATCCATGGTTAATAACACCATTCAAACCACCTGTAACACAGCAGAGAAAAATTTCAAATTGCATCATTCCAGGGAAAGAGTCATCATTGAAAGGTGTTTCAGACAGAAGAAAATAATATTCCCTATTTTGGGAAACTGTGTTCGCATATCTTTGGAAAAAGTGCCCGAGGTAATTGTATTTTGCTTAGTCTTACATAACATTGCAAAATTCCTTAATGATGTTTTTGTTGATGACAATAATGTCTTTCATGAGGAAGAAATTGAAGAAGAGCAGCATGAAAATGCAGCCACAACTCTAAAGGGGCAGCAGAAACGCCAAGAAATGATGTTTTTGAATGAATGAAAAAAGAACAGAAATATATGTATATATATATATATATATATATATATATATGTTTTAAAATGTTTTATGTAACTGTGTTAATTTAGATTTTATTGACTTGTCTTATTACTGTAATAAATTTTTTCATGTACAAATTAAAAAATAAACGTAAAATTAAAGAAATAGAAAAAAAATAAAGTCACACGCACATCCAAAAAACATGCATGTTAGCATACACACAATAACATGTACACGCCTATGTTTTGCAAATTTTATGTTGGTTTTTAAATTTTATTTATTGGTTTGTTTTTTTATGGGGTTTAAAGGAAATACATTTGTTTTATTACAAATTTCAGTAAACAGCATAGCTTTCTAATTCAGTATGAGTAGGTACATAAGATGTTTTCTCAATACTTTTAAGTTTAATTTTCTCTCAAGTTTCATCTTGTTAATCTGCATTTGCTGCAGTAAAACAATTCGCTGAATCTATGGTGTTGAAAGATCAATCATCTCATCATATTCATAAGCTGAAACTTTTTAGCACTTTTTCTCATTGCAGTTGCCAACTGGTTTGCATCATCATCAAGTTCTTTTGAATTGCTGATAAGATCATCATCACTGTCCATTACTGTATTTATAGCAGAAGTGAGTGGTTTACATCCCGTTCCAACAGACAGACTTCCTGGCACTTTAGAAAATACCGGATTATTATCTTGGCTGACAATTTCATAAAATTCTTTCTCCCACTTTTTTAGTTTGATAGGCTTGTCTGTTATAGTTTTGTCAGTTTTCTTTTTGTCACTACTCTTCATATTGCTTAGCAATTTATTTAGTTGTACAGTTGTGTCTTTCTTACCTACAGCTGATGAAAACTCTTCACTTATAGTCTTCCAAGCTTCTTTTTTAGTTTTAACTGATGTTGGAGTTTTGGATTTTTCAATTATTACTGGATGTTCTCTTAAAAGTTTAATAAATAGTGACTTGTTTAAATACTTCTCACTGCCATAGTTTTCATCACTAGATGACATTCTTCTACTAAGATCAAATAACAAATAAAATAGCGAAAACAAGCATCGTGCAATTCAGATGATTACAAAGCGATATGAATGAGCTGGTCATCAAATCACTGTGTACAAATAACAGAAAGAGTAGTGGGAACAGGCAAGTTACAACATAAAAGCCAAAAACCTAGCTGTAGCTAAGCTTAGCAAATGCTAACCCAAGACATTTTTTCAGTGTTCTCGAATACTTCTTCTAACTAAGTTCTTTCTAGCTAGAACCAACATTTTTTTATTCAACTGAATTTGAGAAAAAGCTAAAACTATCTGTTAGATGCTAGTTCATAATTGCTAGATTTTATTCACTTCACTAGTTATGCAGTTCACCTTTCTAGTTAGATTAAATGTGGTCTTTTCGCTGAGCATTAAGGATGAAAGAAGTGTATGTCATCACCTTCCTGCTTATAGAGGATTAATTCACAAAACTCCACAAATCATTATCACCTCTGAGCAGAGCTTTACCAATAGTATCCTGATTGCTTGACTAACGAACATTGCTGCAAAACATGCCAAACAATCTTATGAGGGGCTAATTCTCAGTTGGCATGACAACTGGGCTTCCTGGGCTACACACAAAACTGGACTCACCATTTATATCCAACTTGCTGATTTTCCTTTACACAAAAATCCTGTTTCTTAAAACTGTTCATGTCAATGTAGAATACTCTGTGCAGTGCCAGGGTGTTCTTGACAAAAGTCATACTGTACGGTTGACATGGATTCACAATTAATTGTTGAAGAAGGGAACACAGAATGCTTTCTGTTGCAGGGTTGCTACCTTGATGGGGACTGAATGGAGCATGTCGTAAGGGACGCACCTTTTAACAAACAAGAAATAGAATTCTCTTTTATATCTACATGGTTAGTTTGTTAGTGATGAACAGTTGGAGAGTTATATATCTTTACTCTTTAACAAAGCAGACTAAAGAGGCTATTACTACAGTAGAATCAGAGCTACACTAATTTTCATGCAAAATTCTATATATATATATGTCAACAAATTGAGAATCTCCTTGTTTAAAACCAATTAAAAAGGTCCTTGAAAACATTTCTGAAACAAATGCTATAATTTTCTGGGCTTATCTTATGTTTGCATAAAGGTTTAATTTGGGAAATGTTTAATGTTTAGATGCTGCTTTGGATTAGGTATTAATTAAATCTGCTGATGGATGTAATAATTGTTCTCTAAAAACTTTTGTTTGGAACTTCAGTAAGAATATTTGAATCACTGTTGTATAACATATGTGTTTTTACACAACTTCAACTCCTGCTGTCTAGAAATAATTATTAAATTAATACAAATTTCCCTACAATCTAATGTTATATTTTCACTAATATCCACTATTTTAAACTCTCATAATGCATTGATAATACCAATTTTCCTTATTTATTTCTTACTACCTACACAATGTTTAGTTTGATAATGCTTTTAAATCTTTTTTGTTGTACAGCTTTTAATATTGTGTTGTCATAACCTTTTTTTTTATATCTTGATTGGTTCTTGTTTTTTCCATAAATAATTATTCCTTTAATCAACTATTTCTCTAAAATTTAGAAATTCTGTAAATGGTATAAATTCATTTCTTGATGGTTTTTAATTTTTAAACTGCTTTTTGCAACAGAACATTAAAATTATATTGTATAAATAATTCAAATTGGGCTCACTTCCTAAAATAATGTGATGTTCAATCTGTCGTAATCAACCTCATTATAAATTTTGAAAGATAGCTTCAATCTCAAAATTATGTTATTTTATTAGACAGGGCCTTTTGTATATTTGATCAACTATATTGTAACATGATTATTTATTCAATCACTTTTAACCGAGTTAGATCACTTCTCTTAAATTGTATAGTATAGTAATAAATTCATATTTTATCTCTGCATTTGAGGTAAAGTTACAGTTAAATTTATATATTAATATGTTTTTTACATAATTAGAGAGAAGAAAGAAACAAAGATAAAGCTCACCACTTTATACTTGAATATAAATATTATGCAAATTATTTATTTCAATCCTTACAGTATGCTGTACCAGTACGTAGTTTAAAATTAATTCAAAGATGTCGTTGTTGTCGTTAATTTTAAGCAGAAGAAGGTGGGATCTGGCATCTCCCGCCGGCCAGCGTTTCGTGCACTAGTCACAGTCACAGAAGCAGCTGTGTGTCTACTTGCGTGGATGGTGTACGTCTTAGCTTGTTTTCGTTTCTGAATGAAGTTGTTATTCATTCGAATTATATTATGCTTGTCAGTGAAACAAGTGTTTTTGTGCCCGTCTTTAAATTTTGTGTTTAATTCTGTAGTTCTGTAATATAGTTTTTGTGCATTTCACTAAAAATGAAACGTGTGTGTAACTGTTTTGTCTTGAATAGTGCCATCGGTTTGACTTACCATATAACCTTTTTTGTAAATAGTGATAAAAAGTTTAGATAGTGTAGATGATTTTATTGTATTCCGCTTACTAAGGGCGAATTAAAACGATGTACGTGTTGTCATGTCATTAAATAGTTCCTAATTAATTAATCTATAAATGTTGTAGGTGTGTTCATAATGTAAATTCATTTATATCGTAACGGATACATTTAACCATTAAATCTCCTAGTATGCAGGCTAAGAAACGTTATTTATTGGTTTTATTATCGTGTGCTTTTCTGGCGTACTGTTATTTCGGAGGTTATAGGTTGAAAAGTGAAGCTAACCTTACTTCTAATGAGTTGTTACCATCTTATATAAACGTGTGGAGCGATCAACTTTTTGCCAGAGATTTAGAACCATCTCCACATTTACGTAGGATAGGTGGTAGTACTTATAAAAAAATTAATAATTCAAATCAAAAGTGTCGTATGGAAACCTGTTTTGATTTTAGCCGATGCCATAGTGACTTCAGAGTGTATGTTTATCCTACAGCTGATGAAATTAACAGTGAGGTTCCTTTAACGCCCAGTCCAGCCTACCAGAAAGTTTTAGATGTTATAATAGAGTCGCGATATTATACATCGGATCCTAGTCGAGCGTGTTTGTTTGTTCTTGCTATAGATACTTTAGACAGAGATAATCTTTCTGGTGATTATGTTAGAAATGTGCCATCAAAACTACAGAGATTAAAGTTTTGGAACGGGGGTAGAAACCACGTTGTGTTCAATCTTTATTCTGGTACGTGGCCTGATTATGCAGAAGATGATCTTGGATTTGATACCGGTGAAGCAATATTGGCAAAAGCCAGTATGTCTGTTTTAAGTTTTCGCCCTGGATTTGATGTATCAATACCACTCTTTCATAAGGTAAGTTTTATCATTTGCTCTTCGCGAATTATAAAAATGTTGTTCATTTTTATGTTAAATGTAAAACTTCCATGTATAAGGTAATTGAATAGTCGATCTTAAGTTCTGCTGACAAGTTTTCTTTTGTAAAAATAACATTGTTAAAGAAGAGTAAAAAGCCAGTTCAAAACTGTAATGAGAAAAATTTTCTTTTGATGTTACCATCTCTTAGCAAGCTTTAGTCATCTTATAGTACTGTATAGACTCATGCTGACAGTTCCCAAATTAATGTAATTAGCCCCAATAGTCTAGGTAGCAGTAAAATAAGATATCACATCTAGTTGAAAATAACCATAAGCAATAACCCTTTAACAATAAACCTTTAATGAGAATTAAAATTGGATTTTGCAGCATTATAAAATATGTGCCATAAACCTAATCTTGTTATGAAAGACCATCCAATGTATAGTTTATGTGATTGTGTACTATGTGTTTTTAAATTGTTTTTATGTGGTATTTAGTAACATATTCAGAATGTGGATGTTGAATTAATTTTTTTTGTCAGAGTTTTATTACCGTTTATTAAGAATTTTTCTAGTAGTGTTGATGATTTTCTTCAATTTTAATTTTTTATACTGTGGAGACAGGTACTTCAGAGTTTATTAGTGATTAGTTATAAAATTCAATTTTGTGGTCAGTTAAGGTTATGTAGAGTTTATGTTCTTGAATGCTTGGATACATTGATTGTATTGTTCATTTAATTATAAAGTTCAATTTTTTAATACATTTTAACTGTTTCTGAACAAATAATTTTGTTATTAGTTTGTAAAATAATGTATTTTTGTATGTACTGTAGTAGTCAATAGAATTGAGGTTATGTCTTCATATCTCATGACAGAGAAATGAAAACATAGGTTTCATGCAGGTATGATATTAGTAAAATACATACTCTTGTAAATTATATAAAAGCTTTTAGCTCTTATTTTTCTGGCTTTATTTATAAAAAATACAAAGTTTTTTTAAAAAACAACTTAGTAGGTGGTAAAACAAAATTTTTGTGAAAATTTGAATCTTAAATTAATTGTTACCTAGTCAAGTGTATTCTGATAATTTAAATTTCATTAAGTGAATCAGATCAACAGTTATGTAATTGATTATAATACATTTAGACATTTTTTTAGTAACTTATCTCATAAATTAACCGATATGCACTATTAAAAGGCTTAAAAAATTGATTATAATTTAACTTTAGTGTTAGTTAAAATTATTAGTAAATATAATTTTTGTTTTTTCAGCGGCGTTAATGTTAATTGTTAGTAGTTAAAGCTTTTTGGGGCATAATAAAAACATTTAATGTTGATTTTTAAGTAAATGTGTGATCAAGAATTATTGCAACTTTCAGAACAATTGTTATGAAATTATTAACATTATAACTTGTTTATCCGAAACAGAGATGATTGTTATCATCTCAAATAATTATGTAGCCAATAATACACTTTCTTCTTATTTAATAGATTTGTGTCGTTCCAAAGAAACACTAAAATTATCAGGAGTCTCCTGTTTAAGGATGCTTAGGTGTAAATTAACATTTTCATAGAAAACTGATGCTATTTCATTACAAATTCATGAAAATGTGTACCAGTTATTAAACATTTACAAATTCTGTATGGTTTTGCTTGTTTTGAAAAACATCAATGTTGTAAGGAATAGATAGAATAAGTCGGCCAACTAAATAAATGAAACACTATTACTTGAACGATACATATATGTTTAAGATTGTTAAAGGTTTCAGTCAAATGAAATGAAAAAGAGCAGGCAACCCACATGCAAAAAACAAATTATAAATAAAAGCTGCTTAAAAAAGTGAATTTCTTAGAAAATAAAAGTTAACTGGCTCATAAGAAGGGTGGAGAAATATTAAGTAAGTACTTACATAAGTGAGTGTACTGTCAACTTTTAAAGATTATAATGCTTATTATAGGATTAACAAATGATTTAAATAATAATAATGTGCTATTGAACAGTATGACTTAGCAGCAACCTAGAATAGCGGTCATTCTTTTTTTTTTATTCAGTTGTGTATGTGAAAAATTAGATTTAGATCTTTTTATTTCTCATTCATATCAGTGAAACGAGAGTTGTTGATTGTAACACGGTTATGTGTGCGATTTGATACATTAATTATCTTCTATGATAAAAATTTATATTAGTTCGATATTAATTATCAGAGATTTTTACATCAAAGTATGAAATATTTGTATCTTCTTGATTATTTCCGTCATTAAGAGATGACATGGTTTTTTGAATTTCAGAAACTTAATTAAAAAGAACATAAATATAATCGCAAGGGACAGGAGTTTAGGTAAAAAAAATTAGTCAATTTCTTGGGATTACTGGCAACTAATATCTATAATAGTAAAATCAAGTTTTGTGATTTATGCGCTAGAGTATATCTCTATGTTAAGGTAATTTTTATAGTGAATACAAAACATTTTTATCGTAAGCTTTTTTGGCGCATTTAATGTGTAAAATTCTTCCTTTGAGTTAAAGCAAAGGTATTTACTTACCTTAAAAGAAAGGAGTATATTATGTCTTAACTTTTTCCTGAGAGGAATAATGTTTACTATACATTGGATTTCTGCAGCAAACTGAGTGAAGGTGTCACTTGTAAGGCTGAATGAAAATCACCTGGATTTCAGTGAGCTTCGTGTACTGATATCCAACAGGGTATTCAGATTAAACTACAAATAAAGCCTCCTTTACTCCTCACTTTCCTCCTTTACTCCTCCTTTAATTTACTCCTCACTTTCTTTGGGAAGCTTGCGATCAAATAATTATTGTTCTTGAGAACAACCTTGTTTTTTTTTTGAGAATGACTACAACTTTGTCTAATATGAAGCAAATTACCCCACGGGTTTGTCTGATTAATTTTACAATGATTACAGTTATGTATTTGAAATATATATACAGTATTCTTCATTAATATTCAACGTAAATAAAAAATTAAAGTAATGCAGTAGACAACAAAAATAAAATCTGTGAAGATTGGTAAAAGCAAAAGCAATTTTCTCTTAAGTGTATTCGTTCTAGTAAATTCTTTCATATAGAAGTAAAGTAATATTATTTTAAATAGGCTATAATATTTGGGCAATAAGATGTAGTACTTGCATATTCTCATGTTAAAGATAATTTTTTTTTGTTTCTGTGAATCTGCAGGGTTTGATTTACTAGAAAAAGTACACCTCTTTTAAATAGAAAATGATTGGCTTTGTGTTATTTATTTTATTTTTTCAACAAAATATCAGTTTTACTCGTAATTCTTCATAATATTCATATAAGTTTTCTCCCTTTCCAAACATTGAACAAACGATTGAAACAAACATTTAAAGAGGTTATTAATTATTACTTGATCGTTATTTCATCTCTAGTTGTAAGTGATGTGAAAGTTGTTTTAAAACAAAAGAGTTTGGATAAAAATGATAGTATTTCAGTATTGTAATTTAGGTGTGTAAAGTTTAAATTAAAAAAAAAAAAAAAACAAAAAAAAACTAGTGCAATAATAAGATTTTAGTATAATATAACATTTTTAGAAGTCCGGTGAAACAGTTTATATTAAATCTTTCTTTAAATTAAGACTATTTCATATTTTACACCATGGTGTAGGTGAGAGCTTGTATTTTTGGTAAAGTTATGAAGCATAAACATTTTTGTTTTTATAGATGATTAGTTTAACTGCAGATTGACAAATTGTTTACAAGTATAACTTTAAATATTTTTGAAAAAATATAGTGTGAGAGGTTTTTTAATATATTTTTGTTTTGACATATTTCGGTAGGATTTACAATCGGATTTTATCTTCGTTCTGCATTTCTGTTCTTATCACTCTTTATTCCTTACCATAATGATTTCCATTCTCAAATACTTCAAAAGGATATAAAATACCACCTTTAGAAGGATATCCCATTAGGATGTAATGATATCACACAATTTTTTGAATTACGAACCAAAAAATTACAACCTGCCACTATGATGTGAAAGTAAATTTGCTAAAATAATTTTGATAGTACGTAATGCATAATAACAAACGATTGACGTAGAATTGTACAATGCTAGTCACGTTATTTTTTTTCTGATGAGTTGTGACTATTTTCTGGGTAATAATGATAAAAAATTGAATTGCAGCCTTATTCTATTACCATAGTTTTTAACGGTTACGTTGCGATGTACTTACGTATTAACGCCACCGCAGCTACAGCTTTATTTAAAAACAAAGTAGTCAATCGGATTTCGATGGAAAATGGGCCGATATAGAGTTTAACATAGATTCAAAACAGCCATATTTATATATTTTATAAATTTATATTTATTGATTTCATAAATATATAACCAAACTTAACCTACGCTCGCTTCGCTCGCTAACCTTCACTAATTAACAGGAGTGTTTTGATTATTTAAATAATAAATAATTGCAATAATACTGAATTTATTAAATAAATACTCAAAAAATTACGGTGTTAATTAGTCAAGGTTAGCGAGCGTAGGTTAAGGTTGGTTAAATTGATATTTATAAAATAAATAAATATAAATAACCATTTATTAAAATTAATAAAGAGACTGTTCATTTTCCACCGAAATCCGATTGACTACTTTGTTTTTAAATAAAGCTGCAGCTGCGGTGGCGTTAATACGTAAGTACCCGTTGCGATTTCATTTCATTATTGATAAAAGAAGTTTATAATGTAAAAACACTGAAGTGATCACGTAATAAGTATACATACTACACAGCTATATTTTGAACTGCTCATTGTAAGACAGGATGGCTGACGGCTGATCATTTACTTGCGAAAAATATTTTTACCTAGGAGTATTGTTCATTGGCGAGGGAATAGTGGTTAGATTTATACACTTTTTTATTCGACTTATTGATTTAACGTACTAGTTTTTTATTTTATTATTTTTAAAAATAATTATTTTTGGATCAGATAACTATTATTAAAAAAAAGGCTGGAAATTTCGAAATTACGTTAAAAAATACTGAATCGGACATCGGCAAAGAGAACAAAATTAGTTATTACGCAATTAAACGGCATATTTTTTACATTTTATTTTGCTTCTCTCACACGGTGTAAATTTGAGTTATATTGTTTTAATAATAAAAAGGGCCCTTAAATTTGCGGTTTTCCGGTATCGAAATGAAATTTCATCGGTTAATAGAAAAAGAATTGGGGAATAAAATAGAATCACCGTCGATCTTATACTGTTATTAAGAAATAAATAGTTAAATAATTTAACTATCTCATCGGTGAAACTATAACGTAATATTGGTATTTGTATACATTCACTAAAAGAAACTGTATTACTCTTTCAACACCAATGTAAACAAAACTTTTGTTGCTCCGTGATATGGTTAACGTTAAATAATATGCGGAACAAGTACACAGCAAAAGCAATTTCGTTGAGATGTTTGACCCAGAGAGAAGATGCAGTCGTTTTTAAAGTTTAAATATTGTTTAAAATTGGTTTAATCATTGTTGTATATTATGTGAAAAGACAGTTAAACAAATAAATCAAGATAATAAATCGGCTAATTTGCTTCGATTTTGTGTAAAACAGCAAGAATTACAGAAAAGTAGTTTGATTATTTAAACAATATTTGTTTTATTTGCTTTTTAAATAGTATAAACATAGATGTAGTGTAGGATGTTTTGTAAATTACGTGTTTCTCTTTAGATTTTGTTTAACGTAGAAGTATTATTACTGTTGTCGCGTTTTGAACTCAGGTGTTACGTAATGTGTAGAATATGAGACTACATTATTGAAATATCTACTTTATTATTGAGTTTGATTAAATATATATGTAATAAAATTACTATTACTCTGAAGAACCATTTACTCAAAGTAAAAATAAAGAACAAACCTTGATTTTTAACCGATCATTGGTAGGTATATTGGGAATAACCGTAAATTTGTACTTAACGGAGTTAATTTTTAAATAATTTCGTTAAATCTAATGGTGGTTGTGTATCAGTCAGAGTTCGCATTTACCATTTATATTTTCTTTAAACGATTCTTGAGCATTCTGCACGTTGTTTTGTTCCAGTATTCGTTCAACATTGCTCATTAAGTGCTTTAAATACGTATTTGTTACAAAAAAAAGTTTCTTACATAAAAAACAGATGCTAAGATGTTTTGATGTATTAAGATGTATTGTGTTTTTTCTTTAGTTGCAATAGTATTGTGTAAAAAACTATAGAGCGCTTACACTCGTACTTTTTTGGTTAGACGTGTTAAAGTTAACAAAATGTTAATCCGTTAACAATTTGTATCCGTTTTATTAGATTTAGCAGCTGTGTATCTAATTATTTATAAGCGGGGGAGAGGGTGAACTCTCTATTTTTTTATAGTCTATGTTTTTCTCTTCTTTAACATTGTTTAATAATCATTTTTTAATTAATTTTTTTATTTTATTTATTTTGTTAAGCAAATTCTGAAAACTTTAAAGAAGGTAGGAGTACAAGTAGGAGGAAATAAAGCTTCAGATTATATGCTTTCATGTAAATATAACATCGATGTATAATACAGTATTACTCAAAGTTCGTTTGTGTTAGGAAAAGAATTCATCAATTTAATTTAAAATAAATGGATTTCCTAATAAACTGCGTTGTTTGTTAAAGTTCTTTAAAAAATCCACATTCTGTATAAAAAATACGAGATATAAAATTTTGTTATAAATAAACGATCCAAAAAACTTGAAAGTAATTGTCTTGAAACAGGCGTTTTACACGCCAATCTGTTACTTCGACAAAAGGCTGTCGAAGAATTCTACTGCTTTTTTCGTCCTGTTATCTAGCGGGATGATCCTTGCCGGGGGCTGTGAAATCGTAAGCACATGCAAGGATATGGCGGTAGAAGAGTTTTCTGTATCTGTTCGAAATAAAATTTTCATGCCGGCTTCAGTCTGGAGATCTGGAAGTTCTGATACTGGTCCGTTGTGTTGAATCCGTTTTTTTTTTTTTTTTATAAAATATTTGTGTGAACATCTTTATCGGATAACATAGGACGCCTTCATCTATATCCTACTCACTATGTCATTCACCAACTTAAACGAGTAAGAGGTTTAAAATTAAGCGTGGCACACGGGACGATTTTCGATTTGTTTTAAACTAATCGAACGGAGGTCTATTGCGAGACTGAGGTAAAACGTTTGCAAACCTATAAACTGTTGTAACATTCCAATCAATGTTAACTTAGATCAACGCTTTGGGAAATAAATATAAATTAAACAAACTCAGTTTCCCCCTATAAAGGCCGAAAGTATGTTTTCTTGCAATGGAAGAAACGCAAAAAAGAATGTCGGCATAGATTGGTTATTTTCCCAAAAAGGGGCTTACTTCTGTCCGCTACTAGACTCTCAGATTTTGCCGAACGTCGAAATAATCGCAATTGGTCTGTAGCTTTTTATGTTGCTTCGGTCGCCAGATTTGGGAGTCTGAACAAATATCCTCTGCTGAATACGCATCGAAAGGTTCCAAATCCAAGTATTCATTAGAATGTGCCTGTGAAGGTTCCACTGCAGATATGTACAGAGTTCGGAAAGTGACTTTTTTGTGCCCTTGACTTTTCAGAATAATGGTGTTTGTTACGTAATAGCTTTCATAAAATTTGGTTAAAATTGGCTATAAAATATTTTAACAGTCGATAATTTTCATCATATCGGTTTAGAAGATGAAATAATTAAATTAAAATGTGCTGGTCGTAACTGCTGGAATTAGAGTCGGTTATGAGCTCTTGAACAATACCGAGCAAAGCTGTGAAGTAATTTATGTCGATAGAGATGTAGTTAGTTATTATTATTTTTTTGGCACTGCCAACCCAAAACAATATTCTAAACGTAGATTTTTCAAGTAGAAAACCACTTTGATTTAAAGTATTAGGTTTTATACTTAATTTTAGATTTAGGAGTATAAAGTTCTATTATGCGTTTTCGAATTTGTGTTCTATTACGTACAAAGATTAATTCTTTTAAATTACTTTGAACCGTGTTGGCCGAGATAAATTTTTACGGTTTTTTAAGGACGAATTTTAGTGTTGATAATAATGTACTGTACATATAAAAATTGATATTACTAAATATATGCCAATTAATCGAATAAGCCCCAATACAAAAATCGGTTTCTGTAACAGATCCGTCTTTATCATTGTATTCTTCTATTTCATTTTGATTCTCACATGCTACTGCCCGATTAATGTTAATTGTTATCAGTCGAAAATCCTAATTTAATTGTTACTTATTAACCTGTTACATACTAAAATTCGCTTTGTTAAAAAAAACCGCCGAACTGTTTGAAAACTCGTAAAAACGGTTTAATGTTGTGAGAATTTTGATGAATTAAAATTTTTAATCAAGTTTTTATTCTGTTGTTTTAGATTTAATTTTTGTAAATCTTTGCGTAAAACCTTGGATTTTTTCTTCTCTGTGCCGATAAAAATAAACGAATAATTATATAAAGATGATGTTTTATACGTTTTACGTTTAAAATCGTAGAATAGATTTGATGTTTTTAAAGGAACTGTTACTTTTTTGTATATCGAATTTTAACCCTACATAACACATCATCAAACGTAGCCGCCGAGTTATGATGAGCGTTCTTTGCGTAAATTATCGTAGTCCTTCGAATAATTTATCTCTTATTCTGAATGAATTTCTTTGTAAAAATTTCAAAAAGTGTTTCCTGCAAAACTTTTGTTTGATGTAATTGTCATGTGCTGTAGGATATTTTACTAAAATACAACGTATGAACGACGTAGAAGTTAGGTGCCGTAACTATTCGTTGATAGGCATAACTAACGATTGTAGGGTACCTGATAATATACTCCTCCAGAACGCACAGGTAATTTGATGGGGTTTCACAGTTCTCAGCTACCGTACCACAAGACTTTAACAAATCAAATTTTGCTGTATCAGAACTGTTTGTCATTTTGATTAAGGGCGGTCGTTTACCGTTACAAAAAGTTTTAAAAGTAAAAATCACAAACTACAACCCACCAAAAGAAAAGATGGATCTCTAGCCACAAATAATAAAGAGAATTGAATCCTAGGACAATATTAAAATTTATTAAACTGCCAAACCTCAAAAAATAAGTTAAATTTTGATTACAAAATCCCACAAAACGAAAATTCCATATCAAATTTGGAATAAGTAAAAAAAAACTATAAATTCTTTGAAAAGTAATAAAGCCGCTTGTTAAGACTGAATAACGGCGGAATTGTGAAAATTAGCCAATGAAGAGTTTATTTCGGAAACAGTAGAACTTTATGGAAAAATTTGATACGAAGAAAAAAATTTCCGAAAATTGGGGAACGGCAATTAACCGTTCTCTTCACAAAAAGAATTATAAAAAAAACATGAATAATTTTAGGGGGATTTTTCGCTTAGCAGTAACATAATTTTTTTTTCTAAACTGCTATTAAACTGATTAGAAATTCAAATTGATCCAAAATTAGGTGAGTTTCAAGGGGGCTTTGGAAGGGGAGGTCATGTTCAGACAAATTGTAAGATTGAAATTAATCATGAAAAACCTGATGTTGAGATCAAAATCGAGGTTTGTAACATTGATTTTCAAAAAGCCTGTGGTTCTGTAGATAGGAAAACTCTTATTGATAGGATGGAAGAATATGGAGTCGATCAGAAAATTATAAATTAATAAAACTAACTCTAACAAACCCACTCTTAAAAAAAAAAAATTAGGCGAAATCAGCAATCCTTTCGAAATTAAAACAGGTCGAGATAGGGAAATGGCCTTCCTCTATACTCTTTAACCTAGTATTAGATAAAATAGAAAACATTTTGGAACGTTAACAAAATTGCTTTTGGGATGCAGCAGGGGAAGGAAAAATAAGGGTAATTTGTTTAGTTTCCCAGATGGTTCGGCTCTACTGGAGAATTCAGAAAAAGAGGCAGTTTCTCACGTTGAAGGTTTGGAGATAATTTTCTAAAAGTTAGTTTACAAATCTCTTTCTAAACCAGGCAAATTCTTAACAAAACAAGAAATGTATAGACACCAAATTTGGAAAAATTATATACAAATAAATTTAAATATCTCTGCGAAATAGTAACCTCAAATGAGGAAGGCGTTTCTTTTTAAGAAAAAACTCTTCAAAAGAATGCGTTTGAAAGCAAAAAAAATAGTTTTTGAGAGATTGAAATTTTTAACTAAAATTATGTTCTACAAGAAAAATTTATCCATAAATGCAAAATTGTAATACAAATACGATATAATAATATAAAGTATTGAAACTAGTAATCCTCTACGGGACAGAAATCTCAAATATAACAAATCTAGAATAATTTTTAAAAACCGAAAGGAAAATTTTAAGTACGATTCATGGCCCAAGAAAAATGAAAAACAGATACTGAATAAAGTCAATAAAAAAATTTACAAAATTAAACAAAAAAATCAGAAAAAATAAATAAAACTTTGAAGATTTAGAAACCACAATCCGAAAAAGAAGACTAAATTTTGTGAAACATATTCGAATGGATTCAGATAGTCGAACAGAAAAACGTTTTCATAAATGTTGGAAATATAAAACTCCGCCCCCATAATAAAACAAGTAAAGGAAGACCTATAGTTAGAGAAAAATTCGCAGAATAGAGGTTCTTATGAATGCAAAAAAGAAAAGGGAGCGGATTTTCAGGATAAAAGAACGAAAAACACAGCGTAGTGAAAGAATGAAAGAATTCTGGAGGAAAAAGAAGGAAAATCAAAAGTAATTGAAATGACATTTATGTAGTTCTCTGTAGGCCTGTTCGGAAAAAATGACGAATTTTCTTTTAACTTTGTTTATTCTTATTTAATAATCGGCTGTGCGTATTATTTTTTTGTCGCGAAATATTTTAAGATAATTTATTTGTTGCAGAGATTTTTCAGTAGCGAGGCATTTCAATGCTGGTTAAGAAAAGTATAGATTATGAAACTTGGAATTTATTTGAAGTGAAAAATCAATCCAGTCATTAACTTAATGACTGTATTGAAATACTGTAGCTCAGCCTATTTACTTGCGGCTCCCTTCCATATTACCTGTCAGCATCCGTACATATTTTGAAGTTTTTTAAATTGCAATTATTTCGAAAATATTATACGCATATTTCAACAGGTAGTTATTTACAGATTAAAGATTCTGCAACCTTGAAGGTTGTCAAGGCTGTAACAAAACGCGTCATCGAAATAATGGTGTAAATAAAAACATGTGTTCTGCTTATAGCCATGATAGTAAGGAAACTGACTGACATTACCAAACACATTTGCACACTTATTTTTCTATTGTCATTTTTTTTTTTTATTCAAGTTTTATGATGAGAGTCCAAGGGAAGCAAGTCTGTAGGACTTCCTACTGTGGAGTTGAATTTCTCTTCAGAAACGATAAATATTCAACAAATTAAAAAACGAACATTTTAGTTTAAAACATATTGGAAGGTAAATATTTAAGGAAACTCAAGTCGTTTAGGGAGACTGTTAGAAAAATGATACATCTGACTGAAAGCTGGAACGTGACATTAATACTGTAAATAATCCTTTGCTGTTGGCAGAACGATGTGTATTTTTTAAAACTACTCTTCTGCGAAAAAATTGTATTCGCGCCAGTTCAGAGAATGGTTCTTTTACATGAACTAATTAAATGTTTAAGAGTCTTTAGTCATCTGGAGTGCTCGATTTATGAGCACACGAAAACGCTAACACTTCTCAAACGGGCGTGGGATGTATTAATTCTACATCTGAGAACTCACAGAAACGGGTGCCAAGTGGTGGGGATCTTGTGTTAACTCCGCACCCCGCGAGTTGTGATGCACGGCCTTCCGATTAGGTATGTTACCGTTCACAAATATCTGGGTGTTATCCTTGATGAGAGACTTCTCTTCAATGAGCACCTCCAGTTTGTAGCGAAGAAGGCCATCGATGCTTTCTTCGGTGTCCGTAGTGTCATTCATCCCTATTGGAAGTTGAACTATCGTACCATGCGCATTGGCCGAAGGGATCTAGTAGATAGTAGAGTAGGAACCTGGGTGGCTAGGGTTCGCCTGGACAGTTGATTGGCCGAAGGTAGGCGCTTTGGCAGCGAGGCACGTTTGTCAAATAAAAGATGTTAATTGTTAAGCTGTCGGTGGAACGGCGACTGCACTGCCGATGGGCATGGGATGCCATGCAGACGTGAAGTGTAGCGGCATTTTGACGAGGGCATTTTAGAACGAGCAAACGACTCTGTCGTTTGCTCGTTCTAAAATGCGGGATGCGGGATGCGGCTGCACTGCCGAAGGGCATGGTACACCATGCAGCCGTGAGTTGTAGTGGCAACTCGACGACAGTGTATTGTGGTGAATGTTACGCGGGACTCTGCGATGGAGCTGAGTGGGAGTAGGTGATCAATCCGCCTCTCCCTGGTAGACCAGACCGGAGTCCGTAATTAACCTAAGTCAGGGTTTATTAAGCGTAAGCTGAGTTTCACTAAGTGAGCTAGGACTAAATTTCGTTGTTGCGATCAACATGTTTGGTGGTATGTTGTGTTTATTTGCCTCGATTTACGAGACATTCACGAAATTGGCTCATAACAAATAGAACTACGCGCGGGGTTCGCGCTTCCGCGAGCTCGGTTAGCTAGTTCAGAGGGAGACGATGTAGGTTATTAAAGATGTCCGGACGAGGCCTACAGCGAATGCAATAAGCTGAGTTAAATCACCGATGTAAATGTCTACCGAGGCAGTGGCATCCCAACGAGGCCAGGCTTGTTACTGAGATGTAAAAAGTCAGAGGGCGATAGACGAATCCCGTTAAAGCCCAACAGGGCAATGAACGAGGGGGGGTGGTGTGGCGACCGGAACGTCACTAGGCGGGTGTCTTCCCCTACGGGGTTGGGATGTTAACTCCGCAACCAGTTGGTTAGTAGTAAAGAACATCGCTGATGCTCCTTACCGTTCCGTACAAGAAAATAAATCAACTACCCGTAGTTTTTAAAAATCTTAACAAAGAGAGCTCGGTTAATTTGAGAACAGTCTTAGAGAAGGCCGTTGAAAATTCTTGACCGTTCTTATGAGCCGGTTATCTATTATTATTTAGTCTTCTCAGATTTGATAATTCTTTCTGGTTGAAAATCGTACCCCGAACGTTGCTTCACGGTATACATAAAACTTGGTACCTAAATATTTCTTGTAAAATAAAGAAACGGATTGTTTAATTCTAATAATTTTTGCAAAAAACATAAATCTGAATCTCTACATTCTGTACTCAGCATATATACACACACATGTATTTTTTTCTGATGCTTTTCTTGTTTTGCTTAAAAAATTTACGAATTCTTTCCGAAATCTAGCTTTAGTAGTGAGAAACATCCCCTCCCCCCAAAAAATTACATTAATCCACATGACGTGTTGAAGTTAGTGTGTTACAAAAATAGTTTTTTATTTAACATGGTAATTTAAAAAATACTTTTATCATCTAGTTATTGAATAAATTTATTTTGGTAAACAAAAACGTTGGAGCCTTTCGTTTATTAAGAATATACCTTAAAAAGCAGATTAGACGATAATTTTAAAATTATGTTTGGTTAAATGGTTGCATTAATTGTAATTTCACCGCGGGAGATGCGCTAGTGGCAAACATTGTATATTTAACGTATGATATATACACAATCGTTATAAAAACTGTAAAATGTTATTTATTTTCCATTAAGCTAATAATATAATAAACAAGTTGTGTTGACGTAAAAATTAAACAAGCTCATTGCAAGTATGTTAATGACATTAGGGAAGTTTAGCTGATCTAGTGATCTCCGTGATCTAGTATTGCGTTATCGCGATACTAGTATAGAAGTTTCCGTTTATTGATTGGGTACTTAAGGATTTATTTAATGGTGCCATTAATAATAATAGCGTTTACTGATTTTGTTTATTATACGGGGGACATTCAATAATTAAAGAAACAAATTGATGTAGAAATGAAACAGTTTGTAGGAGGAGTTTTGTACTTTTATGACTTTAGGTTGGCATCACTGGGATGAGCTGAGAACAGCTGACGGATAAAAATTGTTTTATTTATAACCTCAATATTGCATTTAACGATGGCGTGTCCGCTTGAAGTTTCCACATTAGTTGAACAACGTTCAGTGATCCGTTTTTTGCTTTCTGAAGATGAAAAACCTGCTAAAATCTTTTTTCAAATGATTTTACAGTATGGTGAAAGTTGTATAAACCGCGGAAATTTTTATAAGCGGGTAGAACAGTTCAAAAACGGTTGAACCTCAGTGACTGACGAGCAATATCCTTGCCGGCCAGTTGAAGTGTCAACTCCTTCGCTTGAAACCCGCATTGACGACATTATTCGTGAAGACATTATTCGACGTATTACAGTTGAACATGTAGCAAAAAACAGTTGCAGTAAGTGTTTGCACAGTTCATAACGTTATCAGTAACAAGCTCAAGTACAGCAAAACAAGTGCAAGATGCGTTCACCATTTTGAACCAGAGTCCAAAAGACAAAGCATGGAATGGAAGCACACCGGCTCACCTGTCCGAAAGAAATTCAGAACGCAAGCATCAGTAGGAAAAGTAGTGTTGACGGTCTTTTGGAATGCCCAAGGTCTCGCCTTTTTGTGATTATTTGGAAAGTCTGCGTACAACAAACAGTGTCTAATACTCAGACGTGCTGAGGAAAAAAGTAAAACCAGCAATAAGAGAAAAACGTCGCGGTTCTCAAACAAAAGGCTTGATATTGCTACACGCCAATCCTCGCCTTCACACCGCCCAGCTGACCTAAGAAACAGTTGGAAAAATGGGTTGGGAGATACTATCACATCTTCCCTACAGTCCAGGTTGGCTCCCTCGGATTTTCATTTGTTTGGTCATCTCAAGGAAGCATTACGTGGAGAATCGTTCAGCAACAACGAGGAGGTCAAAGAATTTGTGGAAAGTGGCTCAAACAACAAGAAAAAGATTTCTTTGCATCGGGTATAAAAAAACTAGTTCATCGTTGGGACAAGTCTATTAATGTTAACAAATAATTAAACAGTTTTTCTTATATCGAGCAGTTATACTGCAATTCTTTGGTACTGTTTGGTCTAACAAAATGCTATGTCGTTAAAATCGTGTTAATACTTTTTAACCTTTCTAGTTAAGAAAGTAATATTGAATATCGATCCAAAACATATTAATTACGTTCTAAAACTCCTGCGAGTACAAATAAACTTTGTTTATAAATTTATAGGTATATATTTATAGGTGTCTTTCATCCTGGAGGATTTTTAGTATATCCGAGGACATTGTTCAGCTGAAGTACATTCTGTAACTTGTGTAATCTGTAATCGCTTTACCAGTTCTGTTAGGTATGTTTAAATTAAGGAATAGCAATTAAGTTTATAAAAATATTTAATTTTTTTAATAGTTTTGAATGTAATTAAACTTTTTGTTTTGTAAAATTTCATTTATTAATGTTATTTTTTATTCGTTTTCAAATTAATTTAAACAAAAAGTTTAAAGTATTTTGAAAAACATTCGCGATGAATATGCTGTAAAATATAATAAATTAAAAGTAATAAGGAAATAAAAGAATCAATTTATAATATTTTATTTTTACAAATTTGAAGAAAAATGTTAGTAGTTGACTCATATCTTTGCCATAAATTTGAAGCCTGTAACTCGCTTTATAAAAAAAAGTAAAACAATTGTGGACGGTGAGATAATTCTCCTTCGCTGTAAAAACAAGCTATTTTTATTACTTCAGAAAACTAAAGATAAATATTTTTTCAGTCGCTTTGTATCTGTACTGTTACGACGTCTTCAATCCCGACACGCAAAATTATGGGTCTGTCTGATGAATATTTAATATTTTTCAATGTCTCTGTTTAGTATGCCCGTTTTTGAACATTTTAATAAACTCCATCGTTTTAGTAAGAAAATGTGCGTAATAGCTAATCCTAATTACTGTTAAACGATATGGTGTTTGAAGAAAAAATGCCTTGAACTGCTACACAGTTACTGTAAAGATCTTCTACTTTGTGATCTTTACAGCTGTAAAGATCACACAGTAAACAGACCTCGTAAATGTGGTTTGCGCTCGAATGTACTGACATGAATAAAGTATTTAATTATGTTACTTAAAATATTCTGTTATTTTTACATACAACATCTTATTTGCGAGGTTATTTATTCAATTTTGTACACATATTTCTTTAGGCTAATCAAAAGAAACATACAATTAATATATAAGGTGCAATTTTACTTGAAAAGAGAGCGATAACTGGAAAAACGTTGCTTCTGACTACGTCCAAATTAGGTGAGAGTAGCGAGAATCAGTAAGCAGTTTATTATTATGCAATATTTTTTGGACTATTTAGTCATTTTAAGTTGTATCAGGTTTATGGATAAAACTTTATTGTTTCTTGGGTTCTGAAGAAAAAAATAATATGAAATGAAGTTCCCTAAGTTAAAATAGATTGGGAAATAAAAAAAGGACCACCGTTGAATTTTACGGTTGTTAGGTTGGAGCGAGTTACTGATGAATTCGACTATAATATTTGTCACTAAAGTAAACGTTTTTCTTTGAAGAACTGCTAAATGGAATGGAGTTTTTACCATATTAAACCGTTTTTCTAAGTTGTTGTAAATTGCAGTCTGCTTGAAGAAACGTATAGTAATTATCCTTAAGTTATGCAAATTAAATAAAAATTATATAGTTTTATCAAGTTTTTTCCAATTTCAGTATTCCATAATTTAGTAAAAGCGACTGTTTTATTCAAGTTCGGTTAAAAAAGAGGTAAGTTAAGAGATATGTAAAAATTTATATATTATCTCGGTTTTATATCTTGACAAGATAAAAGATCCCGTATTCTAACATTAGTTAACCACGTATTTTACAGAATTGTTTTGTTGAAGTAATCAAGTTTAGAAACTTGTGAAATAAGGTAAGTGAAATAAGGTAATTAAAATTGTATTTCCCGCGTGCTACCGAAAATTGACTGTTTCCCGGCGTTTAAAGACGTTTTTAATAAAGTTAACGTAACACTGAACAGTTTGATACGCAATTTGTAGTTTTGTAAACAACCGAATTTAACAAATTGACCTATACAACGAAATTTAATTAACAAAGAGAACATTAAAATAAAGTAAAAAACGGATTTGTCGATCTTTATTTCTTGTGGAAGATTTAGAGGGTGCCAAAAATTATTGTAATAGCAATAAATAAGGTACAATACTGTACAGTTGTAGGAGAACGGTCGGAGACAAAAGTTGCTTGAGTAAGCTTGAGGATGGAGTAAAACCTGAACGTGTGTAATGACTGACGAGTAGCCGCCGAGAGTCGGATTGAAAGCTGTGAGAAGTAGATAGATCAAGTTAGTAGTGGAGGGAAGACCGTGCTCAGCTGCTGCAGCAGCGGTGACCTGTCGACGGAAGCCTCCCTCCATCGACCTTTCTTTATTCGTCGCCTGCGAAAAAGATAGTAGTCACCGTTAGAATAAAATAATTTATGAAACATCGTTTAACTTACGTCGTTCCGCTTGACAGCAAGCAACACTACTGCAAAATTTCATAGAAATCTGTAAACGCGTTTGTCCACAACTAAGTCACAAACAGACAACCCACCGGGTTGGTCTAGTGGTGAACGCGTCTTCAGCTGATTTGGAAGTCGAGAGTTCCAGCGTTCAAGTCCTAGTAAAGACAGTTACTTTTATACGGATTTGTATACTCTTTGGTGGTTGGGTCTCAATTAACCACACATCTCAGAAACGGTCGACCTGAGACTGTACAAGACCTGAGACATCACTTACACTTATACATAGCATCCTCATTCATCTTCTGAAGTAATGCCTGACGGTAATTTCCGGCGGCTAAGCAGGAAAAAGGTTTACTTGACCTATTTTTTGTTGTCCTTTTTTTAAAAATAACAATTACAAAATTATAACAGCTCAAACTCACATCTTGTAATTAATCGCGTAAAATATTTCATCACTAATTTCTACTGCAGTGTAAGTGATGAAATTTAATTACTCTTTCTTGTTTTGATCGCTAGATATTTTTAAATAAAGTGATCGGAGAAATGTATTGTATTTACAGTGAAATTTTATTTAGCGATGTACGGGAATCGAAAGCAGTTTGAGATGTTATTATTTGTTTTAATTTTTAACTGTAGAAAAAAACGTAAGCGGTAGCCTGCCGTATTTTATGTTATTTAATTAATATCCCTTTAAACAGCGAGAACGCGACGTATATTTAAAGTAAATTGCGGGAAACACGGCTTTTCGACCTTTTTTCAATATATACATCTCCGAGCTCTTTAACAGACCAGACTGTGGGTTATCTTGTGGTATTAAAATAAAAATTAGATTACAATTATGAAAATTATGTAATTTTTCGCGTGAAGTGAAATAGAAGAAAGTACCGCGACTTCCCTGTAAGGAAGTCGCTTCAGGGCGCCGAAGCGCACACTCTGGCAATCACGGGTTTCTGTACTATTCTGATTTATTTTTTATTATTCCCTTCTGAAGATGTAAAGCTTCAGAATAATTTGGGTCTTATTCTTATTCGGCTCAAGCTTATAAGAAAATTAATTGTTTGATTTTTTCCTGGGTGCACAACGAAGTGTTATCAGCGCTCGGACACAATATTGTTGTAGTAAACAATTTGATTTAGCATCAAACTTAACAATTAAATAAGAGTAATATAAAGCAAATGAAATTAACAATTAAAACGCGCAGTAAATAATTTTTTTTTTTTTTAATTTAGGAGCAGAAATAGGTCAGGTAGGTAAAAATTGATCCATCTATTATCAGTGCAATGGATACATGAATGTTTATTTTACATAAAGGTTATTATTGTAGATACATCATCATCGTTAACCGTGTTTACCTAAAGTTTCGCTTGCTTAAAAATTACTCATTGTAATAATAAAATTAAAAATAAATCTAAAGACAATTTTATTCCAGTTACGCTGTAAAAATAATCTACGTATCGTATTAAACAAATCACGGTTCTAGTAGCTACATAAATTTGCTACATTAAAAGCCCTATGGTAACCTAACTGTAGTCACTGTAGGTAAATGTAACCTAATATCAACTTAGTTATTAGTTAAATATTATTTAAATAATGCTTAAATAGTTGATGAAAAATATCAAGCTTCTACGTATCTAACAGCAGTAAAATATTTACTGTTACGACCAATAACATATTGTCTGAAGTTTACTGCAGCAATAGCTGCAGGTAAGCAAAAATCACACGCGTATTTAACGAATTACTGTTTGCAGAATACTTCCCCGTATGTTAGAAGAAGGGTATTGTTAAACTGTTGTTTAAAAGAGACGACAAGAATCCCGTTGTTACTTCGTCGTATAGTCCTTGTCGTTGCTGCCGGTTATTGGTAAGGTTTTCGTAAATGTTCTGTACCTGCGTATAAATGACAGGCTGATCTCAAAGCTTATTGATAGAAAATCAGTACTGGTTTCGTCCCGGAAAGGGTACTGAGGATGCCATACTCCGCGTAATGAATGTGGTATGAGCTAGCGAGGAGGAATGTGTCCTGGGAATTTTCCTGGATATCTCCGGTGGGTTTAATAACCTGTGATGACCTTCTGTCGTTTATCAATTACAAAAGAGACAATGTGCTGATAGTGAATTGCTAGTAATGCAAAGTTACTTCAGACATCAGGATGTGCTGCTCTGCGAGGGCAGGGATGAGGTAGGCAAGACGCTGTCGAAGGGTTATCCTCAGGGCAGCGTGTTGGGTTCATTGTTGTGGGTGCTGGAGTTTGATTCCCTTCTGCGGCTGAGATTGTCGGACGGGTATCTTATCGTATCTTATGCGACGATGAGCTCCTGCTGGTCGAAGGAAGCTCGCGGAGGGAGGTTGAGTTCCGAGCCACCCAGGCATGCAGGATACTTGAATTGGGTCATTAACATAAGGTGGCCTTCAGCCCGGAGCTGAATGTTGCTTCTTAAAGGCCGTTTGGTACACGTCACGTTCGTGTTTCGAAGTCAGGCCTTCGTTCAATTTCAAAATAAATAAAAATAAATAAATATGTTCAATTTCAAAAGTACCCTGGCGTACGTTTCTTGACCAGAAATTACAGTTCAAGAAGCACCTTAATTACGTCGCGAAAAAGGCCTGTCGTGCCTTCTTTGGTTTTCGAGGAGTGGTCAATCCTGATTGAGGATCTTAATTTTAAGACTATGAGTATTCTGTATAAGGGCATGTGCGAGGCAATTATGCTATATGCGGCGCCTGTTTGGGCAGATAGGCTAAAATTTAAAAGCTATCGGGATATGTTATTAAGAGCTCGTCGCTTTATATTGTTAATGGTAACGGGAGGTTACCGTACTATTTCACAGAAGGCAATCTTGGTGATTGCAGGCGTGAAACGGATATATTTGGGTCAGAAAAGCAACAACGTTACGTTGCTAAGAAATCAAGTGAATTGACTTCATAAAATTCGCGAGATAGAACGGCATGGCAATATTTTATGGCAAAAATAAACCAAACATAACCTAGGCTCGCTTCGCTCACTAACCTCGTCTAATAACCGTTAAATATGCATATTGTTACGCTATCTTGATAAACACATTATGTACGATTCGTCAGTACAAAGAGTCGACATAAACTAAACAAACTACTTACGATCGCTCGACATATTTTTTGTTTAGTAGATTGTAATAATACGTTTAATACGTTGTTTTTTGAGAATAAAGTACTGTTCTAGGATTAAATTTGTTGTGTTTCAATATCTTCATTATGAATAAGACATCGATATGGAAAATAGAATGTTACACATTATTGTTAAAACGCTGCTGAATGTTAGAATAATGATGTATGTGTCCGTGTAATATTACACTCTAGTAAAATAAAAATTTGAACCCGGGCTATCATTATTGTATAAGATAAGATTCGTTTTACAAGAAATTAAAATTATTTTGAGTGATACTGCGACTAACTTGTTTAAAAAGATACACGGCTGGTGAACTTAATAAAATAGTTCCTAACATTTCCATTATCAGGCGATTACTTCAAGGACGAACGACCACAACGTAGTTATTTCCTGGAAACGAGCGAATAGAATGTCGTCCCATTTATAACTACGGAAAGGATAAAAAAAATTTCCAGTAAAGCTGTAAAAGGCGTAAACCAAGACGAAACAAATTTTTAATATACGACACGCCTGACATGAAAATAATAAAAAGAAGTTCTAAAGGGATCCCGCAAACGCAAGAATAAATTCATCGGATTGGTATAAAATCTATCAGTCGAAAATATAAACTAAGTAAAAGAAAAACCAAAAAAATTTGATGTGGGCACCACATGACTTCCTTGTACGCCTATTAAATTACATATGCACATGTTTTACTGCACTTCATTTAAACTTATTTCATTCGAAAGTGAGATGCGATCCTCCAATTCTTTAATGAAGTGTAGAGTTACACAGTTGCATTGTGGGTGGTGGACACTCACAATGTGGGTGTCCATATCATCATTTTTATATTAGTTTATATATTAATTTTGTTTCATGTCGCTAAAGTAGTTAGTTATGTAGTGTAAGTGAGAAAGTGTCGGATCCGTAACCACAGACACGTCGGTTCCAATCCGATTTCATATACATATATATTTTTTTAAACTTTTTTTTTTTAATTTAAATTATATTAATTTATTAATAATTATTAACCTCTGTAAAAATTTTTGAATTAGAATAAAAAGTACATAAATCGTAATTCACTAATAACTTCTGATTTTTTTCTTCCTTTTTTTTAATTATTATTAAATTATTCATTGTAATTTTTTTTATAATGAGAGGTTAATAAAATCAATATATTTAAATTAAAAAAAAGTTCATAAAAAATATATGTGTATGAAGTCGGATTCGAACCGATGTAAGATCCTTTATAAGGACCCAATTCGATCGATTCCCGATTTGATGTCGATTCGATCCCTTTTTAGATCCAAATATTTCATTAATTAACGTTTTATTTGGCTATAACTCTGGAACCAATGAAAATAAGTACCACTTATGATATATCGTTGAAAAGCTCTCAATGGCTTATCACTGCAGTTAAGATATGTTCAAAATGAAAATTTTTGGAATTTAATTGCAATTAAAAGGAGAGGTGCACAACTAGATGTTACACAGTCCTAAATCCAAAATTTCGACATTCTACGACTAATCTTTTTTCAGTTATGAGATACATACCTACGTACGTACGTACAGACATCACGCCGAAACTAGTCAAAATGGATTCAGGGATGGTGAAAACGGATATTACCGTTGAAATCTGAAAACCAAAATTTTTCGCGACTACAACACTTTCTTTACTTCGTGCTAGGAAGTAAACAAATATAAAAATAAAAATGGCAAATTTTAATATATAAAACAAAATGAGTGTATACAGTAAAAACACTGAAAAGCGTTGTAAATTTCTAATTAACTTATAGATTTTAGAAACTTAAATACACTACGCTGCTTCAACGATTAAGCTATCGTCGGAAACTGTAAAATGAGTTTTATTTTAACTCATAAAGAATTCAAATTTATAAAGCGTGAAATTCTTAACTTAGTTATAAAATTATCTCTTCACTTCAATACGGTAACCGAAAAAGGAAACGCAAATAATTTTTAAAACTGGTCCGTTATCGCCCACCAATCACCGAAACGAAAGTAGTTTGACGAGAATAAAGACTAAAGTCCATATTTGAAGATCCGGTACAAACTCTATAGGAAGGAGTTTCTCTTAACCAATAAACATTTCTTCTAGCGTCTTTTGAAAATGTAAACGACTTGCGAGTTCTCAATACTCACAAAACAACATAAAACAAAGCCATATACCAATTTTGTATATGTCTATCGGCTTTAATATTTATATAATCGTTTTTTACTTCGTTGTACGAAGTAAAGGAAGTATTGTTAGTACTGTAGTATTCACAATACTTCCCGTAAACTAAAAAAAAATTTAAGTTTTAGGGATTAATTTTATCATGTGGATCTCTTAATTATTTCTTCAAATGGTGTTTGTATATTTGCGAGTGTAAGCATCATTTGTGAACGACTTCTCCGTACTTAATGATATTCGCTGGTTAATTTGGGTTTTGGCTGTAATTCAGATTATTGAATTACTATAGTAATTATAAATAATAAATATAATTATTGAATTATATAGTATTTAAAATATATACCGCATATGTTGGATCAGTTTATTTTTCATTTTCTCCCTTGAAAGTCATTTTAGTAGAAATCATAAAATTTCCTTTCGATGACCGTTTCTATTTTCAAACATTGTTCGAGTTTAATGTCATTATTTTAAAGTATTCCTACCGTCGTCATTTTCGTAATATTTGATTGCAATATGCGTGTGACAATTTTCATTATTATTTGTATATTCTTCAGGCATTGTGTAGTAAATTATGAAATAAAAATGTAGCTTTTTTTCTGTTTTACGTGTCTGAACACTTATATTATATTTCTAATGTAAACTACGAACATTTGAACAGAAACAAAAATAACATTATGGCCAATAATTTAGACACCTAGCTGGAAATAGCCGTTTCAGAAAGTTTGTCAGTTTTGATAGTATTAGTAAATTGCATTACTTGGTTTAATTAAATACATTTAATCGATAAATATGATCGACTGAGTCGTCGACATCATCTCTAATTATATTCACTTCACGTTAAAAATCAACGAATGACTCTATTTATGGCAATATTAAAATATATTAATTATTTCGTTTCAATACCAGTAATTATTATTCAGTACCAGACACAAAGAGCACAAAGGGAACTTTTAACTGCGTAAGACGCCTTTTATAACGGCTTTGAAACATCTTTTGTCATTTTATATTGTAATGCAGCAGAACTAATCGTATTTACTTAATATTTAATTCAGTAGTGGTACGTAATTCTCTCAAGGAAATTATTAGCCGGCGCCTCCTTCTCCTACGAACAGTGCTCAATAGCAGTACAAAGATTATTATATAAACTTATTGTTACATTACTTTTCTCTCTGCTACACTTGATGTTAAAATAACTTATTTCGCCTTTCGTATTAATCATTAGGTTTAATTAATGATACATATTGTCTTACTCAGATTATAAAATCTAACTTAACAGCATTTTAGTTGATAAAAATAACTATTACTGAATAAAATTACTTTAAAAGCTAAAAGCAGCCTATAAGGAATATTTTTAGATTATGTGGACGTTTTACACTGACGTAAAATCGAGTTTTTAACATTAGTCAAAAAAAGGTAATTTTCTTTGTTTTTTTTTTTACAAATTTTTAACCGTAAATTTGAAGTATGAAATGAAATTATTTGTTAATAAAAAAGTGAAGAACAAAATAATATCTGTGTAACGTAATTTTTTCCCCTGTTATTTTGACACGCTTATTTAAGATTTCAGACTCATCGGCACACGTAAGTAATTTTTAAATGTATATAAGATGCGTTTTATTCGATCAGTTTACAAAGTACTGTTTAGTTATTTTAACGCTGTTTTGCACTGAAAACGAGTTGTATTAACGAGTTAGATTATTTTTCTTCCGTTCAGTCTTCTGTTTTGCATTTCGTAATCGGGTTGCTGTATGATATAATTTTTCTGTTTAAATTCTCCCACGTAATTCAAACAAACTTTTCTTTTACTTCGTATTAGTACTAGTGTTAAGAAAACAATTTACTGTTTAATTCTTCATTAAGTAATAAATCCTTCATTAGTATTCGGCCTCTTTATAATCTTAGCTGATGCTATTATTATTGTCTGGTTAATGAAAGACAACTTCGAGTTTCAGCTTTTATAAATAAACTTTTCGCAAATTACTCGTACATTTAGAAAAAAATCTGATATGGACACATGACTTTTTTGTACACCTGTTAAATTTTATATACGAGGTGCGACAATAAAGTAATGAGACTGATGTAAAAAAAATGTTGCTTACCGTGTTAGTCATGTTTAGTGTTGTCTTCTTCAAAGTAGTTCCCCTCTGATTACACACACTTATTCCAGCGCTTCTGCCTTTGATGGTAGCATTTCTGGAACTCATCTTCTGTAATATCTCCAAGACACAGCTTTTTGGACATCTTGTGTTGTTTGAAAATGGTGTCCCTTGACCGTCATTTTGTCTCTTGGAAATAGAAAAAAGTCGCACGGAGCGATATCTGGTGAATAAGGTGGCTGTGGTAGTACTGACATTTGTTTTGAGGTTAAAAATTGTTGTACTGACAGAGCAGTATGGTGGGATGGCGCATTTTCGTGATGCAGAATCCAATTATCAGCAATGTTGGCACGGACACGAAGAACTCGTTTACGAAGTCTTTCTAAAATTTCTTTGTAGAAATATTGGTTAACTGTTTGTCCAGGAGGCACCCACTCTTTATGAACAATTCCCTTGGAATCGAAGAAGCACACAAGCATGCATTTCACTTTTTACTTCGACATGCGAGCTTTTTTTGGTCTGGGTGATCCCTTTGAGCACCACTGCGAACTTTGGCGTTTTGTCTCTGGATCGTATTGAAAAAACCAACCTTCATCACCAGTGATAACACGGCTCAACAAATCTGGATTGATTTCCGTTTGCTCTAACAGATCGGCTGCCACATTTTTCCGTGTTTCTCGTTGTTGTTGTGTGAGATTTTTGGGGACCATTTTTGCACAAATCTTTCTCATACCAAGATCTTCAGTTAATATTAGACGAACCATTTCTCGATTGATGTTGAGTTCTTCTGCAATCATTTTCACGGATAATCTTCGATCAGATCGTACGATTTCACGCACCCTGGTCAAGTTGACATCTGTCCGTGAGGTTGATGGTCGTCTACTGCGGTCTTCATCTTCAACATTCGTTCTGCCTTCACTAAAAGTTTTATGCCACCGAAAAACTTGAGCTCTTGACATAATCTCCTCTCCAAAAGCCTTATCCACGATCTAGTTTTCAAGTCCGTGTAAAAATAGCTTGCTTTACTAGGACTTGAACGCTGGAACTCTCGACTTCCAAATCAGCTGATTTGGGAAGACGCGTTCACCACTAGACCAACCCGGTGGGTAACATACAGATGCTAGTTCAGAACATTCACACGGATCAAGGTAGTTGCGTTTTTAATTTCAGTTCCTTTATGTCACTCAGTCTTGTTAAAGATTCGACGTAGATGTGTTTTGTTTTAATGAGTTCATTTCCTGGTAGTACACTGATGGCAATATCACATGTGGTATTCGCATCGGTGGCATTCTGACTGAGGCAAGAACAAGGCTGGGAGATGCCTTTTGCCGAGGTTCTTATGATCTCCGGTAAAGCCCATAAGGGCTAGGTACGAAGGGTGTGGCGTGGCAACCGAAACTGCCACATGGAAGGTGTCTTCCTCTACGGGGTCAGGATGTTCATTTATGAAATATTTTACGATGATTATAGGATTTCTGTTTACTATTCCTATTTAAAATCTTCGAATTGAAATTGTAAATAGAAAATTGTGGGAAAGCAAAATCAAAGAGAATTAAAGAATTAGATTTTTTTGTTTTTAAATAGCTCACTTCATAGATACTCTGTGAAATATCTTTTGGGTTCTTTACATACCTATCCTATCGCTTTATCCTCTTTCGCTTTCGGGTTTTTAACATTTAAAAGTAATTTGCTTTAGGATCTAACACATCCACTCTGACGCCATAATAATTATAACAATTACGGAAAGGTATAAAAAATTAGTTAAGAATATAAAAAACGTTGAAAGAAAAATTTTAACACACCAATGGTCTTGTTTGCGCTGAATTTGATTATCAAAACGCAAGGGAGAAATATGCTCGACGACTAACGCTCCTTGTATTACTAGAAAATATGGGTCCAGGTAGGAAAATACGATCCAAGTAAATCACACTGAAGTTACGAAATATAAAAACGTCGGGATACTGTAGGGTTCAGAATTGGATTTTAGGATTAACGAATTCAACAAATATGAATTACTTTAATTAATTTATAATACCGTTGCGAACAAATCGCAATTAGAATATATTTAAATAAATTTATTGTAATAAATAGCGTCACGTGTACGTGACTACATAACACGTTTTGCTTTCGTAATACGTCGTGCGGTCTTAATATCTTTATAGGCTCTTCAGAGTTGTAAAGTTGTTTATTTTTTATTTATTTATTTGCCGCATTTTACAACAATACTTAACAGTATATTATATGAAAGAAAGCAATATTAAAAATAATTTCTTTGACAATATGGACGTTGCCAGCAAAGCAAAGCTTAGCTTTAGTGCCAGCAACGAGTATAGTTCAAGTAACAAAAAAAGAAAAGCAAATACCTGTTTTACAAAAAAAAAAAAAAAAAATTGTTAAATCATGTTCAGTAAATAATCATGCTAAGTAATAATTATGTATGTTATCATAAATCATGTTATATCAATAATATAAATAAATATTAAATTAGTATTATTTTTTATATCTCTGCGAATACATGTAACTTACATTAATTAATGTAGTGTTGAGCAAATGTTGTGTATTTAACTTATTCTACAATTAGTTTAACAAAAGAATTGGTTATTTTTTTTAATGAATTTCTCCAGAATAAGATTTATTACTTATTTCTCCGGAATGAGAGTTGTTACAATTGTAAGAAATTTGTCTTCTGAACATTTAAATCAGTGCGAGGAACAACAAAGTTACTTAAAGGTCGCGTAAATTGTGTGTGGTATTATGAGCATTAAAAATTTGTCTATTTTCATTATATATATTATTAAACTTATTTATAAGCGGAGTTGTTTTGATGGTCATAAAAATGAAAACATTAAAAAGTTTCTTGCTGCGATAAAATCTTTGTCTCCCAAGTGCTGCTTTAATTGTACTCTTTGTATTGTAAATATTTTATTGAAGCACATGTCAAAAGCGCCACTCCGTGCTTACATTTAATTTAATTATTAAGAGGTTATTACATTTTTAAAAGGGCAGTATTTTTTGTTCCAAACTGAAACCGATAATTTCATTATATTTGTGATTTGTAAATAGGCTTGTAAACTACGTAACCGCTTGAGTCTCAATCACAGAAATTATCAGAGAAATCTACAGAAAAATTTAAATACACGCTTTACTTGATTTCAGTAATAAATATGATTTTAATTCTATCGAAAACCAAATTTTTATTTATCTAAGGTTTATTAATTTAAATTAATTACTCTTAGAAAACTGTTTACTGTATAATTAAAAGATCATTTCTTTTCGATAAACTGAGATAGAAACTTAATTAAATTATTTCAAAATAATAAAACTATTATTTTGAAAGGCTCTTCACTGCAGAAACGACCTGAAGTTTGAGAAGGAAGAAAATTAAAGTCCACATTCTAACTTTATATTTTGCACAACTTTTTTAACTAATCATGGGAAATGTGTATAAGCAAAAATGATAAAAAACACCTAAATTACAGGTTTAAATTGAATTTATTATACTTATTTACATATAAATTTTAAAAAAATAAATCGTCTTTTGTATTCATTATCGTTTAATTTTTTGAATGATAGATTTTTAACACCTTTCTTGGTTGTTTTCATTGACTTTTCTTCTTTATCTCTATGAAAATTAATTTATTTTTACATCCTACATTGCAGTATTCTTTTTTAGTTTTCACGCTGTAATATTCTCTTATTTGTTTACGAAAACCATATCCTTAAAGACTCTTGAAAATTCTGTTTACAGAATTATCTCATTAACCTTAGTCGATTTCGAAAATAAACTGAATTCACCCGGAAGGTACGTGTTTATATTATCACATGTTAACATATTATAATTTCTTTACCCGCTTATCATAATGCGAATGTATCGAAATATAGTATATCTTCTAACTGTAGTATCCAAACGCAGGTTATAGTGCACATTCTGGTACAACTCGTGATCGGGGCCTGTACTCGCTTAAGCACGGTTTTTGTTATTAAAAATGTCATTCTCCGTTCAATATAATCGTTGTATATATATATATATATCTATACACACACACGAGATCTGTAAATAAAGTAATGAGACTGGTTCAGAAAAACTTTTTATTTACAATCCAATTATACATTGACTCTACCACCTTTCAACTAATTCCCTTGGGAAGCCACGCAACGCTTCAAACGATTTTCCCACTCTTCATAGCAGTGTTGGAACTCAGAAACCGGAATATCCTTCAGATGGTCGGTTACATTTTGTTTTAATGTTTTCTACTGTTCCAAAATGGTGTCCTTTGAGGTGTTTTTTTAAAGTCGGGTACAGGAAAAAGTCGCAGGGACTCAATTCAGTTGATTAAAGAGATTGAGGAACTACAGGAATTTTTTTCTTTGCCAAAAACTTATTAATTGAGAGTGCAGTCTGACAAGGTGCATTGTCATGATGCAACATCCAATTGTCTTTGATGGCTGGTCTCACGCGGGCAACTCTTTTCCGTAGTCTTTCAAGAATTTCTCGGTAAACATTTTGGTTTACAGTCTCTCCTGTTGGCAAAAACTTCTTATGGACAGTGCCATTACTATTGAAGAAACAAGCTAGCATAGTTTTGATTTCTAATTTGTTCATTTTTGGTTTTTTTGGACGTGGTGAATTTGAAGTGTGCCACTCCTTGCTCTGGCGTTTTGTTTCTGGTCGTACTCAAATACCTAAGATTCATCACCATTAATAACATTTTTTAGAAAAGCAGGATCAGTTTAAATTCGCCCTAGGAGATCGCGACATACTTCCACCCTGTTGTATTTTTGTTCAATAGTGAAGTTTTTTGGGACCAATTTTGCACAAACGTTTTTCATGTCCAATTCGTTTGTCAAAATTTGATGGACTCTGGTATGGTTCAAATTCAATTGTTCTGCAATCATTCTGACAGTTAATCGCCGGTCGTACTGTATTAAGTCTCTTATTCGCTCAACATTGTCGTCACCTTTTGACGTTAACGGTCTTCCAGAGCGTGGATCGTCCGCAACTGATTGCCGACCTTCTAAAGATGCTTTAAACCACCTAAAAACTTGGGCTCGTGACAGAGCGTCATCTTCATACGTCCTTTTCAATTTTGAAAAAGTTTCAGTAGCATTCTCACCGAGTTTAGCACAATACTTGATTGCGCAACGTTACTCATAATTGGTATTACTCATTTTTGTAACGTACAACAAAAACTCGTTTCACGAAAAGTTTATTTACGTCTAACGTGGCAACAATAGACTAAAAATATTAATACCTCATATTACAATATGTTTACTAGTAACTTTACAGTGTTGCCACTTTGGCTGCCCAAAAAACTAGCTTCATTTCTTTATTTACAGACATCGTTTATATATATATAAACACACTCATACCCACCTTTACTGAGATTCTTCATTACATAAAAAAATAATAGTAAACCTCATCTCAGTAGAGATAACGAACAGTTTACACTGAATAGGAAAACCAATTCATCGATTACAGTTGACTTAAATCAATGCAAAACTTATTAGTGTTCCTTTTTAGTCGTCGGCCTAAAGTGCACGATTTATTTGACTAAAGTGAAAGGTCCTTTTAAACCTGTGCGCTAAGCACCTGTGTGCTGTGTGCTAAGCTATTCATGTAAACTGCCAGGTGGTCCACTAAGCGCTCATTGTTTGCACTATTCTCACAAGCGATCCTTTCTTTTAGTTACTTTTAGTCACTTTTGCGACAAGATTGACTTCTTATTCTGAATTGGTTACAAGTGTTTAAAATTACATTTTGAAAAATTAACCACTGAAATAAATAAATGCATATACAGTATGAGAAGTAGATTTTATAACTGTAATTGTAATCGTAAATATCATCATTTCGATTTATTTTTTAAAGAAATCCCAGGTTATAAAGATCTAATAGTATAAATAATATTACAAAAATTTCTAAAAATGTTTAAAATTTGCTTTATACTTTTTAGTCATACTTTAATCAAATTATTATCATACATTGAATGAGTTTAATTAGTAGGCTAATGAGGATTTCAAAAGATAATATCAAATTTCTAATATATTTATAAAATATCAAATAAATTTTCAGTGAAACATTTACTATACAAAGTAACGAAATAGTGAAGTTTTTGATTATAAGTACAATGGTAAATTAAAACTTTTTTCGTCGCTTATTTACATTTTACAAATTTACCCCCATGAGGGAGCATGAATCCAAAAGTAATGGTGGAATATTGTATTGTCACCCCCCACCTTAGAAACTGTGCAAAATTTCATCAGTAAGCAATGTCAGGAAGTATGTTAAATTGTTATACCTGCACCCTTAATTTACCTCTGTACCATTACCTCAAGTAATGGTTGAATATTGTGTTGTCACCCGACCTTAGTAACTGTGAAAAATTTCATCAGTAGGCAATGTCAGTAATTATGTTAAATAAAGGATGCAAGATTTGAGGACAAACATGAAAAAAACATTGCGAGTTGAAATAAAGCAAGTAAAAAGAAGGGATAAAAAATTCATCTCTGCTCATTTATTGGGTAGCGAGCATCTTCATAATTTATTTGAACTGTAGCATATATCTACTAATAATTTTTAAATACTGTATATTCGCATTGCATAATTAGAAGCTTATTAGTAAAATATTTTTAACTTACTTTTTAATAAGTTAAAATATTTGTCGGATTTTCTTTACTACCGATTATTATTCTTTAAATTTGTGTAATTTCATTTGATACTTATATTTTTTCTATTAAAAAAAAACGAAACGAAACGTAATTGAAACGAAAGAAAATTACTTTTTTATGACTACTAAATCGACTTTACATCATTCTGTATCGAACCAAAACTTCGGGCCAACGGTTTTCTAGTGTAGAAGACTTATTTGTAGGAATACTTGTTTTTGAAGTTTAAAAGAACATGAAACTACTTTTTACTTCCTACTAAGTATTGTAATCGCTAAAAATTTCGGTTTTCATCGGAAATATTAATTTTGACCATCCTTGGATCCATTTTGACTAGTTTTGGCGTGATGTCTGTACATACGAACGTATATATCTCTCATAACTAAAAAACGATTACCCGTAGAATGTTGAAATTTTGGATTTAGAACTGTTGTAACATCTAGTTGTGGATCTCCCCTTTTGATAGCTTTTGCTTTTGATTTGATCGTCTGAACCAAAAGTGTCCAAAAAAGCCCAAAATCCAAAATGTTTGGATTTTGGACTTTTTTAACTGCAGTAATAAGCCCTCATTCAGAGCTTTTCAACGATATATCTTAAGTGGTACGTATTCTCATATATCGTGGTTCCAGAGTTATAGCCGTATAAAATTTTAATTTATGAAATATTTGAATCTCACAAGGTTGACACTTCGGTTCAAATCAGACTTCATCTCCTTTTCTTATTAACTTTTTTTAAAAAATTAAATATATTGATTTATTAATAATTATTATCATCTCATTGTAAAAAACGTTTTACGATGAATAATAATTCAATAACAAAAAAAATTATATGAAAAAATATCACAAGTTGTTCATGAAATAAACTTTTATGTGCTTTTCATTTAAAAAATAATGTGTAAATTTAATTTAATAGGCGTACAAGGAGGTCATATGGTGTCCACATCAGATTTTTTGTGTCGTGTCATGGGAATTCTTGTGTCCTCATTGAGCAAAAGTTAGTCGAGTTAAAATGCATAGTAATGAAAAACAGTCATTTTTACGTCGCAAATGAATAAATTATTACATTAATAATAATATTAAAAATATTACGGGGAAATATACAGGAGTTTTTCTTAATGGAGTATGTTTAGTAGGTCCGGGGTCGTTGCAGAACTTCCATCTCCGCTACAGTTATTTAAAAAAAATATTTTTATTTAAATACCATACCATCCCCACGTAATAACTGTATCTTTAATTTCTATACGCATTTTTTTGGCCTCCTTATCAAAACGATAACACCAATTTATAAATACTAGTCTATGCTTTTTTTATATTAATACTGAGAAATTAAGAAACATTTTTTGAACAGGTTTTTTGTTTTCTTATCGATTAAGCTATTTTTTACTATTTCGGTACGGTTCCTGTTTTAATCAAAGGCGGTCTTTCTGTCAAAGCTTATCATTCTACTGAACGCAGGTAGAGGTAAAGGAACTGGAAACATCCTAACCGTATCGCTCGGTGTTTCTAAGAGTTACATTTATGATGTCTTAGCCGGAAGGGAACCGTCAACCATAAATTCGAAAAATCTTTCTTGGAATAGATGTTTTCTGTTTTATTCGCTTTAATTCTTCCTTGCTATTATATTTATTCTTTTCGTTTAAATTTAAAAAAAAAATATCTCTTTCGGAAAGGGAAAGTGTAACTACTTAAGGGAAATGAAGCTTTCCCTTAATAATTTATCAAAAAGTATTCTATCGACTCTGAATTCTCTTTAATTGTTTTATTCGAATTTTTTGTAAGAACGAAATGAGTAAATCATAAGAAATTTCCCCGCCACTAGTTATTTCTCAGAAGGAAATACTAATAGGGAGCCTGAAAACCTGGCTTAATCTTCCTAATATGTTTGTATATGACAGGTTAAAATGAAAATCTTCGACAGGTACAGTTAACTTGAAATTTTAAGAAACTCAATCGAGGTTTGAGCGTTTACATTTAAGTTCGTAAAAATTGGTTCAGCCGATCTTGGATTTTATCTGATTATTATTTTTTTTTTTTGAAACTGAAATTAAACCCTTTAATTTTAATTTTGTAGGAAACTTTAAAAATAAAAAAAAATATTTATTTATTGTGTTTACGATAAAAATTCATCATAGGACTGTGAGATAAACTTTCGTTCTGTTGAAAGCCTCTTTTGATGATGTGCTGATGTCACAGTGGGCTAGGGGACACGTTTTATCAGCTTCATTAAAGTATCAAAGCCGTTAATACGACCACAAGCTTTTTCATAATTATTTTAATCTTCTTTAGAGTAAGTAACGAAAATGAATCGTAGTTTAATTTTCTATAACGTAATGTAACATTTTTCAGTTCACTTCAGTCTCTTAGTAAAGAGACAATTGCAGAGGGTAGTATTGGAGTTTTACACAGAACGAGAGTTTAATTCTAGCCTTGTGTTCAAATTCTAGATTGTGTTGTAGTCGAGAGTTCGTAATGGCAAGGATCGGATCGAAGGTTCCTATGCTGTATTGTCAAAATGACATGAGGAGTCGTATTGAAAGGGCTGTTTTTGAAAGTAAGGTGATCAGTACACGCAAGGATGGCAGAACCGATATTTTTGAGACCGAGTTTTGTTCTGACTTAAAATAGGAATTCCCTTCTATTTGATAAAAAGAGTTTGACATTAAATCTTGTAAAAAAAAAAGAAATTAAATTTAGACGGCAAAAAAAAAGACAAAAGAAAAAACGAAAATTTACTTGTTTCATTTTTTCAACTTCGTAAAAAAAAGCTACTTTTAAACAAAGTTTTATATTATAGTACGGTTTTTTTCCTGAAGAAGTAACTTGACGGAAGAAGTTTGATAGGATCGAAATAGTTTTCGGATAAAAAAGTAAAACGGATGAAAATTGAGACTACTTTAATCTCTTATTATCTTAAACTATATTGTCGTAAGATTTAAAAGCCAAGTAAAAACGTTGTATCTGTTCTTAAATGTAATTTGTTTTGCATTTTTCAAAGTACAAGTAAATTAAATGAATTAACTAGTCTAATATTCCTGCACGCACGTGGTGCTTTCCTTTCCCTCTTTACCTTGCTTACCGATACCTGTCTTCTCACACTGTTTGTAGAATACCATCATTGAAATGGGACGTAATTTTCGTAGTTAGGCTGTTAATTATAACTATTTTTGACTTGTAATTTTTTTGTATCGTTTAACTTAAACGTAATTAATTGTTAATTATTAACGTTTTTAATTTGTTTTTGTTGTTTTATTAATAATCGTTTAAAACGTATTTTTCAGAACCATCCGGAAAGAGGAGGCGATCCAGGATTTGTGTCGACTAATAATTTTCCGGTGACGAAACGATATCTACTGGCATTTAAAGGTAAACGATACGTGCACGGAATCGGTTCAGAAACTCGTAACTCGTTGTATCATTTACATAACGAACAAGATGTTGTACTTGTTACAACGTGTCGTCACGGCAAATCATGGAAAGAACTTAAGGATGAAAGATGTGATGAAGATAATGCAGAATTTGACAGGTGATGGTTTTATGTATTTATTTTACAATGTTCTGTTAAAAAAAAACTTCTAATAATAATCGTTCCGTGTTAAACATTCCTTTAGTACCGTATCCTAAGTTTGTAACCCAGTGATTTTGTTATGTTCGCTTCTAAATTTTAGGATAGAAAGATATTTATTAAAATAAAATTGTTTATTACTTAAGTTGTGTGTGTGTGTGTGTGTGTGTGTGTGTATATATATATAAAGTACTAGTACTAATTTCTCCAATACAAGAAGCGAACGGCCAAAAAAGTTTTTGTTTTTTGTCTTTCAGTGCAATTATCTAATTTCCATTTTAATTACTCTTTTTAGTACGCAACATATAGTGTCAGTTTCAGGAACTCTACATTGAAAATATATTGCGTACAGTTAATGATGATTTATTACTTTTTTAAAATTATTTTAATAGAATATCGCATTGTTTTGTTCAAAATCTTTCCATAAGTTTACTGTTACTATAATAAAATAATAGCAAGTTAACTGTACATCAGTTCAAATAAAAAATATGTCGGTTTAATATAAAAATTTTAATCATTGCAGTTTAATATCGTACGTATAACGATACTTTATAATACAATATAATATCGTATTAAAACTATTAAAGAAATAATCTGATCTTATATATGCCGTAAAAGCGATCGTACAATTCTTTTTTGAAACTATTTCTCTCTAGTACAATGTTCCTTCCTAGTCTGGATTAATACTTTGTTTTGACGGTATTTGCTTTACCTTTTTTTTTATATATTTTTTATGTATGATTTGTGTCCGTAATTGATGTATTTGTTTTACTACAGATTGCTAGATCGCAATAGATAATTTGATTAAAAAAATGCGGTAGGAGATTGATTATATATACTCTTATTAACGCTCTTTGTACGATTTCTCTCTTTAGGTCTGGCCGGTTTTGATTATTGTCTTCGAAGATATAGTACAAAAATTGTCTGCGCGGATGAAATGCAAATCAAGAAATAATAATTCTGCTTCGGTCGCTTTAATTCAAGCAGCGACAAAGTAGTACTCTGACTCTTGTCAGTTCATTTCGCTGTGCGGACGTATCGAGTAATATCAAAATAAATGAACGGTAAGATGAAGATGAAACTGCAGTAGGAGTGGAGTAATTGTGTACAGTGAGGTTTAGATCACGGACTTTAATATGAAAATTTTAATCAGTGCAGTATAATATCGTTCGTATAACGATGCTTTTTAATACAATAATACAATATTATATCGTATAAAAACTATTAAAAAAAATAATCTAATCTTATATTTGGTGTTGACCTCACAAACAATCTTCATACGGTCTGAATGTTTTAACCGTTCGAAATTACATTATTTTATTTTTGAGGTTATTCAAATAATTCCTTTCTGTTTCATACGAAAACCGCAAATCGCAACTCACGGTTGTCTATTTTATCGAAAACTTTGTATTTTTATTTGTATAGTAGGTTAATGATTTTGCCAATTCCTAAAAAAAATCGTAATACGTTGTTAACTTCAAATCTTAAGTCGCGTTTTCTCTATTAATTTCAGATATTGCGAATTACTTGAGAAATTAACGTTTTCATTTTTTTTAAGGCGTTAAAAACTGACTGTATCTGGTCCGCGACACGTTTTTCAATGAGCAGCCACTTGATCCATTCACGGAGAAGCTTTTCTTTCGCTTACTTAAAAATGGATTATTTCTCGTCATTTTTTACATAATTTAATGACGCTTATTTAAATTAAAACCGATGGCAATTCTGGAAAAAACCTTGTGACATATAATAAGAATTTTTATCGCATTCAGTGAAATATTTCCGTCAATTTTGGGTAAAACTTTACTGTTGAAAATCGGGTGTAGAATGTTTGAAAAACCTAGCGAAGTGAAGGAATTCGGTAATTTTCATGTTTAAGTACGGCCGATATGGGTTATTTTGAAATATTAAAATATTTTAAAGTTAATGGATATAGTTCCTCCTGAAGGAATCTAGTAAGGAAAATATCATCCCATATATAACAAAAAGATGGTGTGAGCTGCTTCAAGTGATTGATGTTTCATAACTTATTCTGTTCAAGTGTGAGGTTTAACCGTCCACGTGTACAGATTGCTTTTGACCAGGAATCAATTCTTTATACGGAGGCTTACTCCCAGGAGTTTGAAATTATCCGTAGTTCCGATGAAACTATTTATTGTATTTTGTTTATTTAAATATTTATCGGCTCATCGCGTTTTTCTTAGGTTGTCGTATTCGCTTTATGCTTGCTTGCTGGAAGGAGGATATCTATATAAAATATTTGCAGGTTACAGAAATTCACAATGAAGTGTTGAATTTATTATTCTCCTTTTCTTTCATTGTCGGTATTTGCAATTTTGGCATTTATTATCTTAATATTTTCTTCCAATATGATATTTATTGTATTATACATCCTCTAATTCTACGGCAAGTACCCGACTCATCGGTAACATTCTTAGAATTTAATTTTGAACCTATTCTCTTGTAATTTTCAATGTTTTTCTGTAAAACGTAATTTAAATCAAAAATCTTTCCTTTTTTTATTGACTATATTTCACTTCTTAGATCGTTCTGTCTTTAAAAACTTTGTTTAAACTTTCTATTTACAATATATGAATTAATTTTTTACGTTTGAATTTTGATATCTTTTGAAATCGCCTTTAAATTAATATTTGAATAATTAAATATCAGTTAGAAAATTACTTTGATATTGTTGTATTGCAAAGAAGATTCAGTTATTACTATTACGTTTAACTTAGTGAGGTTGATTTTTCCGCTTCTTTCAGCAATAAATTCTATTATGGACTTTATATTTTTGAATAACGAATATTATGTATAATGTATTTATTATTACTTCTTGAATTCCCACTGATGAGTTTTTGATGTCATCGTTAGGTTATAGTATCTCTCATTCGTAAAGTTTCGTAAATGAAAAACCGTTTTTAATGACAGTTTATTAAATATTTTGAAATAGATTATAACTCCGATTAGATTTCCTCGGTTCATAATTTTTTAAGTACATCTTTTGTTCGATGAATATGTTTCGCAATGATATAGGGTTAACCGAGGCTAGCCGCTCTACTTCTTTTCCAGTAAGTTCGAAGGCTTAAATATCTTCTATCATTGTTATAACTCGTTTTATGATAACGATAAAAAAACGAGGAGGGTGACTTATTTTATTATATTATTTTGCGATTTTTTGTTTTTCAAACTGCGTTTATTGAAATTATTATAATTTTTTTTTTCTTATAATCATTCCTTACCGCTGAAATCATAATTATTTAAAAAACTACGTATAAAAGGAAAATCATTGGTTCGAAAACGTCCAGACTGGACAAGAGCAATGAAAAAGGCGTATTATCAGGCAGTTAAAAGAATAATTTTTTCTGCGGGTACTACCAGGGTCTAAAGTCGTGGTGCGTTAAAAATAGTTAAAGAGGTTAATTTCGTTTAATTTTTATTTTTTGAAGGCATCGAAGAAATGTAGTTTCGTAGATTCTGAAAAAAATTGATCGGGAAGTAAAAATAGACGATCCGCTATTTTTTCCGTTTGAAGTGACATCTTTGAGCTTTGAAATATTTCGGCAGTTATATATAACACGACCAGTATAGTTAGACATTTGGTCTCGTTAGCTGTAATAAGTATTTTTATTTTTATTAAAATTTTTATTTATATTTAATTATAAACGTAAGCATTATAATTTTTGTTATGGCTGCTGAGCTGATCTAGTTAAATGAAATATAATTTACGGTGAAATATCTATACGTCAGTCATAGGGGCGATTAAATTGGTATTGTCTTTGTAGAAAGAAGTACAGATTTTAATTGGTCCAAGCCGATACAATCGAAGAACTTCAAGAGTGGATACATACAGGTCCTGATTGAGACTTGGGATCAGAAAACACGAACGAAATGTTTATGATCACAAGATTATTAAAGACAGAGGATATATTAAAAATTGTAAAATAAGTCCGTTGTTCTACAAGATTACTTCTTTTTTGTTTGTAGGAGTAAAATTTGCATTAATTCAAAGATCTAAAAAAAAACAAAACCTGCATTTCTGAAAAAGATGTAATATGTTTTCTGTAATATTTTTGTTTTTATTCATGTTTATAGCATTTACAGACAGTTTTCACAAAATTATTGAAAAATACATGAATTATTTAAAAAAATAAAAATTATTTCATAATATCCAGGTTATTTTAAATCTTGGTCAGAATAGAGAACACTATAAATCCATTTTGATATTAATGTTATGTGAAGTTTTTAATTAAACTGTTTACTTAAATAAAAAAACTTTTCTGTATTTGTATATATATTGTACGTCAAAATTGGCTTTAAATAATTGCTACACACATACCGTCTCTCCGTAGAGAACTCGAGGGAGTTGGCAAATCATCTGTAACTACTTTTAATTTTTAAGTTAAGTTTCACTTATCACTCGATTAGAATGAACTTTTATTTATGCATCTGTATGTATTAGGAGGCCAGCTTTTCCGATAAACATTTTCCCGACTAGTCCCCGGGTGATTTAGTGGTAGGGTACCTACCTACCGTTAGATCGCATTACGGATCCGGAGATTGCGTAGGATCCTGGAATCTTCATGGATGTAACGGAATTAGAACTTCAGCTGCGGAATCAAAAACTTGGAAAGGAATACGAACTGGAAAGGGGTGAGTTGTGAGAAAGAACGATCGACTCGATTATTCAGAGAAAAGACAAAAAGATCCACTCTAGGCAGGATTCCGTTGATAAACAATTTTTTTAACCGGAACGAGAACATGTACCGGATTTCTACCAGAACAGTCTTGCTCATCCGGAATCGTATAAAATTTTGAAATATCCGACTGAATTGTATACCCTTCATTCAGATCTCCGTACACTTTGGATTACAGGATTATTACGCGTCATTAGGGCTCATCAGATGGGGGATTGATTTTTTTCATATTAGATGTGTCTCCGTGCAAAATTTCATACTACATAAAGTATTTCATAAGATAGTACTCGGACCAAAAATTAGTTACAAACTGAAGTTCGTGAAAATATTTGTCTTTAATAGTTTTGTCGTTTTTCTGATTTTTTGTTGGGTTTTGTTTCAAATAAATATGATTGATAAAATAAAACTAATCTATATCAGAAGAAAATATGACACAACCGCTGTAAAGTTACTATTTATATTGATGTTAGGAAGATGATGTTTATTAAATATGTAATCGCTATACATTTTTTTTTTAAATTCTTAATTTATTATCTTTTGTGTATAAAATAATAGTGCTTCTCTGTAAGAAAGTGTCAGAAATAGGATATATTTCATTTAGGGTTTTGCGGTCGTTCAGGATAGATAGATTAAATGTGGTCGGAAATTAAGGGAAGAAGCGAAGTGTTGCATAACAGAAGATACATGACCCGGTAAACTGAGACTTTTGACGTGCACTGTTTATGATTCGCTTACAGACTTAAGTAGTCTTGTCTTAAGTATAACTTGATCTAGAGTAACTTTATCCTTTAAATTTGTATCCAATGCGATATCATTCGCCTAAAATTCAATATATTCCTACTTAATTTCTTTCATTATTATTTTAACTCGTTAAATTTTATGAAAAGCGGCTGAATATTTTGGGTTACGGTTTATTTATTTTTGTCGTATCGTGTTTTAAATTAGAATTACTGCTTGCGTGAATGAAAAGTGTAAAATGGAATATAAGAGATACTGAAAATAATAAAACCGATTGCTTTAAATCTGTATAAAGCATATTTTCTAGGAAATACACATAGATAATTTAATCATTTTTATGACTGTTTTGAAATATGAACTGAGTTCCTATTTTTATTCTTTTCCGGACAATTTGATAAACGGAAAATAATTTATTTTTAAAAGTACGTAGTATCATTAACCACAATCTGGCTAAAACGTTTTGAAACATTTGAAAGTTCTATCGCACGTGCGTTATTTTTTTTCTTTTTTTACAAATAATAACTCTGTTCCTCAATTAATTCCGTACCGCTTAATTTAAAGATATCACAATAAACAGTATTTATTAGCGTTAAAAAGAGAATGAAAGGATTGAAAAGAGAAATATATTTAGTAAAAAGACTCGGTCTTCATATAAGTTTTTTGTAACTGAGAAAATTATTTTTTACCCTAAGTTATAAAAAGTAATTTTAACTGTAAGTAAATGCATACAGATATAGCTAATGATTAAATAAACTATTAAAATTTGATGTGAATGTCGAACGGAACAATCCCTATTTCTAATGATTATATGTTAAGTTTAGATTTTATAATACGATATATATCGGTGATATGTACGAAATATTTCTGTGAACATTTTTGTCTCCAGTTCTATTGAAAAGTAGTAAACGTACAATAAATCTACCTATAGTACGTACTCCATATACAGTAAATTCTATCCAAAAATTTACAATGAAATTGTAATCCGTACGGTAAGAGTTCGCAGTTATCATTTCTTCCGCTCAAAAAACAAAACTCTCTGTAATATAAGTAAAACTGTTTTTAACAAAATGTTACTGTTATCAAAAAATGTAAGACACTACATTTCTATAATCAAAATCTGTTATTAATTTAGAATTTTGTTAAAAAAAAATACATGTTAACTAAAACTCTTACCCTTACTCTTACTCTTATGATTTCATTTATTAAACAACGAATAATCATAAGAATTGCATTGTTTCTGTAAATATGATATGTATAATATAATATTATAATATAATATTATATATAATTAAAATCAGGCTGGTAACAGTTTTATTCAAAGGCACCGTTAAGTACTGCTATTTAGCGGTGCGATTCGTAAATCCACCTTTTTGAGAAATAAGTGACATATTCGATTCCCGCGGTTCATCAAATGGAAGAAAAAAAAGGTTGTCTAACAAAATTCGAGTATTTTTTGAAAGTATCCTTATATTTCAAATCCAGTTGAATTGAAATATAATGTTTTCATTCTTATTTTTTAATTCTTTAACACACTTTCATTTCACTTTTAGGGTAGGTCATGTTTAGAACTGTAAACATAGTTCGTTGACTTCGCCGTGCCGTCCAGTGCGGACTCTTACCGGCGAAGTTCTAACGAACTTCTTGATTAATGAATTTACTGTATTGGAGTACCAATATTTAATGAAGATAATTAATTACCTTGTACATTTAATTATATATATATATTAAAACATGAAAGTTATAAAGTTCGTAATTTTACTATCACTTTTGTAAAAAAAACTTTTTTTTTAATTGTCAATCGGGATTTTCAAATCCTTATTTAGAAAAATGTATTTTGTAATTTATTCACTTAAGTTTTTATTTACTTTTCACTATTACATTATACGACAGTAGATTTTGTAAACTATCGTAAGATGTATCTTTGCATCTCGAAACGGGAGTCGGTCGATATCAGCGAATTATAATGTGTAAAAAATCTTTACAAAAGCTCCGCTTTTGGAAAGATTTTTTATAATTTCTACTTAAAAAAATAGGGATTTTTCGTTAAAAAAGTTTATACAGTTATGAATGAAATTTATTATTGCTACAAAAGCAGGCCTTCTCTGTGCCGGGTCACAGAGTTGCCAGAACCGTGTGTGGTACTATTCGATTGAGAGTTTACGTTAGACGAAAAATGTTTCACTGCATTCGGATGCGTATGAAAAAAAAGTTTTTAAAAAAATAAAAATTTCTGTCCATAACGGCCACTATTTCTGTTTATGATAATTGTCCGCAAAATTCAATAAACTTGGAATCGAGTTATAGTATAGATTTTTACGAGACCGGCTAGATATCGAATTATTTTTTACTAATGATTTCCCCGTCTTAAATCTTTGGAGATGAATGAGAAAGTACTCTAATTAATTTGTTAGGGAGTACATATCACTTGGAGCATCAGCCGTACGTATCTTTATTTCTACTGTAATAATGACTTCTGCCAGATTCGTTTAAAAATATGACATTTTTTTGATTTTTTTTGCAAGGTAAAATTACATTCCTTAATATTTGTTGTTATTTTTTTACATCGTGTTCAAGGATGAGTACAGTAAAAAGAACAGTGTTATCTAACTGATTAAGCCTTTACACTCGAAACTGTGTGCGTGTT